>NW_023458556.1:37079605-37129998 GCF_013731165.1 Rhagoletis pomonella
TCCAAGCTTTTCTCCATTGCGATACATAAATATTTTCTGCAGTTGAAATACCGTTGAATTAAGATTATCTTTGCTTTTGCGAAGAACGCGAAATTTCAGCTAAAACATAAATAGCGTTAGTTTTATCGAACAATAAGAATCGTTTGCGTTCGTAATATATGTAGAAACATCAATGAGATAATTCGGATGATTCGTTAAACCGAAAATTCGTTACCCGGAAGTTCTTTTACTGGGCGTCCACTGAACTATGATAAAATAGTTAAATAAAGAATTTGGTTTGATTATTGCGAATCTCCTGAAGGCAAACAAAATAAAAAAGTAGGGGTATATTTTTTCGATATAAAACAATCCTAGGAGGTGAGAGCATAAAAAATCCCACTTTACTTTTTAACGTGAATTTTTGGACCACCCTAATGTACATACATACACATGTCGCTGATGAACAGTATCGGATCAGTGATTTCGAGGGGCAATTTACTCCAGAACGCGAGCGGCAATCTGCGCTGTATGCTGCCACCCACCCGCAAGCAATGCGCCTACCAAGCAAGCAAGGCGAGTAATCGATCGGCTTTTCAGAATAATTGATGTACGAAAGTATGTATGCATGTGCGAATTATTATATAGTACATATGTACATATTTCTGCAGCGTTTTTATGTGAGCATTGACAACAATTTTTTATGTTATTAAACACACAAAATAGAGTACTGCATTTACTGTCTAATAATAAAAACACCACTTGGCAAGGCAATGAAATTGAAAGCAAAAAAAAACAACGATTTGATAACCTTTGTGCTGGTAAATAAATAAAATCACCACTTGAATACTGCGCACATCCGACTTGCACTCTGCTCGCGAACGAATTTTTAATTCAATAAAAAAACGTTTAATAGCAAATGTTGCTTTGTGATCAGAATGCTTTATAAAAACAATTAAGTACCTGTGCAATCGACCGTTTGGGCACATTTTTTTAAATACGCGGAGACGAACAAAAGTTCGGTAAGTTGTGCGGAAAAAACATGTAAACATTTTTTCAATTTGTTATTTTTAATCTTCAATATTATTTTTTTTAATTTTACCTGTACATCCACAGTTCAAAACAGTCTCCAAAATCGCTTTCTCAAGTTTTACAGTACCAGGTTGACCGAGCTTTGCTCGAAGTGCATACATTTTTTTTAAGTTTTCAAAGTTTGAGTATCGGAAAACGGTTTAGTTACATAAGAGAGCTTTTAAAAAGAATATTTTGGAAAAAAATCCAAAATTTGGCTTTTTATATCTTATGAAAAAAGTACATTTCTTACCTTAAAAATTAGGTACCAACACTTTTTGGAAATACGCTGGGATGAAGAGTATATAGGTATATTGAGCGTATACAAAAAAAACTCAGTGCGTGTAGTCCCTACGCGCGGAAGAAGTGAAACTTAATAGAGGAATTTCAGAAAGAAAGAAATGTGCGATATACATACACATGTACATATTTTCTAATACACTAAATACATATTTATTTTAATTTTTTTTAACGAACTTTAATTTTTTATTTTTTATAGCCAATTGCTAAGTTTAATTATTATTTTCGGCTGAGAAAGCATGCATATCTACAATATTACCTGGTAACTAAAGTAAGATATGAAAAGTTTTATTTCAATATTATTAATATTTCTAGAAAAACTGCATCAATGGTAGTCGCTCCTTTGGTTGTTGGAACATTTCTACCAATAGCCATTTCCAATGAAAATTTTTCCTTGAAAAATTTTGTCAGTTCATCATATTCGCCCAGCGAAAAGTTGACATTGAAATCTCCTGCGAGAATTAAAGGTCGATCATAACAGTCTACTTATTTTTATATTCATCTTCATCTTCATCTTCACCTTCATCTTCATCTTCATCATCATCTTCATTTTCGTCTTCATTTTCATCTTCATCTTCTTTTCATCTTCATCTTCACCTTCATCTTCATCTTCATCTTCATCTTCATCTTCATCTTCATCTTCATCTTCATCTTCATCTTCATCTTCATCTTCATCTTCATCTTCATCTTCATCTTCATCTTCACCTTCATCTTCATCTTCATCTTCATCTTCATATTTATATTCATCTTCATCTTCATCTTCATCTTCATCTTCATCTTCATCTTCATCTTCATATTTATATTCATCTTCATCTTCATCTTCATCTTCATCGTCATCGTCATCTTCATCTTCATCTTCATCTTCATCTTCATCTTCATCTTCATCTTCATCTTCATCTTCATCTACATCTTATCTTTATATTTGTTTTTGATTATATTCTTGTCTTTGCATTAGTCTTTTCCCGCCCAATTGGCGTTTAACGCAGCTATTCGTTTTCTATACCCGTCATATGCTACCTGTACCGTGGCGTTAAATATTTATCGCAAACATAACGGAGCTATAATAATAAGATTTGCTTCAATAATTTGAGTTTAACTTTTTAAACAGGTGGCCACCCTCTTCAGGCACCTCAAAAATATTTTAATTGTGTTTCTGTAAGCTCTTTCTGTACTGTATAGTATTTTAAGCGTAAGACTTTTGTATAATTTAACTAAATTTTACTTTTGAAACAGGTGGCAACCCTCCTACATGTAGCTAAAAAATACAGTTTATTCAAAACCATTTCTTTTGATACCCATATTGGGATAATTCATTTAACTTAATAAATAATTTGAATTTGATTTTCGTATATATGGCAACCCTTTAAACAACTAAAACTGTATTGCACACGCGAAGGACAAGGCCTTTCATGTGACACCTTATTTTTAAAAATCGAACGAACGATACAGATTTTATGGCTTGGTGTTAAATATTTAACGCAACCCTCTGCGGCAGAGAAATTTTGAATTCGATTTTCTAACATGTGGCAACTCCTTTCATGGAACTAAATCTACGTTGCACACCCGAAGGACAAGGCCTTTCATGTGACACCTCATTTTTGAAAATCGAACGAACGATACAGATTTTATGCCTTGGTGTTAAATATTTAACGCAACCCTCTGCGGCAGAGAAATTTTGAATTCGTTTATCTAACATGTGGCAACTCCTTTCATGGAACTAAAACCATATTGCACACCCGAAGGACGAGGCCTTTCATGTGACACCTCATTTTTAAAAATCGATCGAACGATACAGATTTTATGCCTTGGTGTTAAATATTTAACGCAACCATCTCCGAACTCGATTAAGAAGTTTCACTTCAAAAATTCTTATTGAAATTAACAAAATACATTTTTGTATTCAAAATACAATGCAATCCTCATCGAAAATATCTTCGCACTAATGTTCTCAATAATATTTTTAATTTTATACCCACATTGTGTTGTTTTAGTTAAATTTAGTAGAATCGAAAATAAGTGGTCGCCTATCTCTAATATCCTAAGGGATAACAATTGGTATAAAAGCAAATCATTGCTTAAGAGCCTTCTTTTAGTATTCATGAATACAATTTTACTAGTACCTTTATTTTATAAACAAAAAATTAAATAAATGTGGAATTCAAAATAGGTGGCAACCCTATTCAAAAATATTGTTAGGGGATTTCAAAAATTCCTTTCATTTGACACCCATAGTATAATGTTTTATTTAATTTCTAACTATTTTCCAATAGTTGGCAACCTTTAACGAGGAGGTAATACCTATGGGCGAATTTCTTCAATGCCAGAAAGCGCAATAAAGTTAGGGCCTGTTCGAGGCGCGAAATAAAAGCGTCATTACTTCCGTACTGATGAAAATTTGAAGCACCGTTGCAACTGCCCAACTTATAATAAGTTACTAGAAATTCACACAGAACGTGATACTTTAATAATTCGCGCAACACTGCGGCTGTGATTGCAACTCGAACAAGCCCTTACTTGTAATTTCAACAGATTGAGCTGGTGCATTCTCGTTTTGTAAGTAGCGGCGCAGTTCGTCGTCCCCCCCCCCCAGCACTGATCCGATATACACAGATCCCAACAGTCGATAATAAAAACAGTATTTTTTAATATGTAAAACTTATACTTCTGAGTATATTTCGTGAAGCATAGATGGATTATTCCACGTTTTTCTCAAAATCTGTAGCTTATGGAGACCTTATACTTACGGATACGTAATCACACATAAAGAAGTCTATCGAAATCAGTGTTGCCCTCTAAAATCGAGCCGAAAATGAAGCAGAAGCTACGAAAATGCACAAATCGGCATACGCAATAAAGTAACGCAACGTAGTCAGTAAAATACCCAGCCAAACACCAAACGTCGCAGAAAACGAAAGCAACACAGAAATGAACCAAAACCGGATGAAACAAATCAATTCCCATTATCTCCTTTTTCGAAATAATAAAGTCAATTGTGCATTTTTTGTGCTTTTGTTTACTTTCAACTTCAAAAAAGTTCATTTTTATTTACATGTTTTTGCATTTTTTTTCACAAACAATTTTTAATATTTTGCTTTCTCCTACAATTAAGTAATATTTTGTACATACAAATAGAATTCAAATAGAAAACTTTTAGATAAAAAAGCGCTTTAATAGCTAATCATAAACAAGAACAAAAGAAATTAAAGCTAAATAAAAATGTAGTTATGTATGCATATACGTACGTAGATCGTAGTTATAGCAGCACATACATAGGTAACTACATATGTATGCATGTACATATGTAATAATAAAAAAACACGTGAATGATTTAGCAATAACCAAAAAAATATATATATATATACATATGTATATATATGCATAGCATTATTTTGAAAAAATAAAAATAAAAAATTAAAGTCCATTGTATATACCACAAACTGAGCGAGTTTTGAACACAAATGATTTAGTTGTTTGTAGGTCAACCGCGAGCCAAACCAAATCGAAATCGAACGATGAATGCGATTCATAAAAATTATTGTATGTATGTGTGCATTGTAATTGAATTTGAATTTGAATATCTGACAAAATTGACGAATTAAGCGAGTCGAGTATAACGAATAGCGAATTTGCGTGTTTGCATTTGAAGCCAATTTTAGGCAGAGCCAGACGCCGGTCCAGGCAAGCTTGAATAGAGCATGCACCGAGGGAAAATAATGAAAAGTACAAGATAATTATGTAAGTATGTATGTAGTTTTAGGTGTTTGCGAATGGCAATAAATAATGTGAATAGAGAAAAAAATCTGCACAAGCATTTTATTGTCAGCTTTTTATTTATTAAAATTTTTAAGTGTTTTGTTTTTGTATTCGTTCGATTCATAAGTTTTCGTTTTAAAGTAGTAATTTTTGTTTTTAGCGAAGAATTCAACTAAAAATGCCTATCAAACAATGCTGTATTTTTTTAGTTCACCGTTACATAAATGTTGGGTTGCAATTTGTTTTTGTTTTTGCATATGCTATATGTATGCATATATTTTCTGGGAAAAGTTTTATATATAAGTATGTTTGTTTATATGTATGTATATTCCAAATTGCATATTCAACTTACGTTTCAAAAATATTCACTAGCGAAAAGTTGCATGCAAGTTTCAAGTTATTTTCTTAGTTTTTCTTCTTTTTGTTAACAATTTTGTTTGCTATTTTTTTTTGGTTTTTTTGTTTTTGCTATTTTTACAGTGTATTTATATGCTTTTGAATGTTTTCGGTTTGTATTGTAAATATAAAAAAAAAAACTTAACTTTTCAGGTGTGTAAAAAAATATGAAAAGTTTATGCGAGGATTTCAGATTTTGGTTGCTCTACCTATTTTTGTTGATAAATTATTTTCGTAATTTAATGCAACTCATTGCAAATATATTTTTTGTTTCTTATTTTTGTGTTTGCTGTAGCTAATGCGCGTTAGGGTGGAGCTTTCGCTTTAATGCCAACTGAAACTGTTTTTTACAATATTTGTTTATTTTTTCTATTATATTTCATCTTTTAGTTGAATACATAGATGTTTGCAAACTAGCTACAGTCACTCAAAGAAGCGTTCACAAGTGATTTTTCTTTAATATTCGTAATATTTTTCAGGTTAAAATTTTTTTGTTCATCTTTTTATAAAAATTTTGTGCATGCTACTTAAAACCAAAATCATTTCAATTAAAAATTTAAACTTTGTACAAAATTCAAAAAAAGTTCATGAAATTTTAGTATGCAGTTTTATAGCGCATGAAATTCTATAGTAAAACAAAGTGCATGTTTGAAGCAGCTAAGAATTCGCGATGATTTTTAATTTTTTTTTTTTACACCGCATATTAAGAACCGCTCAAAACAAAACGACATACACCAAAATTGTCCAAAAATTAAAATAAAAAATTTGGGAATTTTAATGAAAATTTTTAGATTTTTTTAATTTTTAATAGTTTGGGACTTTTATTTGTATGGTTTTGGTTATAGCATGAACAATATTTTTATAAAAATAAATAAAAAAATGTTTACTTAAAAAACATAACGATATGTTTAAAAAAAATCAACATGTAAACGCTCTTTTGAGTCACTGTGTGGTTAATTTGCATGATTTATTTATTATGCAAACTTCTTTTGTAAATTTCAAATGCTTTATTTAAACCGAAATTGCTATAAATATGTATATTGTATTATTATTATAAAATATAAAAAATGTATAATATACTTAAGTTTCATAAAAAAAAATTAACAAAAAAAATAAGAAAATATATGTATGTATATAAACGCATGTACAACTTCATTTCGTTTCGCTTAGTTTTTTCTTCTAAATTTTTGTTTTAGTAATTTGCATGGTGCAAAAAATGATTCACTATGGGTCTCTCTTACCTTTGTAGAAAAATAGAATTTTTGTTATAAACTTACTATGTGTACGCAGTGTATTGTACATGTGTACATATATATGTATGTATGGGTGTGTTGCGATGTGTGTGGCTGTGTGTTTTTGTGAACATATGTGTAAACATATTTTAAGTAGTAATATATATTTCTATGGACATTGGTTTTTGTATAAAAAGGGTATTCTTTTTTGTTGTACCGGAAGTTGCTGTGGTTTTTTCTTTTCTCTTTTACTATTTGTATATAATTTGTATGCTGAAATTGCTTGACATTTCGAAATTCATTACATGAGATTTCATTTTTCTTCTTTTTTGCGTTTCTTCGTTTCTTCATAGTGGTATAAACTATTAATTATATAGCTACATATGTATGTATGTACATATATTTATTATTTAAACAATTGTATTCGTATTATCATAAGCATTTGCAATAATTTTTTTTTTATTTTATAATTTTGTAATCATATTTACAAGCCGTTTATTGTATTATGTACGAATTTAAGTTTTTATTAAAAAAATATCCTTTTTTACGCTGACGTTAGTGGTATCAATTTGTATGTGTATGGATATACACATATAGTAATCTAGGTATGTATAAGCGAGAGCAGCGAGTGGCTCAGTTTAAAAACAATTTGAGCAAATTATGTAGAGTTATGGCATTCTTCAGGACTGAAAATGAGTTTAAGCGCGTATAGCGCACGCCTAAACGCCTTCGAAAATAATTTTGCCGAACGCGGCAAAAAAATCACTTATAATAAAAAAAATCGTATCTTTTTTTTGTGAGTATGTGCTGGCTTTTTCGATGTGTGTAAAAATAAAGAATTGAAAATTGTCCAAGAGCGTAAAAATCAAATGCAATAGCAAATGTATAAAAAAGGCACCACTCGCTACTAAATCTAGGTATCTATTTATTTAAAAAAAAAAAATGCGTCCGATCTTCAAAATGCTAAAACACTACACTACATAATAGCGTATTCTTTTGTTGTTTCTTTATTTAACTGTGTTGTGTGTGTCATTATGCTGCTTTTTTGCCACTAGCATACATATGCAATGCTATAAATTTCAAATATATGTACGTATGTATATAATAGTATATAGTATTTTTAATATCATACATATTGTATATCTATATATTTAGGTATGCATGTACATATTAATATATATATACATATACATATATATATGTAAGTATGTATATAGATATATTAGTTATATAAATTTATATTTTTCATGTACGTATGTACGTGCACGTAAATAAATCTTATTAGTAAAAATTACATCGACAGTTAAACAGTTGAGACCGAAAGTTAGAAATTCATCCACTGAAAATTCGCGCACGCAGCGACTTGAAACGTACGCCTTAAACGACTAACCCGTCTCAACTTGCAGTTTATTATTATACGTATGTATGTGTATATATAATATTTATGTACGTAGCATTTATTTTAGTGTTAGGTTTATGTTTATTATATAAGTAGCATAAGTATTTAATAGATAATAAAAAATAGTTGGGTTCACATATTTGCTACAAAATTTAAAAATCATTATTTTTAAGAAAACCAAAACAGAAAAAAATAACTCACTTTTTTTTGAGCAAATAATTCAAAACTGTCTTCTTCTTCTTCCCCTCCGGCGTTTTCTTAAAATAAGCGACCTACAAAGCTACTAAAAAATAAGTGTAAACAAGTTCCAGAAATTGTGGTAGTTGCCGTTGCTGTTGTTGGTGGGGTGGTTTTAAAAATAATCACCAAATCGAAATCGTTTGTTAAAAAAAGAAAGATTTGTGTTCATTATTATAAAAAATGGTAGCTTATTAATGCGCTTTATTCATATTTAATTCTTTTTTCTACATTTCTACGTATTTATGTAAGTTAACAATGTTCTAGTTTGTATGTATAGGTGTGTGTGTGTGTGTGTATAGAAAGTTATAAGTATTGTATGTAATTATTCATTTTAAAAAAAAGTTATGTTCAATATTTTGCAAAAATCAAATTTCAGCACTATTTTAGTGTTTCTTCTTTTCTGTTTTACAGCCAATCGAAATCAAATCAAGTGAAATTGATGTAAACAAAAGATATTTTGTTTTATTTTTTTTTATAGCTCATATACGCTTCTTTCATACATACTTATGTATGTATGTATGCATATGTATGCATTTTACAATGAATTAGTTTTGTGTTACTACTAAATAAGCCTGTAACCTCAAATTCATTCCTTCATTATTCAAGTAAATGAAGTTTTTAACGGGGCGTGGCCGCAGCAGCGCTGGAGATGCAAGCGCTCGCTAACGCCGCTGCCCACTTAAGATGCCGCCGCTATATTCGTTCTTTATTAATGTGGTAAATGTACGCTTTGTTTTTGTTGTTGTTTTTGTTGTTGCCCGTTACGCTCATCAAACGCTTTATGAAATTTCATAAATATAGATTTTGTTTTATCCGCTTCTAAGCCGCATTCGTTGCGATTCTTTCTTTTTAACTTTTTTTGTTTCTTAGGTATAAAGTTTAGTTGTACATATGTAATCAACTTCTTCATTGATTCGTTCTTGGGGTACATATTTGTTTTGTCCAGTTAGGTTTTTTTTTTCTTGATTCAATTCGTTACATTACTCAAATTCATGTCACATTAGTTTCTTGTTGTTATCGTTTTTGTTTTTCTTCTCTCTAACTTTAAGTTGTTTGTTTTTGTTTTGGTTAAGAAAAATGATATCACAAAAATTTCAAATATACAAATGTAAGTATATATAGTAATTTTAATAAAATATAATTAGGTATATATAAAAACACTAACCACTAGGCATTGCAATGGAAGCAAATTTAAACTTTTTGCAAGCAATGCTTAAAGCCGCGAAAGGGCGGAGCTTTTTTTTTTGCTAAAGTAATAAAGAAAAAGAAGACAACGCAATCGCATGAAATTTTATAAACAATTGTCCTCTTTGCCGCTCGAAATTTGTAACTCCCCCAATCGCTCTAAAACTTGATTTTAAATACATAAGTATATAAATGTATGTATATAAGAAGTATTTGCACATAAAAAGTTACGAAAGAAAAACTATTTTAAAAGTTACTACAAGGAAGTTGTTTTTTTTTTCTTTTCAGCGTCTAAATATACTAATTCTTCCAATACAAGTAGTTGTATTTTGCTTCACTTTTCAATGCTTCAAATTGTTTAACTTATCGTCTACATTTTAACAAAATCAATCAATTAGTTTATAGTAAATAGTTTTAATAGTAGCATGTTTAGTAGTTTTTACAGTTAAAGGTCTAAATTTCATATCATCATTTAATTTTATAAATGTTAAACACATTTGATACGAACTATCCTCAAATAACACTTTCAACTACCCCAACTTCAACTTCTGCACACTTTCAGCAAGAGAGCGCGCGCCAGCCGCACGCCTGCCGTTTGATATCTTGCCGGCGCTGCTGCGCACAAAGACACTCGACGACGGCGGCGGCGGCACCTACAGCTTGTATACAAATTCAAAATAGTTATATTTTACAAACAAACTACTACGAGAAGGCAAGCGCGCACCGCACGCACACAGTTCAACGTAATTTTAAATTTTCACAAGCTCTACTACTTCATGGAACACTGACCGACTGACTGACTGACTGACTGACTTACGCGCCTTCCTTTGACCGCTGCTACGCTTCTGTTTGCGACACCGCCGCCCACCCTTTCACACGCACGCAATCATCACTTCTCCGCCTCCTGCTCTCCTCCTCCATCATTGTTGACTTTATCGTTAGTTGAATCATGGACGTCACCTTCAGTGTCCTGCTCCTCCTCCTCCTCGTCCTCACAAACACCAACATCCGATTGCGCGTTGGTCGGCCGCACACCTATGAACGGCTATCAATCTCTCAAAAGGCTACGTAAGCGCGCCAAATGCTCTTGACGCTTACGCATCTGTTCCCTCAGCACTTCTTTCGTATCACACAATTGCTGATTCTCGCGCGTTAGAGACTCGCACAACTTGGCCGCTTCGCGTAGTATATTCACCTTGGGCGCACGCTCTTTATCCTTAATGCTGGGTATCTGTTTCTTCAGCTCTTCGAATAGATTTTTCAGCCCGATGCGCCGTTGTCGTTCCATATCATTGTGCAAATTGCGCTTCTCAATGGTATCAGCGCTCTCGTCGAGACTAAAGTGACGACTCACAGCGTCAGCAGCGTTGGCGCCACTCTGCGTGCTGCTCGCACTGCTTATGCTACTGCTGTGATGGCCGTGCTTTGATGATTTCTTACCGCGATGCTTCTTGCTCGGCGGCAACGTATAATCCAGATCGCGACTGACGTCAGCACTGCTGTTGGCACTGCTGTTCATGGTGAGACGCTTACGTGATTTATCAGCGCTGCTAGTGATAATATGACAATGTCCATTGGCGTCAGTGCTTAGTGTGTTAGCCTGTTGTTGTAGCATAAATTTGTTGGCGTAGGTGGTGGTGTTACCGCTGTGATAGGGTGTGCTTGAGGGTGAAGGATAACGTGAGGTAGAAACTGACTTCACCGGACTACTGCTGGCCGGTGTGTAAGGTAGAGTGTAGGAGCCGCGGCGACGTGGTGGTATGGTGCGTATGCCGTTGGGGTTCTTGACAATTCGCGCTGTTGAGAACCTATAGCCGACTTTGTGTTCGATGGCGCGACGATCACGATCCGAAGGATTTGTGGGTAGCTTCTTGTCACTGACTGATACAACATCGATTTCTTCATCTGCAAGAAAGAAAGAAAAACGTAGATTGTGTTGTTATAACTATGAATAAGGTATCAGAATAGCTGATAAAAACGCTTATTAAAGGTGGATGAAGTATAAATTTAACCAAACTACTTTATCCTATCACTTATGCCAATCAGCGGCCATAGTCTTTGCGCAATTTTTCAAAATATGCGATAGCATCTAACAAATCATATAATAAATTGCTTTCCAATACAAGGGTGCCGAACAACAACCATGAATGGCAGGCAGCTTTTCCTAGCGCGCTTGAAATCAAGTGGGTACCATGAACTTAGAAATAACGCAAAATTGTATCAGACAATAAGTTGAATCGCATATAAATCAACAACAACAGACGTTTGACACCACCCTTCGTGAGGCGACAAGCCAACATACATACAATATTGAAGGAGGTACATACATGTATAACCCTGTAAAGTCACTAGAACACGTTGAAATTTATGTGAAAACATGCTTAGCCCAAGAAAAATGTATAACCAATGCAAATTGAACAATATATTACAAGCCAAAAGAAAAAATGTGCGGAAGCACAAATCAGCGTAAACAGACAGTCAACCACCCACTCAACAGCGCTGGCACGAGCGAGCACAAAACTATTACATATGTACATACATATAATGGCTATATGGATGACCGATATGCTTCACGCGTGTTGAACATTAAATGTAAAATGCCAATGGCTTAAGGGCCAAGTAACTTTAAGTATTGAATAATATAGGAAACTGACGCAGGCAGTGAAGCGAGTGTGTGAATAGTGGAGGCGACGGCCGCCTACAGACGTCAGCGAACACAGTATGATGCCACTAAACTTTTACTGCTCGTAATGCTTCAACCGGCGCCCGCAACAGCCAAACCAAACGGAAGGCAAAGAGCCAACACCGACAGTCGAGATAAGGTATGGTACGCCCCCAACCAAAAATGCGCTTACAGCTGTAAACACACGTATAGTGAGTTGTACTTTTAATGCGCAGTGTAAGTTCGTAATTGTGTAACTCGAAGAGTAGGTGAAATGTATCAAAATTCAGGTAGCAAACGCCGCTTTGCCAGCTGTGGTGTTCTGCCACAGCACAGTGTTTTATTTTGGGAAAAAAGGACAAAATCAAATATCTAAAAAACGAGAGGGGAGGAAAAAAATTTAACGGCGTTTTAAAGCTTTTGAGATGGAGAATTCAGTAAAAATTTTCTCGTTGGACACCCAAAAACAGGTTTTCATTTTTTTTTTTGGCCTGAACGCAGTAGCAGTTCCTTGCAAAGCAAAAAAATTTTCTAAACACATATTTTTGTTGTTCTTGCGTCAAGAAATCCATTTCCATGGTCACAAGAACACACAGACGCATTTAAAAATTTATTTAAAAATTTCATTGAATGCTGTATTTAGATCGCAAAAAAGAAAAAATGTAACTGTTGAAGGTCGGTTTGGAGCCTAAGGTAATTTGCATTAATTTAGTGACGTTTCCTCAAGAAGATTTTTTAATTTACCTGCCATTCAAACCGATTTTTTTTTTCTTTCAGAACAAAATTTGTTTTTAAAGGGGCATATAAATTTTAAAGGCTACTTCAGAAAACGGCCTTTAAAATAACCTTCAAAAGTAAGATTTTGGATTTTTTTTAGTTAATGAACTTTAAAAAAAAAATGTTTTCTTGCGTTTACAACATTTAAAAAGTCTATTGCATACTGGTTTCAGCTCAAAAAAAAAGAGAGAAACAATTAAAACCTATTATACTTGAAGGTCATTTTAAAGGTCAAAGTAATTCTTTGTCCATCGAGTTAATTTTCCCTAAATTTTGTCCTTCCTTTCCAAAATCGTACACTGTGCGATGCCTGCCGAAGGTGAGTGTGATTAGCATATCGAAAAGGTATGTATTTTTAAATGCTTAGCTCGGTGAAATCCCACGTACGTATGTGCAGAAAGAAGATGAAAATGACAAAAAAAATATATCTACAAATAAAAGCATTTGGGCTATTTTTGGTACGAATGTCAATAAGTGAAATGTGAACTCGCCTGACCCAAGCGATTTGTGACGTACGTTTGCAGAAAGATGAGCGACGAAATAAAAGCGTTGTAAAATAGACGACCGATCTACATACAAAAAAGTGGTATTCGAGGAAAGCGCGTGAAAAAGGAAGGCAATACAGGAAAATTCTAAGCTGTTTTAGTGTCAAAAAATTGGCTGGCGACATAATGCCGGCGCCAGACAGCTACACAAATTTTTTAGCACTGCAACATGTGCTGACAAGGAAAGCTTTGGAAAACTTATGTAAGAATAAGTGAAAAAAAAACGAAATAATCGCAATATTTTTGTAGTTGCATGCATGTACATATGTATGTGTGAGTTGGAATTGGGCGATGTTTGGCAACAATAAAGCAAAGTATAGTGCAGTGCAGCGCAAAGTGTGTGACACCAAGCTACATATGTATTAAATATAACATCAAATGAGATTAGTGGCAAATGCATAGAAGGACCACTGAGCACAAACAAATAAAAATAAAAATAAAAATAAAAAATTTAGTAGCAAAAGGGCAAAGAAGAAAGCTGAAGTTAACAAATATGTAAGTAGGTTAATGGTTATGCACTTTTTGGGTAACAACAAAATACATATAAAAAAAGTTTATATAAAACTGAAAAAATCAGAAAAAATCTACGACAAAGTGCAAAGGATAAATGCTGAAGCTAAGCATCAACAAATTTAAAACTAAAAAAGACTAAACTGATTTAATATTTTTATGATAGAATAGAGGCAACCCAAAAAAAAACAATAAAAATAAGAATTAAAAAAAATATGAATGTAGATTTAAAAATTTTATTAGCAAACAATTCGACCATCTAAAATTAGAGTATTTACATTTGTATGCGCGAGCACAGAAAACCCCTCTACTAAAAAGCGACAGCTTTACACCCCCTACTCAGCAGCTATGTAAAAACGCCAGTAAATACACTCAAAGCATCAAGCAAAGATAGCAGCGCCCACCCACTATTGCCACCGCACCGCCATGCGTGAGGTGATACTAAGACCCCAAAAATTGCGTCACAGACAAACAAAATAACAACTATACTCACGCAGCACTACCAACAAAGCATTATTATGCATTGGCATTAGCGATGCTAACGTCAAATTCAACAACGGCAAGAGTCACAAACGACCAAAGATTTGTGGTGCAAGCACGGTACAGAGCTGAAAGTAGCCGCTCGAAGATGAGATGCTTTGAAGAGCGCTGGTAAATGCTAGCACACGAGCTAAATAGACGCACATTCAAATACACATTTATATGTATGTATGTATATATATTTAACATTTAACAACAACAATAACAGCAGCAGCATAGTATTAATATACCGTCGACAAGCAGCAGGAGAAAAAACCCAAGCGACACACTTAAGTCGTTTTCCGCATAGCAACAGTGAAATTTTATTCCTCTCAGGGAAAGAAATAAAGAAAGGCAAGAAATTCTATTATTGTTGTATATATACATACATATGCTTGCACGTATGTATTTAGGCCTTACAAGCCGCACATTTTAGGTAGGTAGGTAGGTAGGCTGTTCAATTTGACTTTGCTTTGGCATTTTGGCGATATGACATTGTGGGACGACTTAGCGACGACGGGCGTTATAGTGTGGGCAACTAAATGTGTGTGTATGTATATGTGTACGTTTTTCTTTCGTGACAGGCTGGCAAACGCGTGAATAGCAAGTCATGTGCCGTATAGTAAAATGTAAAAAAAAATTAGTGAAACTAAATTAAAAACATTTGGTGGAAGGTGGAAAGAAAGAAAGCAAGCAAGCAAGCAGCGTTGTGTTGGCAGCCGAAAATACGATGGATTAAGTGTATTTATTTAGGGCAAACTTTTAATAGTGCGTCGATGCTCTCGAATTTTAGACAACATTTTAAATTTTCCTAGGTACATATTTTTTCGTGTTTTAGTTGGTATTTTTATTGCAGACATTATTTTTAAATCGTTATTTGTTACTTTTTAATTTTTTAATAAAGTTTTTGTCCCTCTAGTAAACTTTGTATTTATTGTTTATTTTTATTATAATTTTTATTACTTCTAATTTTTTTCTTTTAACTTTAATCTGTGACTATTTACATATAAATACTTTTTTATTTTCTTCTAACTTTTTATTTTCATTTCCTTTTACTTTTTGATTTTCATTTCCTTTGTTTTTTTTTAGATTTTCATTTATTCTTTATTTCTTTTTATAATTTTCTTATTTTTTATACTTTTCATTTTATTTTTTATATGTATTTTTTTAATTTTTTTTATATCTAAATTTTCAATTTTTTAATTTATTTTACTTTTTTATATTTTTATTTTCTGTACTAATTCTTTTATTTTACTTTTTTTCATTTTTGTATTTTTGATTTTATGCATTTTTCATTTTATTTTTTATATTTTTTATTTAATGTATTTTTTATATTTTTATATATACATAGTTCTTATTTTATTTTTAAATTTTCTATTTTATGTATTTTTTATGTTTGTTTTTATATTTCTTATTTTGTTTTTTATATTTATATTTTTTTATTTTTTTTTTTGTCGTTCCAGTGTGACTGGTGAAGTTCTAAAAAATCAACGGTAATTTTTAACCACTTGAAACTTGCATATTGTTAGACTAAAATTGAATGGGCTATAAAACTGCGTACTCAAAAAAACTCTAACACTTCTGAGAAAAATGTTTGAAATTTAGGTGAAAATTTGTTGCACTTTTCTGTAGTCTTTTACAAAGTCTAAAACTGGGGTCTGTATGGGTTTTTTTTTATAGAATGAACTGTATTTTCATTGAAAATTCCTAAAAATAAATAAATGAACATGAGCGGGAAACAATATCACTTTGAAATGGGGGTACTATGTATTGGCCAATACTGTATGTCTTCGGAAATCATGCAAAAAATAGGTAACAAGTTTTAAGTTCTTTGTTATAAATATTTGAAAGAATGCGACTGGTGGGACACTGAAAATCCCTATATTTTACCTTTGTGCTCTCCATAGGCGAATTTTAGCCAGAACACTTAATTTTTTTTTTATGTTATGAAATATAAACTATAACTTTGGTTTCTATTAAAAAATTAGGCTGATATAACCTTTATAGAAATATTCAAAATTGTGACTGGTAGGTAAGCTCCCTGTGACTGGTGAAAAGTAATTATATATGGATAAAGTAAATGTTTCCATAGACAAAAATTATTTTTATTTTATCAAAACCAACTCTAAACAACGTTAGTACATATCACGACAGGCCATGACGTCCTCTTATTGCGCAAACTTTACGCATTCCATGGTCACATATCTACACTTTAAGTAGAGCACGCCTGTCTGCCCGTGTGTGTAATCGCAAGTAACTTTCGATTCACATACTGACAAACTAGCAAATATAAAACTCTGCTATTTAGCTGGCCATTATCGCAACAAAGTTTAAATTTTTCTATTTTGATTGCGCGATCTGTTGTCAAGCGCGCGGACGCATAAAAAGCTAAAATTTGCGCACTCTTATATGCGCATACATATATGTATGTATGTATGTATGTATGTAGATGAGCAAATTATAGTAAAAAAATATTTGAATTTTAGAAAAATAATGCAAAATAATTTTTTGGTATATTACAAAAAAAAAAATGTTTTTATATTCAACCGAGTAAAGGTGTTTAAAATTTGTCCATAGTTGCTAACTTGCAACGCAAATGCTTATTAGGTCTAAGCAAAAGCTTACACGTGCATAGTATGTACATATTTGCTAATTAAATTACTGACAAAAAAAAAATTAAATACACCATACATACATATGTAAATGTTGGAAGGTTAAGTGGCACTGGACAAGTCAGCGCAGCAAACAGGGCGTATGAGTGACATCATGCACGAGTGTGGAGGAAAGTGCGGAGATTGCAGTTAATGCTTACAGATCGCGAATATTATGTTTTTCACTTATGTGTTTATTCTCTCTAAAGTGTTAAATATTTGTAATACAAGCAGCTTGGGTACTTAAAAATGCTCAGTTTTATATGCACAGATTTCCAGCGCATGTAATATGTATGTATGTACTTAGGTATGTGTGCATACATATTTGTGTATGTTTCATCTAATATTTGTTGCATTTTTATGTATGCAAAACCCCACTCTCGGGCAATTAGAATGTTAGTATGTATTTCTAAGATTAACAGCGCTGAAATTTCGGCATGTAAAATGTAATACCCGCAAGTTATTACATTTATGTCAACGCAATTACCGTCATCTGTGCATATTTTAAGCGCTTAGGCGAGAGCAACCGGAAATATTCATATTTACTTACATACACGCATAATATACTTGTATGGAGGCATATGTACATACATATGTACGTAGTACATCAACTGTGTGGATTATAGTGCGATATAGGGTAGTAGGTTATATTTTGAGTTCGAAAGTTAAGAAACAGAGATAAATATATTATATTTTTAGGAAACAGAGATATTGTGTTGAAAATAATTTAAAGAACAATAATTCCATTAACTAGTCAGTAACTAGTAATAAGGTAACTAGATCGCGACTAGTATCAAATTTCAAAAAAGCATATACCATGACCAACATTTTATAATTAGACCCAATCCCGTTTCATTGCTTCTTTCAGCTTGTAATTGAAGGCAAGCAGCGCAATTCTAGTAACTTGCCAATATACTAGGTACGTTATGTGTATTTTTTTTTACAAAACGATTTCCAAGATTTTTTTTTTAGAATTGCGCTGAATGATTTTACGTTTTTAAATTCTGAAACGGCATGCCGCTGTGTTGCCATCTTCAAATATGGGTTCAATAACTCCACTTTTTCGAAATAAATCTTTTTTTCTAAATCTCTTATATGTTTGCTATGTATGTAAATATCTACGCGTACCAAATATATTGACTTATGCTGGCGAGAAACATGTAGGTATATTTTAGGTAAACACGCTACAAATGAAATCAAATTACGAATTTCATTAATTCTAATTTTCAACGCCCCTTACGTATACATCAAATCCCTAATGAATTGTAATCTATAAAAATCGATTTCGACTAGCTTATAATCTAAACAAAAAACCGTACCTACATAAATAATTAAGCATCGGCGCGTATTCAAAAAAAAATATATAAAAATCTACGTGTACGCTCAGAAGAGCAACAATTAAATAAAAAAATATAAAACAGGAAAGAACCAGGACAGATTGAATCACAATGTTTATATGTATGTACTGTTACCCAGGTAGAAAGAGGGCAAAAACTGAATTTCAAACAATTACCAGGGCCGTACATTACAATTATCCACACCATCATGAGCATGAAGAAAGCAATTGTATCAAAAGCAACAGATTCAAGATTAATTGAAATCTTGATCAATGCTCATATTCGGCTACCGCAATCGCCACTCACGCAGTACTACATAAAATAAAAAAAAAAGTGTGACAGCGCAAATGAAAATTAGAGCAATACCGGTCGGTGGTGAGTGGTGCGAGTGGTGCGAGTGGTGCCGGCGGTTGAGCAGCCGGATCGACGTCAAAAGCGGTCAGCTTACATTTACCCATCGCTTAATTGTTCGATGCGCGCGTATGAATTGGGAAAAAATATTGCGGTCTCATGATTAATAGGTAAAAATAAAGGCTATATTCGCCTATTTTATCGAAAATGTTATTGACCGTTAATGCCTAGTTAAAGCACAACATACGACATTGATGGATGTATTACTTTCGGAAAATGGGGTGTGCAGAGGTGTGGCATGAAACGTTTGCAGCCAACACATTTTCATAATGCGTACACATTTGTTGCTACCATCATATTTATGTAGTTGTGTTTCATTTAATTTGTACAATTTTTTCTTGTTTTTTTTTTTATGGATCATATTCGCCAGCAGATTCGCAAATCGAGCATTGCCGTCACTTTAAAACTCGCTGTACGGGAAAAACCATGTCATGTACGCATTTTTCCACTTGCAAACTATACGTCAGATATTATTATGCTATTAAATAACTTAATTCACTGACTGCATTATCGAATGAGAGTGAAACAGAAAAACAGAGGATACAAACATATGTAAGCGTGCGGATATGTAAACGGCGTGCGTCTATTTTCACAGCAGGAATTGGAGTTGTCGTCGCCAAACAGTTGTTACATACATATGTACATCCATATGCAAGTATAAATACGCTTAAAACAATATATGTATGTACATACATATGTAATTATATTAATTATGATGTGCAAATGGCTAACGCATTCATGTGGCGATAATATTTTGCAAATTTCCCAAGCCATTACAAATAACTACCCGGTAGGAAAAAAATTTTGGGTAAGTAAAATTGCATTCATGAAGTCAGAATTAAATAGCTGCTAGACGTGGCAAGTGTAACTGTCATTGACGGCAAAAGCAGAAAATTTCGCTTTCAACTGTGCATTTGTATGCTTCTAACAAAATTTATGACTCGAAAAATTAATTAAAGATGCTAATATATATGTATGTGCTCAAAACAGCCACGAAATGTCTAATGCTTTCATATTAGGAAAATAGATTATGTAATACCAAGTATTTTTTTTATTTCTTCTCGAACTTTTTATTGTAATTACTAATTATACACAAATTCGCCAAAAATTGCGCCACTCGGCAAAACTCGAATGGGTCGACAGCGCTTTCAAAAAAATAAAATAAAATAAAAATTGCTAGCGCAGCTCGAAAAAGTTGAAATTATACAACTTGCAATTTTTATTTCCGAAAGTGCTTTCTGCAAATCTGCCAAAAAGGACTTGTTGGGTGTTAACACGGAAAAGCAGCAAAATGAGTGGAAACATGGGCAATGCATTTTTCGACGGCACCAAGAAATTTGAATTTGAAAAATTATACACTGACAAATAATTTTCCATAGAAAATTTGTCACTTTAAATAAACTTAATCATTTAAAACTTAGGAAAATGTTTTTCTTAAGAAAAAATTTGAAGCACAAAAACTCTACTGGTAGCATTAGTTTTCCCTGCAGGGGGAGTATACAATGGCTTTATGTGCATTGGTTCAAAAAATGTCATTTGAACGCATTTGTGCGGCACATTATTATCGCTAATTGCAGTAGGCAACTAAGAGGCGCCAAAAAAGTGGGTAAAATTGTGTTTTTAAATTGTTTTTTTTTTCTTTTTTTTTTTGTTAAAGTAAATAAAACAGGCTAAAATGCGTTCAAATGCACAATTTTGCGGTTGCTACCTCTTCTATTGAATTTCCACCATTTGCTTCCTTTAAAGAGTATAAATTTTATTAACTAACAGTAATCTGGCAGTGAAGAGCTTGAATAAGTATATTTAATGTAATCAAATTACAGTTGGGCGTTAACAGGGAAGCTGTTATAGCTGTTAAGTGCAGATATTAACTGTCACTCAGCATTTGTCGGGCAGTGGATAGTCAGTTTGAACGATTTGCTTTTGGCTTACAAACAAATTATAATGGGAATGCTAAAAGTTTCTGCGTAATTTTTTTATATTATTTACATTTAATTATACAGCTTATAAAGAAATACAGCACCTCTTGAACAAGCACCTACCGATTAAACGTGTACATCCTTAAAAAGCGCCGCCTATAAGCACGAATGTCTGTACATTAGGCATATGACTTTTCGAAAATTAAATATGGGAAGAGGATAAGAAATGATGAACAACCAACAAAAAAACTTTATTGTGAAAATTTGGGTAAACAAATTTCCGAAAGGAAACAACTTCCAAGTATGTTATATGGAAAATTCCATTTCAACCGAATTATGACCGCAATCAAAAATTCGTTTCTAAATCTTTTTTTTATTCCGCTCATTCGGAATTTTCAATTTATCTTCACATTTTTTATTTTTATTTTTTTCTTCCGAGTTTTTGTACCAAATTTTGACATATCCGTTATTTTTGTTTGTTTTTCATCATTTCTCATCCTCACTTCATTTAAATTTAGAAAAAAAGGTATATGCTTAATGTAAATACATACATATATGTACTTTGTATTGAAGGTAATTGCAACTGCTGTATGATTAGTTTAAATATATGTAAGCGCTATATAATTTCACGAATTAATCGCTTGTCGTGTGTTAAGTATTTAATTAAAAGTTTCGCGCCAATAAAACATTGAATAAATGTGTACATATGTATGTACATAAGTGGGTTTTTTGTGATGCTAAATAAATTAAAACATTTTTCAAGTTCGTGAAAGGTAAATTAATTTCTTTGTATTCAAACTTTGTTGCGGAAGGGGAGAAAAGAGCTTAGAGGAAAAGTAAACTATGTATTTGCGCAAGTGGAATTGAATAAGTACACAGCTTTTTGCTGTGACTGTGAAAAATATAGCGAACTAATTTTACCAGTTAACAAGTGAATCTAATTGCAACTAGTTCGTAACTATACCAAATACAACTCGCTAGTGAGTAGAACAAATACAACTAGTTAGTGAATAGATCAAAAACAACTACATAGTTACTGAATGAGAACAAACGCCAAGTTTGGAAAGCAGCTGGAATCATAATACATATATAGTTGAAATGCCTACATTTAAAGATAATAAAAATTATAATAAATCTCGCTTTGATGGCATTTAAATTGTTAAAATCAGCTGGAACTTTAATTAATATGCATAAGCACTTATGTATGTATGTATGAAAGCATAATATAAATTAATATGTAAATGTATACGGAGGCAGGCAGCAGCTCTGTATAATGCGCAAGCAAAAAGATTTCTCAGAAAACTAGTGGCTATCTTAAAATTCAAATGAAATGCCTTTAATAGACACCCAGAGTGCAGAGTGCATCCCAAAGCGCTTAATAGGAGGCTGGAGGAGCGAGCGCAGTACTAAGCAGTTACAAAAGCAAAAAAAAAAATAATAATAATTCAGTACATTTAGAGTTGCTTTTAAGCAGGCAAGCATGTGAAAAATCATTAGCTCGAAGAAAAAAAAAGAAAAGAAACAAATCGTAAGCCAACGAGCAGGTAGAACAAGAACATAGTGACAAGTGGAATGCCAGACACACGCGAACGAATATTGTCACGCTTTTGTTGCAGGTAGAGCAAGAAACGACAGGCGCAACCTGCAACCAATAACTTGCATAGCAACAAGTATTGATATCCAATCATTTACAGGCTCTACTAAGTAACTGACGGCTTGTGATCTTGACTGGTGTGGCTGGATGGTGCGGGATGACGCGAACAATAAAGGCATCCGCCGCCACCGAAAAAGGTAAGACCAACATACCCATGCATGTATGTACATAATAAACGCACGCATTATGTCGTCAACGCCGCCAGCAGAAGATGAGTATCAAGTTGAGAGATAGACGAAGACTTTTAGTATGGCGTTCAGCAGTCAGCTTGTTGATGACATGGTGTGGCTTGTTGCCACATTGACGGTACTGTCGTGACGATGACTCTGCGCTTACATAGTCGCTGTTTGGCTGTTCGTACGAGGCGGCGGCGGCGGTGTTTCTATCAAACTCATTAGCATAAGAAAGAGGAGTAAAAAAGGGTACGCAATGGCGTAAAAAAAGCAACAAGTAAATATTATAGAGAAGTAAAAGCAACAGAAGTTGAAGTAAAAATCAAGAGATATTTATGTTGCATGCTAAGAATGTACTACAACGCAGCATCGTTTTTTATACATACACAAAATAAAATTCAGCTTCTGAACAGGATGATGCAGCAACTTTGGAGCGACCGGCGTGACGCTTATGTATATACATATGTATGCTTGCAGCAGTATGTGTTCGTCTGCAACGGAAAGCTGCTTAGTGGCACTTTAAGGAAACCCAGTACACACACCACCAACCAATGGCATTTCCCGCGCTAGAGATTTAACATTTCACATTTTAAATCATAATAGGTACATACATATTATATATGTGCATATGTACTTGCATACATTAGGGTGTATCACTCTCCAAAAAAAAAAAAATTGGTACTGGTTTTCCATTGGAATTATAAAATATTAAGATTTACGTGAGCTGGACCGATTTGAAAACACCTCCGAAAATCGTTTTTAAATAACTAAAATAATTTTTTTAATATAGATATCTATTTTCTAAAAAATCACCTCAGATGATAGTAGAATTTAAGTTTAAAAGGTCTGCATACAAATGTTTAAAAATTTTATCAGCGCAATAAAAATAATGACATTTTTGGAAGTAGATATTTTCAAATCTTAATATGCCTTATACTGAGTTTCGCCCGAAAAAAATTTCACCCGGAAAATTTGTATTCCGCCCATGGTAAATACATGGAAACCAAAAGTGAAAAGTGAACCGGTTGGGGGAAAATGAAACTCATGATAAGGCTGAATATGTTTCCGAAACATTTTGGCGGAAGTCTTAAAATATAGTAAATTTTATAATTCCAATGAAAAAACCGCAACTTTTTTGGTGAGGCACCCTAATGCACATACATTGCTTTAAAATTATGAGTGGGCTCCTGTCGACAGACAAAAAGTCAGCTTAGCAACTTCAAAGTAATAACAACAGCAGCAGCAAAGTGAATGTTGCTTACTTGTCTGGTTGCTGTTCCATCTAACTACTTATCTACATATTATACTGATTGGCTGCTGGCAGACAACTCGAACAGCAACTCAAGCAAAAATGAATGGCACTTAGCAACCGCATAATGCGAAGGAAGCAATAACAACAACAACAATAAAATTAAAACAAAAAACAACTACCAAACCAAGTCAAAGCAGTCAACAAACAGTAAGCAGCATCAGCAACAATCAACAACTACGTATGTATATATGTATGTATGTATGTATTAGTCGTACAATGACAGCATTACAGCAAATGTGCAGCGCCATGCAACTTGTTTTGTCTATATCTACAAGTTCGAGCAACAATCAAGCTAGTTGCGGACTAGCTGGCGGCTTGCAGCATATAATCTAAAAATCTCAATTCGTTGACCCAAATTCCAAGGGTCTGGGGTAAACTACAGCAACAGCAATTCGCGCAAACGACCTCCAAAAATATGTGCAACTTTGCCCACTACTAGTCAGCCACCTAACGCGAGCCACCGCCGCTCACCACGCTCCCACCACCGGTGCATACATACGTGATATTGTTTTTGCAGTCGGTCGTTAGACTCTCCTCGTCGGCGCAGTAATGTTGCGCTTTTCAAACGAGTGAATGGTGGTGGTCTGCTGCTGCTGACATTCCTAAGTACATAGCAAGCAAAACAAAGAGGAAAAAAAAATGAAATATGTAGTAAAAAGTTGCAAGAAAATGCACCACTGCGGGGCATAGGGTGGAAGAAAGAGCAGACACAAGGTTTTTGCATGTGCGCACACTGGTTTGCCGCCAACTCGACTCTCTACTACATATACAATACAAGTTGTGTCTTTTGGCAGGCAGCAACTAAAGCTCGTTTTATCTACACGGCTGCTGCTTCCTCACCTACCCCCACCCAACGTGAAAGCCACTCAAACTATACACGTCGCCTCAAGAATTTGCTACAACAGCAAGAAAAAAGCCGCATTGTTACGGAACTTCTTTTGTGCATCAGCGCGCGCGCACACATGCATACACAGGTATAGGAAAAAACCCAGCTGATATTGATGCTCGTGTGGCTGGAAACAATGTTGCTAGATACATACCGAGTATGATGCTACACCGCAAGAATGCAACAATGCTGTCTGCGCTAACTGGTTTCAACAAAAACTAAAGAAATAAATATTTCAACGACAAGATATATATATGAAGAGAGAGAGAGAGAGAGTGGAAACAAATGAAACCATGTGAAAAAACGTTCGTGAAAGATGCGCTGGGAAACAAAGCAAGCCGTTGCGCGATTGCCATTTGGCCATTTTAGGGCAGAAACAATAAAAAATATGCTTTTCTCCTGTTTGGTTTTTTTTTTGTTTTGTCGCTACTTAAAATTTTCTAATTTTTCAAAAGTTGCAATCAAATTGGCAACAGCAACTTTCAGATATGCAATTAGCGTTACAATGCTTGGTATAAGCTGTATTGCCAATTTCGTATTATTTATGGCATGTATTGTATGTACACTGAAAAAAGAGTTTGGTTACGCCAACTAAATATGTTTCTCACAACACAGGCTTTTGTTATAGTTACATTATTTGGTTATAGTTACCAAATCATACAGAGAAATATATTTAGCTTACTTTTTTTCTGGGTGTAGTTAATAATGAATGATGGAATGAGTTTGCTTCAATGATTTGCGATGAAAGTGGTAGTAAATATCTAGACACGATTTAAAATTTGCAATTAACGAGGCAAATTTACGAGGATTGCAAATTAACCATGAAATTCATAAATATTAAGTTAGATTGAAAATTTTTTATAATTAAAAGAAACTGAATGCGTGGACATAACTCAATTTAATGGACAAGCTTCACCACTATTTTAATATTGATTTCATTTACATTTTGTGAAAGATTTTCTTAATAACTTGTAAAAAAAATTTGGTTGGGCTTTTTTTGTTTTTCAGTTTCCTTTTCTTAATTATAGCTTAGTTCCCAGCTCTAAAGAAAACTCACAAGAAATATTTTCTTTATTCCTGTTGCCTTGATTTTGCCGTAAATTTTCTTGAAGAAATAAATGTACCTGCATACAAGCATTTTTTCTTGAGAGCTGGAAACTAAGCTTATATGTATTTATTCGTTGATACACATTTTTGCTTCTTTTATCAATTTTTTTATTATTTTTAATTATTATTTTGGTGTTATTTTAAACGTAATTTAATTTTTTTTCCTTTCATTTATTTGTTTGAATTGTTTAAAAATTTTGTTTTATTTAAATTTTTTATTTACTTAAAATATTTGAATTATGTAAAAAAAAATATTTATGTATTTAAGATTTTTGGTTTATTTAAAATTTTAAAAAATTTTATTTATCAAAAATTTTTATTTATTTAATCTTTTTAGTTATGTATGTACATATGTATATGCAACAGAGTTTTCAAATCTTTTATTTACATTTACATTTTTTATTTATTTATAAAAAAATGTATTTATTGATACATATACATATATACAATGTACATACATACAGTAGTATGCACATACTTTATTGTCCTTATAATTTTTTATTTTCTTTTTAATGTTTTTGATTTTATTTTTAATTTTTTGATTTATTTGCAATTTTTATTTGGAGGCATATTCTTGTTTTCGTACGAATCAATGTATTTTTTTAATAGATATTTACTTTTTTAATTTAAAATTTTTTTTGCCTTTTTTTTAATTGCATACATTATTTTAAATATAAACTTTTACAGCACTAAAACTTGTATAGCCTTGTTTACTCCAACTTAGTATTTTACAACAGACACTTAGCCAGAAAAAAGGTGTGCGCAAAAATCACCGCATTCGCAGAAGTTTCATGAGTATTTTGTGTATACAGTCATTCATATATTCGCCACCTCTTATACACAAAAGCGCTAACGCTCATTAGTATGCAATTCAATTGCACTCATGTGGTTTTTCAACAATCACCTAACAATTAATTGCTAAGACGACAAAAACAACAAAGAACACTTGCAAACGAAACACAATAAAATTGTGATTTAAATATGAAACGAAACAATAAAAATGAAAATAGCAGAATTCAATTTCGAAAGCGATACGAAAAGCTGAGCGGTTTGAATTTAAAGTTATGAAATAAAACTGTCAAATGCAAATTAAGAAGAAATGCATGAATAATATAGAAAGCGCTTGTATTTATTAAAACAAGTCAAATCAAAGTAGAAATAAAATTATAATAAAAATGCGCTTCACAACGCAAAACTAGTTTCTTCGTTGATTTGCTACAAAGACAACCAGCTTTTTGCCGGTTGTCGTATGAAATTATCGAAGAGTGTTTGAGCTTCACAGCACTGTTTACTCGCGCCCCTTTTCTACTGCTGCCTGTCTGAGCGCGCAGTTCAGGTTTCAACAGTTGTATGCACAATAGCAACAAAGGCAAACAAACCCAAGGCAAAAAAAAAGCGCTCGAAGCAGTTGCGAATTCATACTATCTACTATAAGTATGTGCAAGTTTTGTTGCTAAGCCACGACAATTTAAGCCAAGATCAATAGCAATAAAAATGAGCGTTTTTACATATACATACATACATATCTACATACAAACATACATAGTATGTGTTCATGTGTTAAGCAACACGATTAAAACGTGTACCACCGCGACGATAGATTTTATGTTTATAGTCTACACTTTGCATTAGTTCCTTATTGCCATTCCTAAATACAATAGTAATTGCAATGAATTGGAAAAATCCGGCAATGAATGGGATGGCGAGGGATTGAAAATTAAAAACGTACCAAGCGATTGTCGTTGCAATCGTGGCGATATTCGTTTTGATAGCATCCCAGCGAGTGTGACGTTGGCGGCTTTGCTGACGTAGTTAAACCTGAACCTCAACCTTTAAATAGCGCTCGCGAGACTGAATTGTACATACTACAAACCGCACTTGACAACATTGTATTTTGTTGAGATGAGAGCAAGAAAAAAAAATAAAGCAGAAAACTTTTTGGTTATTAGAAATTTAAAAATTATCTAAGTGAGTGAAACAAGGCGCGACTGACTGTACTGGAGAAAAATAGGTTTGGTCAAGAATATAAAAAAAAATATATTTACTAAATAAATGTATATACAAAACATAAATGAAAAGTAAAAACACATGTATATAGTTTCCAAATTTAAAAAGTATGAATGCGAAATAAAAAATTTATATATCAAAAATTTAAATGAAAAACCAAATTAAAGAAATAAAGAGTTAAACTTAAAAATTCAAAAGCTTAGATAATAAATATGTCCAATAAATAAAAACAAACTCTAAGATCGAAAAAGAATTAAAAAAAACCTAGAACTTAAATTTTAAAAAGAAAAATAAAAGGGCATTTTATGAATAAAATAAAATTATAAAAAGTCAAAAAAAAACGAAACATTTCAATGTACAATAAAATATTAGAAATATAAAAAAAGATTTAAAAATTAAGAGCTTGATATATAAAAACAAATTTTAATACGAAAACAATTAAGCAACCAATAGGGAATTCAATTAAACTATAAACCAAGAATTTAAAAAAAATCAATTTCTACTAAAATATAAAAAAACTAAGTTAAACAAACCAAAAAAGAAAATTAAGAAGAGTTAAACAAATCTAAAATATAAAAAAATAAGTTAAAACAAATCAAAAAAGAAAATTAAGAAAAGCTAAAAAATCTAAAAATTTCAATTCAAATTAACAACATATGTACATAAATAAGTATGTATGCAAAATATATAAATACGAAGCAAAATTAGAAAAAAATGTATGTAAAAATTTTTTAAAAAAACGAATTACGAGATTAAATTAAAAAAAGAAAATAAATTCTAAAACATCTAAAAAAAAAATAAAAACCAAATACCAAATTTCAAAGCAACTAAAAAAATTGCAAAATAAAGAACTTATTAAATAAGAACAAAAAATTTAAAACGAAAAAAATTAAACACATTGGAAATTCAATTAAAATATGAACTGAAAAATTAAGTAAAAATGCAATTATTAATAAAAATAAAAGAGGAAAAAACTAAGAAAAATTTAAAAAATCTCAATTGAAACATAAAAAATATACAAGTAAATACGAAGAAAAGAATAAAAAATATAAAAATAAAATGTAAATTAAGAAATATTAAAAAAATAACTGTAATTCAAAATCAATAAAAACAAAAAAAAATACAAAAAACAAAAAAAATCAAACTAAAATCAAAAAAAAACTACTAAACATTAAGGAAGACGCCACACTACCAAGAAGACTTACTGCCGGTTTCACGAAAGCAATTTAAGTGAAAATTTGTTTTTTTTTTTGATAATTTTCCATATTAAATTCAAATAAAAAACCTAAATGTTTGTTCAGTACATATCCACACGAGGCAAACAATGTTTTTTTTTTTCACCAATAAACTAAAATGTATGTAAATTAGTACAAAAACAAGCATTTCAGGGAGAATTTGAATTTGAATTGAAAAGATGCATTACACTAAAAATTAAAAAAATGATGGCAAACAAACCGGTTATCAACAAAGATAACCTCCTGACACTACCTGCCTACCTGCCGCCGACCAAGCGTCGCAAGCAAGTCCAAACAGCAATGCAACCAAAATCCTAAATAAAAATATTCGAAAAAAAAAATTAAATAAAAATGCAATCAAATGAAAAAGAAATTCAATTATGTGGTGAGTGGTGAGAAAAAATCTAACTTTTTACGCGAATTTCATAGGTAGGAGAATGCTTATGGGACGTCTTTAGAAAGATCATAAAAAATGGTTTAAAAAAATACATTTAAAACACTGCAAAGATACTCGATTGACGATAGTTTGCCAACAGAGCGCTACAGATTGCTACACCTGTAGGAAAACCTCGAACTGGTGAACCAAATTTATAGTTCTGTACTAGATCTTTATCGCCAAAAACGAACCAGTCCGATAGTAACTAGATCGCCACCAATTCAAAAGCAGCGAGATGTGGTACTTTAAAAAACAATTTTTTTTTAGAAATCTATATCTAAAATGACGAATTTATAACTGATTCGAAACTATAGAAAAAGGGATGCAGAACGAACTAGATCTCTAGGCTTGTTTACTTTAAATAGATTTTTGCTTGGCGGGTTTTTCGTTCAAATACGCTTTCAGTCTGTACTTCGCAGATGCTTTTTCATACTAAGGTAATACAAAAATAAAACCTGCGTTAGCATTTTAACATTTTGGGACCTTCTGGAATCTAACCAATAACAGCAAAAACCTCTGCGAATTCAGCTACAGCCAAAGGTATGTAAACGTGTTTTCAAATGCCCAATTTGATTTACATTCATTCAAACAATTTGGATTGAAAAAACATTTCTTTGCAAATAATTAAAAATCGCTACCATGGTAAAACCAAGCGAACTAGATCCCATCTGTCGAATTTAGGACTGGTTTCGACCTATAGTAAAGGTAATGCAGCGGAAGACAATTTCCAATTCCTATGACATAGCCGTGTTAAATTCACCAGTTGTTTGCACGCAAACGAGATTTATCGCGAACTAGTAGTAGGTCTAAATGTACTAGAAGCGCACCAGTTCAGAACTAGAGATTTTTCCACCGAGATTGTGTGCATACATACTCAGAGAATTGTAATTGTTGTGGGAAAGTATTGAACGACGTATTGAAATGCTGAATATTGGATAAGAAAAAGACCTTCACAGCTACTCATATAAAAGACACATGTGTATGTCACAGTAGCATTGATGTTGTTGTTGTTGCTGTTGGCGCAAAAGAATACGACTGAGAAGTCAGTTTAGTGTGAATCGACGCGACACACCACATACGAGTACAAAAGGTGAATGGCACATAAATGATGCGAGTGAATAAAACATAGTAAAAAAAAGCATAAAAAATAGGTATGTTGTTAACAATAAAATGAGTGCATGGCATGAATGTGTGATCGAAAACAAAAAGAGGAGAAATCAAAAAAAAATCTGAGGGGAAAAAATGTCTATGCCAATTCAATGAGCCAGGAAATCAATATAAAAATTAAGAGGAGCAACGGTATTGGACACTTAAAGGAAGTTACAGAAAAAAAGTGTATTATTTTGAATAACGAAATGTTGAATGAAGTGTGTTCAAACAACGAGGAACTTAAATACTATAAGAAATTTTAGGGAAACATTTGCATGGGCAGCAGGTAAACGCTTGATAGAGATAACCTGTTTTCCTAACACAGCAATTACAATGCTTATTTATGAATAACCGGAAAATAATACAACAATGCGCGCGATAGCTAAGAACAAAGGAAATTTACACAACGTATGAAAACTATACATTTTTTTAAAGAGGAGTGAAAGTAAATAAGTACATACATACATAGTAAGTGAGGCAAAAGAAACGTTTGCAAACTGTATTAAATTCTAAGTAAAATTAATTCCAATGCAAAATCTGTGCGGCGCTACAAAATACTTGCATAGCAATTAGGCCAATAAACCACAGTTAACCCAAGCAAAAATAGCGAAATGAATAAAATTCTTGCCTGCTGTGTGAGCTGACGCCGTTGCAAGCAAAGGCGCTGTGGCTTATAGAACGAAAAAATAAAAATAAATATGTAAATAAAAATTAAATAAATACTCGCACTTGCTGAGATGACAGCAGGCAACAAGAACAATTGCATGCATGCATATAACAGCAATACAGAGTTGGCAAGCACATTCTAATAAATTCGCAACATGGGTGGAGGAAAATGCTTGTGACCGACAGGCATATGACAACATCAATGACTCACAGACATGGTGCAACGCAATGACGTCAAGTAAGTGCATATGTGTGTGTGTGAACATGGGAATTTTTACGTAGTAAAAAAAAAAAACTAGAGAATTATGCAAATCTCGAGTTTTTTCTAGCGCTGGAACTTGCGAACCAGAAATCCAACATAAAAATCTGGTAAAGGGAAAAAATATTGAAAAGCCGCTGGTAACACATCACGCGAAGCAATATTCAAATTTTTTGTTAAGGATACGCTGTGAAAATACTGCGCAAATATTGATGATTTTTCTTTTAAAATAATACATTTTTGTCACAGAAGGTCAAAGGAGTTTTTTTTCCAGAAATTTTTCTATACTTTTTTTATGCAGTTCATAGGAAAATTTTTGTTAAAAATAAACTCATTTAGCAAATTTTGACAATTTTTTTTTTAAACAACATATTTTTGTTACAGAAAGCCCAAGCAGTAGTTTCTTCAGAAATTGCTTGCCATTACTTTTTATTAAATTTATTTGTAATCGCAAAGCAAGTTAAGCAGCGCCACAAACGGCCTGACACAGCGTTGTATTCGAGCACGCGCAAGTTCTTGTAATCTAATTCCCGCTCAGGGTTTGCACCAATATAAATTTTCTTATATCAAAATGTGGGTATCAGCTAAAAGGTATTTTAAGGCCGATAATAAAAATTGCAGTCGTTTAGGAATAATGTGGTAAAAGTGAAGCAAAGCTCGGCAAGTACCGATTAAAGTTTTTTTCCCCCCCCAACTGCCGCTTGTTTTGAACAAAACAAGAAAGCGCTTTGATCAGCGACTAATTGTAGCGTTTTAAATTTCGAAACTTTTTTGTTTTTGTATTTAAATACAGTCATATTTAAAATAAAATCAACGGACTGTCGCTGTTTTATTGCATTTGCAAACTGCTACGCCTGCAAAAGACTACTCATATTGGACGCCAACCGCATTCTCAGCACTGGCATTGTTTTTCCTTTTTTTTAATGTTTTTGCTTAGCGCGGCATACCAATTGCTGCCCCTGCCCGTTTCTTTAGCCCCTCTCATCTGTCTACTTGTCACACATGCCGTCTATTTGGTGTACACACATATTTATGCGTGTATGTACATACATTGCATTCAAAAGCGACTGTCAGTCATGTTTTTGTTTAGTTGCAGATATGCATGTTTTTGTTTTGCTGTTTTTTCCCTCCACATATTTTGCTAAATTTGCGCGCGCAACATGTTTATCCGGTGTCGGTTAATTTTTAAAGAAATATGTGCGCTATGCAAACAGACCGCACACATATGCACACATGCACACTACGGACAACATTCTGTGCCATGTGAGTACTGTATGCAATTCAAGCAAATGCCACTCAAAACTGGCGGAAAGCAGTCGAATGGACGACGAAGACACATGTTGCCAGCAGCGGCAGCCAGAGACCTAAACTAGCCAGCAATGTTGCTGCAGCGGAACGCTGTGCTGGCGATTATTTGCCGTTGTAATTGAAATTGCAATTTTTCGCACGTTTGGCAGAAATGTCTTGCAGACACTGGCGCAATGCAATGGAAAGAAAGAAAGGAAAAAATAAAAATAAAAATATGTATTTATAAAAAAACGCAAATAAAAACTATTAAAAAGAATCAGCGGAAAGGCGGTAACGGATGCGCCACGAATGCAATTTTAATGCAATGCATAGCAAACAAACAAATCGGGAATGCAGTCGAAGCCGTTGCTGTCGTACTTGGCGGCGGCGGTTGTGTGTGTGTGTGTCAACGACACTTGAAGCGGCGGGCAAGCGCAAAGCAACCAGCAGATGCCAAAAATTATGAAAGCAACAAACGAGTTCATTTAAGAGCGCCGTTGTTGCAGACATTTGCCACTTCCTGTGTAGCTCAGTTATGCATAATGAAGAGAAGCTGGCTGAGTGCAAGCAAAAAAAAAACACGGCATTTGGACTTTGTGATTTTTTCTTAAAGCCTGATTATGGCAACTTAACTTAACTTAACTTAACAGAACATAGAACTTAGAGAATCAAAATGAAACAGATTTCGACGTGGCATTAAGTTACGTTAAGTTACGGCTGTTCAATTATAAGCAACACCCATTTAACAGAATTTTAAGAGAGAGCCGTAAGTTGCCATAATCAGACCAATAGTCGCCGTGAAGATAACAGCGCATTAAACCACGGAAAATTAATTTGCAATAAATATTTGCGTTTCAATTGCTGCTGAGCGAAATAACTAAATAATAAATAGCCGGCGTACTCACAGACTTCAGACAGAGGCATCACTGAAGCTGAACTAATTCTAACACGAAGCTCGTCACAGAGTCTGCGCAGTGCACGCGGTGCAGACAGTTGTGGAAAAAAAATTAGCAAAAAAAACTGTGGGAGTAAGGGCGGCGCACCAGCAGTGCTGGAGCACTTATAAATTAACAGCAAACTCAATTTACTACTATATAACTACATATATTTACATGTGTACATTAGGGTGCCTCATCAAAAAAAGTTACGATTTTTTTTACCAGAATTTTTAAATTTATTAGATATATTTTAAGACTTTCGCCAAAACATTTCGGTAAAATATTAAGATTCATATACGTGAGCTGGACCGATTTGAAAATACCACCAAAAATCACACTATTACGATGTTGTCAATACAATTTTAAAAGAAGTTTAAGCAGATGTTTTACGCTTAAACTCTTCTATCATATGGAGTGATTTTTTAATAATATTTTTTTTTTATTATTTTTTTTTTTTATAAAAAAACGATATTTTGAGGTAGATATTTTCAAATCGATCCAGCTCACGTTAATCTTAATATTTTTCTGAAATGTTATGATGGTTTATAATTCTGGTGGAAAAACACAATATATATTTTTTTTGGCATCGAGAGCGATCCACCCTACTGAGCATGTAACTTATAGAGAATGCGAAATAAAAGAACTATTAAAATTGTACAACTGGCAGGCAGCATTTATTGCAGCAGCACTAGAGAATGCTACACAGCGCGGCAGGCAGACCATGGCAGGCGAAAGAAAAAGTAAGAGTAAGTAGGGGAAGCAATGAATTAAAGGCGCGCAGCGCAGTATACGATGCGGTTATTACACTACAACAACGACTTAAGCCAAATCGGTTTGAATTGAAACTAGCTGACTTAGCTGGCTGGAGCAAAAACTTCATGCATACTTGAGTGCAGCAGTGCAATAGACAGACTGAGACTAGGCGCGCAGAGCAACGAGCGGACTGCTAACCAAACAGCCAGCCAACAAGCCAACAAGCAAGCGTCCATGCTCTGCGGTTAAATGCTGTGGCTTTTGTCTGCAGATCATTAGCACTCCATTTCTTTGGATTGAAATTAATTTTACATTATTTTCTTGTTTCTTATTGGCAAATACTTGGTTGTAGTTATTGTTTTAACCGCTATATTATGGCTCCTTTAGCCAGCCAACACTTGCATTTTTCTTCATTCAAGCGCATACGAATTTCATTCATTCAGAAAACCGCAACAACAGACTTACAGAGGCAAGCACATTCACACAGACAGACAGACAGACAGACAATTGTTGTTCGCTGGCAATGAGTTGAAATGGATTGTGGAGGCCTATGTGCGCGTTATAACCTCGGCGCTTGCACTTTGAAACTGGAGTTGTAATTGGCACTATGGGAGCAATATCAGCAGCAGTGCACTGTATAGGCACGTCAGAAGTGGGGAGTTTAAGATGACGCTTACTAACTGTGTTTGCTATTTGTCGTTTTTTTTTTTTGTTTTTTTTTTTTGTTAAGGCTGACGCTGAAGCTGTGTGAAAAAATGCAAGATGTGCAAAATTCTATATGAATTTTGTGCGAGAATAAATGTGTAAATTGCGCACACATGTATGTACAAGGAAAAAGAAGTCAAATGTCAGTTGTTGTTGTTTTTTATTTTACAAATCACACGCGCAAGTGACAGCGAAGCAGGCGGCTGTCTGCCTAGGCGCCGCAGAATTTCAGACTGCCTTGAGATCGTGGGAACTTTGACTAGGTACATATGTAATTTGCATACATATGTAGATCTGGAGGGTGAAAAACTTCGCAGAACTGGCAGAGTGACATGGAACGCTTGCAAAGCAGTGAACAAAAACAAGGGTCTAAACAAAAAGAAAGAAAACAAATCCGTGTACTTAAAATTGAAGCAACTGAAAGTTGAAAAAAGTAGACATTTTGCAGACAAAAGTTGGGTGTGTCCGCGGCGGCAGCAGCGCCGACTGTCAACGTTAAAAGCGTATAATGCCACAGCCAACAAAGGCGCTAAACGAATGTTGAAATCGTGAATGGCAGTGCTGCAGAGACGGCGTAGTAGGCAATAATGGGCTGTCAAAAGAGAAAGAAGCCACCGCCCGCCGCTGCGTGTGCGCGTTGGTGGTAACCAAAACAAAGTAAGCGATTAAACAATAAAAGTCAAATTGTAAACAATAAATACAAGCGACGAGAACAAGACAGTCGAAAAGAAGAAAGAAAAAAAACAATTGACAACAACAACAACAATATATGCGAGTAAACCAAAAAAAAAAAAATACAATCTCCGTACACACTTATAGGCTGATTCAAGCACAGCACAAAAAATTACATCATCTCCTCCAGTGGCGATCAAAAGGCCGCGTCGCGACAGATGATCATACGCCCAGACAACAGATGACTTATAGCAATAGCAACTACATACATAGAAACAAACAATGGAGCGGGTGTACGATAGACAGAGCGAGTACGCATGTGGGCGGAGGAAACGTGTCTCATAACTGGTTTTGGAAACGGAGACAAGTGCAGGCCGACGCCTGAGTAGTGATCAGATACCTATCCACTATATATATGTATGTATATATGCGCGCATACAGCCGGACACATTTTTAACAAAGTCAAACAACAACAAAATCGGGCACAAACTGGTTTTCATTAAAGCAAATATGTATAGAAATTAGAATTCATATATATGTAATAATATAAATTAGGCTTGGAATTTGAGTTGTACGAGAGTAAGAGTAAGCAAGACCAGCACACAGCAAAAGAATATCTACGACTTACAAACTGAAATTAAGTACTAAGCGTATGAGTAATATTATTTATAGCAAAGCGACGCAATTTATGCAAAAAAAAAACGGAAAAATACGCAAACAAGATGATAAGTAAAATGGTATATGGAGAAATGCATGTGGTTACATACATACATACATATTTACATACGTGAATGCGAATATGCATGTTAAGTGGCGTCTCTATGGCTGCTGCAATGATGATAAGTAGTGCAATAAAAATCACAGCATCGCCACATTTCAATGAGTAATTGTGTCGACGATGCGCTTGCACTTACGACTGGAGAACATTCTCGTACCCTATATATCTATGTACTACGTTTTGGGGTTGCAGGCCGGTAATTCAAATTAAAATTTATGTACATATATTTTTCGTGCCACGAAAGTTACCACCAAAAAAAAACAGCCGGAAAAATATATTTGAAGTGGTTAATGTGAGGCTTGAAACACATAAAAAAAGTAGTTGCCGCTCCGGCGCCTAAGTGTATATTAGAAAAATGAGTGTTACTCTTAAATAAACAAAAAAAAAAACAAATCGCCTGCCATTGGGTTTGCCAGGCGTACTGATTTGGTCAAGATAGTATGTACTGATTTTTCAACTCCAGTAGCCAGTTGCACGTAAGTAATTTAGGTTGTAAAATATTTTTTTTTTTGAATTTAATATAAGTCTGACACAAGGGAAAAGTCATTTTGTGAACTTATTATATTAAATAATTGAAAAATCCTGATTTCTCAAAAAAAAAATAATAATAATCTGCTAACCCTACCTACAATATCCATAACACATTGGCTACATTTAGCTGCATTGAATTAGCTATAAACTTGGTCGAGTAAAAAAAGCTCAGCTTTTTTTCTTCAAAATAAACAACTTTCCAGCCACTCAGCCAACAAAAAAAAAAAACACGAAATCATAGTATCCCGCAAGGATTTAATGTATTTTTCGTGTATGCCACCAAACGTATGAATAGAAGAACAGAATAAACTAGAATATATGCACTTAACGACGCAGTAGTCTGGCGATATATTTTCTCAGAAGCACAGAGTGGAGTGCGGAAAGAAACGCGCCAATCGAAGTACTAAAAACAAAGTACAATGGATGCTGAAATGTACGCAAATACGCTACGACAGAATGACGCATTCAATAAAAATGATGTATTATGTTGCATTAAAATGAAGAGAGAATGACTCGAAAAGTACTTAAGAGTGGATGTACCCGACTACGTTAATATATGTACAAATTTACATACGCAGTATGTATTTATAAACCCCTGCAGAGAAACCGCGAACTATGAATCAAATTTCTAGTTGCGTACTAGATCTTTATCGCCAAAAACGAATCAGTCCGATGGGAACTAGATCCTGATAAGCTAAGATAATTTTTAATTTGTTAAGGGACCTTACTCTAACAGTAATTTTTAAGGTAAGTATAGTCCAACCTTTCACAATATCCGTCCAAGGACTTTATTAGTCGTAAGTTGAAACGCAATAATCACTTTAAATTGGCGCCGTTTAATTTTATCACGTTTTTAAACTAAAGCTTTCTTAACCCATTCAGTAAAAAAATTCAACCACTGATTCTAAAAATATTAAAATACATAAGTATATATGCCAGCTAATTTGGATCGTTCATTTCAAAAATTACATCAAAAAATTTTAAAGTTTTGAGTTTTACCGTCATCTAGGGTCCTTTAAATTTGTCAGTGATATCTTAGGTATTTAAAAAATAAAGTGATATTTTTTTTTTGTTTCCGCGAAATAATATTTTTGAACAGATTACACTGCTCACTATCGACTTTTCTGCCATGTTTTACTTTTGTGACAAACACGGTCAACTGTCGTAAGTCGTATGACTGAGCAATTATATATAGATATCAAAGGTGACGAATTTAAAACTGCTTTGAAAAAAGGTGTGCAGAACGAACTAGATCTTAACTGTATAATTTAGAACTGGTTCGGAACTATCGAAAAAGGGATACAGCGGGGGCCAATTGACACTTCTTAAGACATCGCCATGTTAAATTCGCCAATTTTTTGCATGCAAAAGAGATTTATCGCGAATCGCCAGTACTGGGTCTAAATGTACTAGAAGCGCACCAGTTCACAACTAGATATTTTCCCCACCGGGAGTGTATGCGAGTGCGCAGCAACACAAGCAAATATGTACACCCATTGCGTGAAGAATAAGGGGATCTCTCCAATTGCGTCTGCCAAAAAGGAGCAACAGATAGGACGACAGCAGTTACTTATTTACTTTACAATAACAGACTAAGTATTAAATTGTTATATGTATTCGAAATTATGTACAACTATATATATGTATGTCCGAGTGCCAGGGAAATTAAAAGAAAATAAAAAATTTAAATAAAAGTGCCATCAACACCATTTTCGTGTTTAGATACAGATATTTGAGTTTACGACAAAACTGACTAAGTTCCATGATTAATTATAGATTTAACATGTAAACTCGATAAACATTTTAAAGTAACCTTATATTTAATTTCGTTTCTTTAGAGACTCTGATCGCAGCATTTTCGCAAATTCCAAAGCCATTAGAAAATTATTGCCAACACAAGATGCCATTGGGTAGCTTTGACTAAAGCAATACAGAAAATTAATTAAATTTCCGTTAAGCTGCAACAGCGGCAACTTTATTAAATTTCAGCTTCAACAGAAGTTCACAACGATGCACACACACACACACTTTTGTACATTGGGTAAACAAATTACCCAAAGCTGCATGCGGTTAGAAGTCAGTGATTACATGTGAAGAAAAGCCAATGCAGACACCGCAGGAGTGAGACTCATTTGCGACGCACTTGTACCCACCCATACATACATACATATGTGCATAGTATGCGCGCAAGCAAGCGATCAATGCGCATTTTGACCCTTGGGAGCTATGGAACAGCAGACTAGACGACACAAGCAAATACACAACCAGCATCCAGCGATTGCTGATTAAAGAGCAACAAATAAGCAAACGAAACCAAACCGAACCTAACCAATGCCAAAGCCAATCAACCGACACGGCCGTCGAAAGGAGTTAGAGTGACGAACACATCTCCTCTGGCAGACACATAAAATTTACTGCAACAACAAATCAAAATTTACATATATTTGTTGTAAACAAGCTTTTTATCGCTGTGTTGTTGTAGTGGTTATTGTGCTTTTGCTGTGGATGCTGCAGACGCTTTTTTTATTATGGCTGTTTTCGTCAACGTTCGTCCTTTGACTAGTCACTCAGCATCCTCCCGGCGCTGCATTGTTGTGCGACGCTAAGCATAATAATGAGTTGACTATGAACCCTGAGGCAATGAGCAGACATGGACGAAGTATGCAACAAGCGCCAAATCGCAAAAAAGCAAAATGTGCGATGTGCATGCATACGCGTGTGTGCGCGACAGCCATGGTAAAATGTTGCAGCAACATGCGATTGGTAATGAAGGCAAAGTAGAAGTTAAAATTAATTTAGTAAAAAAAGGAGCTAAAGACCGAAGAGTAGCGCGTTAAGGTGAATTCAAATACGAGTACTAATGTATACAAATATGAATAATTGCCGATAAATGTATGTATGTATATCGATAACTTTCGATAAATATATCGACAAATGTTTACAAATATGTATATAGATACCTGTTTAAACTAATACCGGTAACTATAAAAATGCCGATATTTTATAAATTTATTGATGGCTCAAAATATATCGAAAACTATATTCATATGTATATCGACAATTCTGAAAATAATCGATATATTTATAAATGTATCGATCACTCTATAAATCATCGATAGCTTTATAAATAAATCGATACCTATAAATATATCAAGCACCCTATGAATACAACGATAACTCTATAAGTAATCGTTAGCTTTATAAAAATACCGATGGCTATAAATATGAATTTATGTTTGTTTATCGACAACTTGATAACATTTCGATAACTTTATAACATGTTGGTAACTTTATAAATATATTGATAACTTTATAAATATATTGATAACTTTATAAATATATTGATAACTTTATAAATATATCGACAACTTTATAAATATATCGACAACTATATAAATATATTGATAACTATAAATACATCGATAACTATGTATATAAATGTGTCGATAACTATAAATATATCGATAACTATAAATATATCGATAACTATAAATATATCGATAATTATAAATATATCGATTCCTATAAATATATCGATGACTATAAATATATCGGTCACTATAAACATATCGATCACTATAAATATATCGATCACCATAAATATAACGATTGCTATAAATATATTGATAACTATAAATATATCTATAATTATATAAATTGGATTGGGTATTATTATTAAAAGTCTCCTGAAGAGAACCAGAGTTTTCCCATCGAAGGAACACTTGCTTTTCGAGAATTCTATACCATTTCTACGAAAAATTGTTTTTTTTTTCATATAAAATACATGGTAAACTTTGAGCGGTTTGAGCGACCCCTAAATATTTTTTTCATATCAAAATAAAAAAATAGGGGTATACTTTTTTTCGATATACAAAAATCCTAGGGGGTGGGAACATTAAAATTCCGACTTTCCTTTTTTTTTTTTACCACCCTAATGTACATACATTAGTAAGTGCATATGTTCATAAATGGGTGTGTCAGCAGGAGAACTACACAAAATTGAGAGCACACATCAAAATAGTAGTTGAATTCCTTGCATATATATGAAATTTTTTACGAATTTTTTTTTTTTGCAAAAGTGAAAAGTTTTTCATAGCTTTTTTTCTTCTATATGCGCGCCAAACAAAACCGCGCCACCATGCCAGCCAAAAAAAAAAGGTCGTTAAACGCATAGTAACAACAGCGTACCCTACACCATTACTAAGTTGTAAGTACAAAATACTACGAGTGTAAGTAAATTAAAGCCTCACTCAATGTTACTACGAGTATCAAGTAGTAAACTGTACACATATTTAGAAGCATACATATGCACATAATGTATATGTACATTAAATATACACATTGGCGCTTACTGAGCTTTTCTGCTAGAATGAGAGTTTGAACGAGATATGCCGACAAGAGCGGCATGCCAAGGCGTATGAGCTGACGTGTTGAGAGTGGGCGATGAAAATGCGTAATAATCCTACAATTGCATATACGCAAGGAAAAGGGAAGAAGAGGAGGTGTTTGACTGTAGGGAATGCAGAGAGAACTATGTGCACGCAACTAAGTTTTGCAATCAAGAAAAATAGAGCTTTCGCGCCTGGGCCCATTGAATTCATATTTTACATTCAAATACATACATACATACTCGTAGCCAAGTATAAGTTGCTCAATAACCGCGCACCTAAGCGCCAGCTGGGAAAGGCTGGCAACGCAGTAGTGGACGGAGCCAAAGCTATTTGGTGTCGTGGCTATAAAAATGTTGCTGACGCATGTACAGCAATAAAATGTGTATGTAGGGGGGAGGTGTAATGTTTATGTAGGCTCAATAAAAGCTTTCGCTAGCAGTGTATCTGTAAATAGGTGCATGTGTGAGATTTTCACATCGTCAGCAGTTCTCGCCAGCTATAACAAAAAATGATATCAAGACTACATGTACATACATATGTATGTAAATATGTATTTATGTACACAAATGTACAAAAAGTTGTACAGACACATATCATTTCTGTATTTATACAAATGGCCCATGTTGCTGGGCAGCTAAAGCTACATATGACTATCAGACTGCTGCTGTTTCGCTGGTTGCTAGCTACTTATAATATTTGCTTTGGTTGCTGCTCACAAGCGATTCCCCTATATACACGCCTGGCGCGTTGCGTTCTCTTCTTTTCTATCTTTGCGTTTCGATGGCGCGTTTTTTTTCGGTTTTGCTGCCGCTGTTGCTATTGCCGTTGACGTTGCTATTATCACACGACCTTGAAAGCAAAAATTTATTGCTACACGTGTGCTAATAAAAATCATTGCAAGCATACATACATATATGTATGCGGTGGCATGTGAACAACATACATTTATTTATGTATGTGGCGAGTTGCGGTGCGGTTGGTTGGTTGGGCGTTAGGCAAAACCCCATAAGCAGCATGAATAACCAGAAAACATAAAAGAACACAATTGCAGTCGTATCCTTTTTAAGACAAACCATTTAATATTAGCCAAAGGCGACACAGGCCGCCCACAATTTTTGCGGAAATTTACTTACAAGAATGCTGTCAAGCAATTTTACTAATTTGCACCTTTCTTCTTGGAAGTCTGAAATCCTGTCTGCGACACCGACATTGATAAAGAGCTGGGAAGTGTGGTTGCAATTTTTTTTATGTTTGTATATTTCTTGCCTTTAAAATTTAAGGTTTTTGGCGACTTTAAGCGGTAATCAGCTAACGGCCGAGCTATTTGCATCTCTAGAGGTTTACTTTGCTTTCTATGTGGTTCCTAAACATTAAAATATATTTTTTGAACAAAAAAAAAACAAATTTTTTGTGTTGAAAGTTACAATTTTTGGGGAAGTTAATATTTTTGAAAAGGTTAACCTTTGAAAACACTTATATTTTTAAAAATTGTATATTTGAAAGATTTGTATTTTTGAAAAAATTTTTATTTATTGAAAAATTTCATATTAGAAAAATTTATGTAATATTTTTGAAAAATTTTTATATTTTCGAAATGTGTGCATATGTATTTGAAAAATTATGCAATATTTTCCACGTAAGTACAAATATTTTTGGAAATTTTTCTTATTTTTTTTTTTTAATTATTACTTTTTAATTTATATTTTAGGAGTTTTCCACGTGACAGCGTGGTCATGTTAAATGCTGTTCACGTTGCGAGTGCGCTGATTTTTTGACGGATAATTCACATTTTGAAAAAATTAAATTTCTAGGAAAATTTATATTTATTTATGTTTCTTGTATAGCTTATGTATATTTTTTAGAAAACAATTTTGAATACTTTATAATTCATAAAAAAAAAACTTATAAGTCAAAAATTGTTATTTATTGTAAAATTTGTAAATTTGTAATTTCGTTAAATTAAGGTTATTGAATAACTTGTGTACACTTTAGGAAATTTTTTAATTTTTGGGAAATTAAAGAAAATTGTTTTGAAGTTGGAGAAGTGCTATTAATTTATATTGATATCAAATTTCTCGAGCAAAGGAATTTTTAACATTTCTACGTCAACACGGGTGTTTCTTATTTTCTCACAACTTTATAAATTTTTCTTCAAAAATCACAAACATAATTTGTATAAATATAAAGATTTTTTTTTTTATTATTAGCTTATGTTTTGAAGGAGCTGGTCTATTGTAAACATTACCAAATATTTTTAATGTAATTTTTTATTATGGCTCAACTTGCGATGTCACCGGCAGCTATAAATAAAATTTAGGTAGAAAATCGAAATTGTCTTAATAAAATGTTTATTGCTGCGTACATAGTATGTACATATGTATCTTATATTTGTTATGCCTATTTTTATTCTGCTGCTTTGTTTTATAGGTAATAGAAACACGAATACAAATGCCATTTTATTTATTTAGCTTTTTTTTCTACAAAACCATAAATGCTCATCGCAACAACACTCAATTGCGTGTGAACAGCAAAAAGTGCTGCTGTATATACATAAGTAGTATATGTTTATATAAATAATAAATTTAAAAAATTACTAAATTCATAGTGAAAGGAAAACTTTTTATGTAGCAATTTCCTAGCGTTTCTTTGTCGGGGAAATGCAGCTATAATAGTACCGGCAGGCAGCAGCAGCTGCAGCAGCAGTTAATGTAATTAACAGCTAAATTTCGCTTTTGTTGTTGTACATACTTTGGCCCACACACGCCACGTTTTGGTGGAAAATTTTAAAACACACACGCACATTTTTTGCGCAATTTTTTTAGTAAAATTTGACACTTAAAAATTATTTAGTGCACGTTTATCACATTTATAACTAATTTATTTATGACTTTTTTTTGTACGGTTTACAAATTTTCCCATTCATAAAACGCTGTGTAGTTAGGCATCTTTTCATTGTTATGATTGCTTTTTTTTTTGCGTTTCAACGCCACCAAAATAAAGCGATCCATGTTGTTGCCAGCTTAGTTTGTTGTTACATGTTTTATTTATTTGTTTTGTGTTTGTTGTTGGCTGATTGAATGCGTGCGTGTGCGTATGTTAATTGCCCCGCCTATCGCATGCTGACCTTGGTTGAGTTCGTTAGCATTACAAATTCTTATGCGTATAATCGAAACGTATACAACTAAACAAAAACTTCCAGCAACAAAATAGTTAGAACGAAAATATATACATACATACATATGTACAATTGAGGTAGCGAGGGAAGCGAAAACGAAACGTAAACAGTTTTAGTCACTTTTCCCACCGTTCGCCCGCTTTTATGTAGATATGTAAGTATGAAACGCGCGAAAGTCAGTAAGCGTTTATTTAGGCGCTAGTGTGCATAAGGTTTCCCCTAGCGTGAGCTTTTCGAACACACACTCACTCAGAACCAGCAGTTTTTTCTGTACTATTTACGTACAATTTCATTCACAGGTACTAATTTTTTTTCATATTTCACCCAACTTTTTATAGACGTGCGTATACGCGCGCTTTACGTAATGATTACAATTTGAGGCGTTGAACGTTAAATTTAGTAGATTTTTAAATTGAATACATACAATGAGTTTTATTACAACATCTTCTTACATATTCGTATGTAAGCAAGTGATGATTCCGTAGTAAGTACCGTCAAGTGCGCAAAGAGATTAAATTTTATAACAAAAAAAAAACGAACCAAGACTTTCAATAAATCTATTCTGATTGCCGCTTTTGTCAAATGCGCATATCAACAGCCCTGAATTTTAACTCACTTCAGTCCTCAAAAGACTTGATTAATAGTAAATATGTTGATAAGCGCATGGCGCCGACAACCACGCACACACACACACAACACTCTCGACAACAGAGGTGGATACTATATATGGTGCGTTCCATATCAAAACGGACGGGGTTCACACTTCATGTGTTTGATTTGTTTCAAATTTTAAGGGTTGATGCATAAAAATAAATAATAAATAAATATGAAATTTGAGCTTGATTAATACATTTTTAAAAACTTTACAGCACAAATACATATGTACTTAGTATATATGTACATACAAATATATTTCAGTTTTATCGAGGTAACTGATATACGCATTTAATAATCAAACCGTAGTAGCTGCGAAAACTACGCCCAATCGTCCACCTAAGCGTTTTAAAATAAACATGTACCTATGTACATATCTTAAATATCTAACGTTTTAAAAACGAAAATATCCCAACAAAGACTGGCCAGAAAGCACCTTAACCAGTATTTCATATGACAAGTAGCTGTTTTAAACAACAAACAATTCTTAGAATATGATAAGAATTTTGCGAAAATATTTCCATTAAAATGGTTTAAAGGCTGTAGGGGCAGACATTTGTTTGTATGTATGTATGCATGCAAATACTTAGAAAATGAATCATCTTTGCCAGACAGGTGTGCCCATATTGAGACAAATGTGATAATTGCGCAAATGCCATAGGCATGAATGAACTGCAAAGAACGAAGGCACTTTGAAAAGCCAGTGATTTTTTGTAAATTCTTTTTTTTCTGTTTTCGGCAAAAAGGGTTTAATTTCTTAACATAGTGGCCCTTTTAGCTCGATATATAGTTAGTTCCAAGGAAAATTCAGAGAATACGTATGCTGGATGGTCTAGCTGTTTGGAGCCCAAGTAACGGAAATCGAAGTTTTCTTAATTTTTAACGAAATTGGCCAGGTTATCAGCTATCAATATGTCTGTGAAACGCAAACTAACATACAAAATTTATTTTAAAACTTTGAAACAAAAATTTGTATTAAAAAATAAAATAAATTTTTTTATTTAAATAAAAAAAATATTTACAAAAAAAACGTATAGTATACGTGAAAAAATTTAACAAATAGTAAAAATTTGATTACTGATATTAGAAGCAAACAGAATAAACTAAACTATAACAATATAAGAGAAAAGAAAAAATAATATAAAACGCAATTTTTCATTTGGAAAAATTAAAAGTAAATTAAAACTAATTAACAAATAAAACCAAAATTAGTATAAAAAAGTGTATTATATATTTTCAAATTAAGTCATCAGAAACAGAATATCGAATCCAAAGCACCGAAAACAGCAAGCGGCACACACAAATCGCAAAAAATCGTAAAATTACAACAAAAGCCAACGATAACATTTATTTAGCAAACTCTACAGTCTACTACGTATTAATCAAGCAACAGAATTTAGAATGACTCCCACAAAATTCGAGCACACGCACACGCCTACACAACAGCAAATCAGCATCCGCCAAAAGATTGAATTTCATTCGTAAATCAAGCAGAGTGCCGCAAACAGTGACAGGAACAGCTTGTATACAAATGTACATAGAATTTTGAATCTTTTGTATGTATACAAATTCAAAAACCCACACTGTTCTTGAGTGTCTCCTTTTGCCATTTTATGGTTGTTTTTTTTTTCGACGAATTCGACTTGAAGAATATCTGAGTCAGCGTGTGAGACTAGTATATCGCAACCAGCAGCCAGCAGCCAACAGCCAATCGTTGAGCAATGAAAAATTCCCATAATTAACATCAATAAATGAGGCGCACATACATGCATATGGATGCCCACAAATACAAAAAAAAATAAATAAAAAAATTTAAAAAAACAAATAAAAAAACAAATAAAAATAAAAATAAAATTTTACACAAAACGCACTCAAATTGAAATCTCTGCTGTTATTCTGTGAATGGCAGGCGGCGCAAGCAAATGTGCAAAATGTGTGTTTTTTGTACAAATGTGTACACCATATTTGTAAAACTCTGCGCGGTGTGAATATTTGTTATCCAAATCGTTTTCGACGTTATGTGGGGCGTATTATATTGGCCACACTAATTAGCAAACTATGCCAATGGAATGAACATATGGGCATTTCAGTGTTTTATACTTTGTCTTTTGCTTGAAAATTATTAGCGGAAATCGCCAATATATTCAATGAGAGATGGCAGACGATGATACAGGCAAAATTTCTAAATGAGTCTGAAGTTCGAAGTTGCGGCGCAATGGCAATAAGAAGGGTAAACGCCAACACGCTGCCGTGACCAAAAATTTATTTTAGTATTTAATGCTTGTGTTTGTGTGCGTTGCTTAAGCTTGATTTGTTTTATAGCCCATTAAATCGAGCTTTGTGTTTTTCATGCCTTGTATTGTGAATTTCCTCTTTTTAATTTAAAAAGGCGACAGCATTAAATACATACATACATACGTATGTATGCATGCGGCTTAGCAACAAGATTGAAGAGAGATAAGTTTGAATGTGCCAATCTCTAATTTGCGTATACTAAGATTTATTTGGTTTCCTTTTTTCAGGTTTTATGGTGAAATAGTTACGTTTCTTTAAAACAAATTAAAATAAAATTAAGCTACATAAAATAAAACAAAATAAATCAAATTGAAAAATTGGTGTAAACTGATTAAATAAAAAAATTAACTTTCAAAATTTAATTTAAAAAAATTTGAAATAAAAAATTGGCCGACAAATTTTATAAAAAGTATTTAAAAAAAAACACCAAAAAATTTTATTTAAAAATAAAAAATTAAAAGGATTAAGAAAATTCAAATAAACCAAATTGAATTGAAATAAATTGGAAAAAAGTTAAAATAAATAGATATCTTAAAAATAACTAAAAAATGTAACATAAAACTAAATTTTAAAAATTAAAAGAAATTATTTCAAAACTGTAATAAAAGAAAAAATTTAATCTAATACAATAAAATTAAAAGAAAATTGGAATTAAAAAGTTAATTCAAAAGCGTATACAAATTTACTCAATCAAAAAATTAAAAAAATTGATAACAATTTAAAAAAATTTTAATTATATAAAAAAAAATATTAAAAATTAACAAAAATTAGGATTTGGTAAAAACATTTTAAATTTGAAAAAATTAAAAAAAAATAATAATTACATTTATGTATGTATAAAATGCATACCATTTTGCCAGCAAGACGCTCCCTCCACTTTACTCGTTAATACGTCGAACTATTCTACATGCCACAGCAGAACTAGCAAAAATAATACTTAGTATAAATGTACATAAATACATACATATGATGTAGTATGTGGGTACATACTTGTGTACAAATCTATGAAAGCAATTGCAAATACCAGTTTTTGCATGCAGTCGGCGAGTTTGCAATCCGATACATACATTCACACATCCATCAATATGTATGTGCATATAGATTGCACCTACAGCAAAACTAAATACTCATACAACTATAAACATTGCTGTCACAAACAAACATTTCAAGTTTTACGCTTTTGTACGGTTTGCAAAATTTTGTGAATGATTTTTCGCGCCAAATTATGTATGCGCCCTGCTTTTGACTCCACACTACTTAGCAACGCCCTTGCAGCAATGAACGTCAACTATTGTGCATACACACACATATGTATGTAAATATATTTTTTCATTTATGTGCACACATAGATACACATATACATAGGTATATGTATACGCAAAAAAAAGTTATACTTACTTATAGTCAGTCAGAAGCAAGAGAGCTTCCGCCGCCGCCATTGCATGCATCGGCTGTCTGCGCCTCAGACTGCAATTTTTTTTTTGTTTTTACAGTTTTTTCCCGACTCGTCTCTGTTTATTGTTCGGTATGAGTCAGTAGTAGTGAAAATAGTATAAACATATCTACTATAAAGTAGTAGTCATATCTGTATGTATGGGAAGTATGCATTTGCGAGGCATAAATGGAGGGGGGGGGGCGCACATACTGCGCCAAATTGCAATCGGCTGACGACTATGCGAGTTCAAATAAAGCTTTTGCTTTTTGTAAACGCGCGCGTGTGTGTGTGTTTGTGCGTTGAGGGTGGCGCAGCGCGGGCGTTATAAAGCGATGGTAGTGCGCATGTGCCGACAAACGGCGGCTACGAAGACTACTACTGCAGCAGGCAGATAGATGTACAGCATGTGGCGTTCAAATTTCAAAGCGTATCTAGATTTTATGTACATAAGTATGTATGTAGGTAGGTATACATGCCGCCGGTTTTGCAGACCCGGCATTACAATGTAGGCGTAGTCGCTAGCAAACACCGCCGACGCTAAAGTGATAACGCGTGTGCATAGATATACATACGCTAGCGTAGATTTCCATTTGATAAATATTTAGGTACTTTGCTACAAACAAAACGAAATGCGCCTGTCCATGCAAACGCTTCAATATTTATGTAGCTATGTACATATATTTGTTCGTATTTTGGTGTGTATCTGATAAGCAAAAATTGCGCGCAATTCTCATTTGAAGAGTGCAAATGCTTAGCGGCACCGGCGCGTCGAGCGGGTTTGAGTTACTTAAAAATGTATTGATGTAGGTTGACAAGCGAAATCTGTTAAATCTTCACTGATGTACTAACTATTGACCGCTACTACTTTGAACACTTCTATAAATTTAATCTCTGTAGAATATTTAAATAACTTTTTAATAAATAATTTTATTTAATTCTCGCTGTGGCGTTAAATTCGCATGACTACTTGAAATCCAACTTCTCCAAATGGGCATGCAACTTTGCGCGCATA
>NW_023458556.1:37130008-37184149 GCF_013731165.1 Rhagoletis pomonella
TTTTTCTATGCATTCTGCTAGTGCAATGCACCTGACGCGTCTGTCTACATCTCTTATGGAGCGCCACTACTATTTTGCCAGTACAATTTACTACTTCCCGCCTGCTAATATGTATGTAGTTATTCCTGTTGTTATTGCTTGTACTGCAAGAGGCTCGAAAGATTGCACTAGAGATTTACTACGTACGCCCAGACGGACAAATACATACATACAATAAAAAATAATCATTATATAAGTTAGATGGTAAACAAAAATTTTGTGGTTTGATTTAATTATTGGAAACATAACAAAAAAAAAAATGTTTTTTCACAAGCGGAATTAGTCAATTTTCATCGATTTTTGGCATCCAATGGTTGCAACTTTCTTATAGTTAGTACTAATAACTACTCCAAATAAAAATAGTTTTTTTTTTGGGGTTAGGAAGGAAAAAAATAAACAATTTTTTAACTATGTCCTCAGTTGCAAATTCAAGATCCAAAAATCTATAAAAACTGACAAGTCTTCGGCGGCGGATAAAATAGTGCTGTAAGGCGTTGTAATGGATGAAAACATAACCATAACAACTATTTTGTCTAGCAAGCGTGACTAATCAATTCTTATAGATGTGATAGGGTGTTGCCGCTTTTAATTCATTTGGTATTGCTATTTTGAATTTAAAAAAATTAATAAATCTTGGAAAACACATTTTTTAGTCAACTAACACATTAAAATAATGGCTAATTCGTAAATTAAGAAAAAGGAACTCGCAAAGAAAAGCATGTTTGCAAAAAAACTATTTTTAATCAAGCAACGCACAACAAACAATTTTAAAGAACTCCAATTCGCGCAAAAAGCTAATTAACTTTGTATTGCTATTTTAAATTTTAAAAAAATATCAATAAATTTAAGAAAAAAAAAATCCCAACTAACACAATACAAACAATTTTATTCTTTGTGGAAAATACGTGAATTCTAAAAATATACGAAAACAATTAAAAAAATATATATAAAAATATTACTCACCTAACACATTACCGACAATTTTAAGGATCTCAAATTCGCGCAAAAATTTTTTTATTGTCACATACATATTTCAAATTCATAAAAAATATATTTTATAAATTTTGCAAAAAAAAAACAGTATTCAACCAACACATTACAAACAATTTGATTATTTTTACAATTTGCAAAAAGAAAATTATTTTAGTCTCAAACTCGCGCAAAAAGGGTGTTGGCACTAGTAATTTAATTTTTTTTGCTATTTTCTTTTTTTATAGATACTTGCATTGCAGATATAACATAACATAAGTATGTAGTTATATACATACATACACCGAACTTTCTACAACCGAAAATATGCAATTTAGTGTACATAAAATGGCAGTGCGCATGCTCCATTTTCGCGCCAAGTGAACACACCCAGTAGACAAATCTAAATATGTAATGCTCTGTGTACATATTTTGCAAACAAACATACATATAGATAGATATGTAAATATATGCATACATTGTATTTGTACGGGCCACAGTATTTTTTGAGCAGTGCCAAATAAGGAAAATTCTCGAAGCAAAAGGATAACAGACAAGAACAAAAACAATATTTGAGCACAATAATGAAAAGGATATGGCAATGACAACGATGAGCTTAACATTGTAGCTGTATGTGAGTATGCATATAAAACGTTGAAAGGTACAATTAGTAAAATAAAAGTACACTTAATACAAAACAGGAAAAAATACAACAAAAAAATTAAACAAAAGGCAGAAAAGGGCCCATAAAAGAAGCCGAGCAAATGCGCAGCAACAAATCATATTTAAGTATATATTTATGTACATACATACTTACACTACAGATGTACATATGTATAAGCACGGAAAAACATTCATTTAGCGGCCGGCCTGGCAAAAGCCATTGCCTCGGATACACAATTTAGTATTGGTGCAGGAGAAACTAGCTTACATAAATAAATAAGACATTGGGTGAATGTAGGTGGGTGTCTTGGGTGGTTGGCCAACATTTTAATAGTATTTTGATATTGATTTTTTCTCCGTTATGCACGCGCGCCTACCAGCCGAGGCGCCAACTTTTTTCAACAACAAACTAACTGCCAAGTGGCAATTGCTGCCGTCACTTGATAGTAAATGGGCGGTGAAAAGTGGGCGGTAGTAAGCTGATTCTTACAAACTGATATACATATATGTATGGATAATACATACATACAAACATGCATACATACTTATATAGTATAGGAACACTTGAGCGCGGAAGTGAATAAGTTGGCTAGCGTTGCTGCAAATGCGGCAGTAGTGTGAACTACTTTGGAGAGTTCAAAAAACTGTTAAATGACTAAGCGAAAATGTTGAAAAAAAGCTAGCTGTTGGAGCCAGCTACACATTTGTACATACATAAATGGGGCGTGAAATATTTAGTTACACTGCCAGCTACTGAATTACTTTAATAGCGCATTTAACTGCACAATAGCGCTGCCCCACTCACACGTACATATACGCCAATTTCAACTACATACAAATTTCACAGCTACTATTTCACAAGCTGGTGAAATTGTGCCAAGACAGAAAAAAATGAGTACATTAAATTTTTTAGCGGTGTGTTAGCAGTACTTAAACTATGAACTTTTCGTAACTGCATACAAATATCCGCTATACGCTCAGTGCCTATCACTTCTACAAACTATTTACAGACAAATGAAATGTATCAACTCACCGGAATCGGAAGGTGTGTACGCTGAGTTCGACAGATCATCGATACCCTCTTTGCAGCGTGTGTAACTGTGATCGCTGTGACAGTGCGCTTGTGTGGCATGATGACTCATACTTGTTTGGCTGGATGCTTGACTGGATACCGGCGATGTGCGTCCGTACGAAAGCTCACCATCGAGTATTGACGACGCTGAGCCATAACCGGAATTTGCTGTGCTCTCTTCATCTTCATCGGATTCACAATCTGAAATTGTATTCATTTTGCTCGAATACATTGACTTATTTTCGTCGCGCATTATCACATCGAGCACTTCGTGTATGTCAGGATGATCGGAGGTTAGACGTGTATTGATCTTATCCTTACTCGTATCCTGTAGCTCTTTGCTGATGTTATCGATAATGCCGGCATTCAACGATATATTATTACTGCCCATCATGCAGGCGCGCAAATCGATGTTCGTTTGCTTGAAGTCGGTGGCCTCGTCGTCGAGTGAGGGGGGAGTGTCTGGCAGCTCGTACGTCATTGTATCAAAAGCTGCTACTACGCTGTTGCTGTGTTGACCACCCGACTTGCTGGCGTTGTTGTTGTTGTTGCTGTTGCACGTTAAATGCAATGTGGAGAGCTTTTGTTGCAGCTGTTGATGTTTTTGCAATTTGCGTTGCTGCTGTTGTATTTGTTGTTGCGGTGCATTAGATTTGCGCAGCAGCGAGGTACCAGGCGGTATATGTTGCATACTTTGCACCGACGACGACTGCTGCAACTGTTGTGGTTGTGTGGTGCTGCTGGTGGTGGCAGCGATAACGGTGGTGGTGTTGGTGTTGGTGTTGCGCACATTTGGTATGCTATGTTGTTGCAATTGGTTCTCATAGTCATCGGTTGGTTCCACCTTTATTTCGGTCTTAATTTCAATATATTGTTGTGGCTGTGACATTAGAATGGCTTGTTGCATTTTGCTTTTGTTGTTGTTGGCTACAACCACAGTTGGCGCTGGTAGCTGCGCTGGCTTGGCGGTGACAGCAGCCAGTGGTACAGCGCGTGTTACTGCCAAATCGCTGCCGGTCGACGAGGCTGATGTGCTCAGTTCCGTCTGGGATTGTCCAGACCACATGCAATCGCTATTGCGGATCTCGGTCTTGACGGCACCGTAATCGGGTGCGCCGCTTATGGGCAAATCATTGCCGCTGTCCATTTTTTGTATGTCACCCCAGATGGTGCTACCCCATCCGCCCATCAGATCCTCGAACAATTCACTGGGATCCGGTCGGATTAGGGAGTAATCCTCGAGATAGCTACTACCCAAGATGGGCGATGAGCTGAATGTGTTGTAAATTTTAGCCATATTTGATTCGCTTTCTAGTGGTTCAAAATCAAAAATGGTATCGCAATTTGTTTCTTCTTGTACTCGTTGCGGCAGAATTTTGGTGCTTTGCGAAAACACTTTTGCAGTTGAAAACTTTCGATTTCGAGCGTTGTAAGTGTGAGAGCTGAAAGGAAGAGAAGTGAGGTTCATGAAAGAAGGTGGATTTATACTTTAATCAAGAGTTTTCATTTTAAAATATGTATGAAATAGAATACATATGTTTGTATAAATAAATACATACATACATATATATGTACATACAACGCAGACTAATATTGAACAATCGAAGATTTTATAAAATGTTTTCGCTAGAGCTGGATTTAAACTTTAGTTAAGAGAAAACAAGCTTTAAAATGTCAAATAAGATATGTTTATATATAGAAGCAATTTCCAATCAGACTAGCTTTATACTCTCGACGTTTTTTAGAGCTTTCACTAGAGCTTTCACACTCGTAAGTTCATTAGGTCAGAGAGATTAGTAGAACTCGTATTTAGAAACCATTTTCTTACAAAATAATATATTTTGGAAGCTTACGCTATAACGTTCACAACTAGAAAAAATCACTTGAGCTTTTACAAATTTTTAATCTTCTTCGGGATTGAGGGCTTTAAAACATTATGTTCTACAAAAAAAAAACATACATAGTGAAAGCTTTTACCATAACTCACACATTGTTCTGCTTTCTGTGCCGAGAAGTTTTAATTTTAAAATTTAATACAAAATGACGACTGGAGCAAAATATGGGGGTTTTGTGAAATGCTTTCACTTGAGCTTTTTTTCCATTAACTTATTTTTGTGATATGCTTTCACTTCACGATTTTCTTTTCGAGTTTTGCAGTATGAAATTGAATGCAAAGGATATATAGAATGGAGCAAAAAACCTAAGGTTTTATGACAAGCTTTCGCTTGAGCTTTTGCAACGCCTGACCTGAGATGTTATTATCGGTATTGGACAAGTGGAATTATAGGTTAATTTTTTACAAGCTTTTTTGTGAAAAGCTTTTGCGATAAGCTTAAGTTTGCGGTAATACCAAGTTTTCGCATAAGCTTTCACTTGAGCTTTCAGAGAGTTAGTACATTTTCATCAAAAATTTTCGATACCATTTTATGTAGCAATATGTAAGAATTTGAGCTTTTGTGAACTACGTGGAATCACAATTTCAAGCGCATTTCCATTTCCACAGCAATATCTAATATTTACGCTTCGACTGCGGACTTTACTCAGAGCTTTTTATTTGCTTTCGCTGGATAGTAAATGTGCAAGTATTTTCCTCATCGTTAAAATAAAAGGGTGTTGATTTTATTAACTAATAATTATTGCTAGAACGATGTGAGGTGAACTGAGACTGAAATTTCATGCTGAACTGCTCGCACGTGTATATAAAACGTGGTTAGATATCACAGAGAACACTTGAAAAAGCCCCTTTCTAAAGAGGTAATAAAGCGGCCATATAATGTAATGTATTGAGTAGATAATTAATACACACACGGTTACTATATACGTATATCCATATGCACATATACATGTATTTACTATGTATATATACAAATGACAGGCTGAGTAAAGTATGCCATAGACAAATAAGGTACGCCAAGGTGATGCTCTAGTCAAGTATCGAGTTGGCCGTGATGGTAAACTTAAGTGAAACACAAAAACTTTAAATACAAGGCTCAAATTTAAGTCATTGTTAATAAAAAAAAAAAAAAAGAAACAATGTAGGGATATTTTTAATTGCGCAATTCTGTCTAAGATCGTTGAAAGGTTGTTGTAAGACAACTGAAAACAGGAGGAAATAAATTTTTAAAGATTGTGACTATTCAGGCACGAAAGCCTTACAAAAAAGCTACCTTGCCAACTTGAATGGTAAAACTCTTTTGCTAGAAAGCACTTGGGCATATTCCAAATGGAGATGCAAAGCCCTGGCGTGCAATTCGGGAGCTGCGACATCGAATCCTCGAGCGGAATTTTTTTTTTGTATAATTTTCTTATACATCTATTTTTTAATATCATTTAATTTTAATTTAATTTTCACATTTTTTTTTTTTTAAGAAAGATATTTTTTCAATTTTTTAATTTTATTTTTTAATTTCGATTTTGTTTTAAAAAGAAAACATTTTTTCCATTTAATTTTTAGAACTTTGTTTATTCTTTTTTTTTACTTTTTTTACATGTAATTTTTTGCTTTTTAATAAAAAATTTGTTTAATTTAATTGTTACCCCGTTTTTAATTTTCTTTTTGTTTTGAGATTTTTTTTTCTAATTTTTAGTTTTTAGTTTTTATTTTCCGTACCAAATTATATACACATTTTTTTATTTAATTTAATTTATGTTATATATTTGTTTTGTTATTTACGGGGTATTTTTTAATTTAATTATTTTAAAAAGAAAATATACTTTTTTAAACTTACTTTAGTTTTTAGAAACCTGTTTAATTTATTTTTTCGCTTTTTTATTTTTTTTTTTTTTGTTTTTTAAAATTTAATTTTCAGTTTTTATTGTTTTAAATAGAAAAATATATATTTTCTTAATATAATTTCATTTTTGGAAAACTTATTCTTAAATGACAAACATTTTAACGCTAAGACCGCCTCGTTTGCAGATCTTTCACATTGGTGGAATATTTCCTATAATTTTTTACACTTCATTCGAGTTTTAACTATGAAGAGAACCGAGCTTCATTCATATCCAGCCCAAACAGCAGCACTGACCGGGTACTTATTGTTACTATTTACCCCGTTTGAACAGCTGTTATGTCACCCGTCTATGTGCTATGAATTTAAAACAGCATTTTTTTCCTGCTTGGAAGCTTAAAATATTTAAACAATTACAAAAATTTTTTATTGATATACTATGTATGTATCCATATTTTCCAGTATCTAAACTTAGTAAATAAAGTAGAAAAACCCCAAGGCAACTCGTAATTCCTCATAAAAGATTAGTTCCAGTGGCGGGAATTTCATATACATACATACATACATAAACGGCAAATACCGACAATGCCACACTTTTATGTGTTTGTGCGCATGTTTTGTTGTTAAGTGGCGCCACAAACCAGTCACCATGTACTAGTCAATCAAATCGTCAATTTCTAAACGTCAATCAGTGAGTAAATCAAGCGCCTGTTACCATAACTTGTATATAAAGAATTTTTTCAGATGCATACATAGATACTAATTATACTACAAATATACATATATAAGATTCAAAAACATATATTTAAATATAATCCTAGCGCCTTCATTACTCTATTACAACACATAGAATGTCACTAGTGGGTTTTACTATTTAAAAACCTGATAATTATGGCTTATTTGTGGTGGTTAAATGAAAAACGGCACGTTGATTCGAGCTAAGGCAGAGACAAGTGCACTTGTGACAGCTACCCGACGAAAAAATTAGCGCCACAACCACAACGCCACTATAATTGGCCAACTATGTAACTAATCATTTGTTTCGCTGGCGTACATATGTATAGCAAATTCAAGAAAAGCGATTATTTTGGCTGAATAGTTTTCATTTTCAATATTTTCTTGTTTCACCTGGTTGGTTGGTATCTACGAGTACGAGTATGTAAATATTGTTGCTGCATTATTTTTGTTTCGTTCTCATTTATGTATGTTGTTTTTATTTGCTACCAGGCGAGCACACACCTTTTTTGCGGTTTGTTTTGATCGCGTAAGATATGCATACATATAGCAAAACGATTTGTATGCCGCAAAAATAAATGAAAGTCGCTCCAAAGAAAAAAACAAAGTGCAATAGCAATTCTTACAGGTAATAAAATCGTACAGATAAAAATTGATGGTGTGACGAAGCTGTTGGTTGGTTCGGCGCAATTGGCGCGTAATTGCAAACACTTTGTTAGACAGATGAAATATTTTTAATTGTGACACAATTTTATTTCATTATTTTTATTTATTTTTATTTTCGTTTTGCAACACACAAATGAGAAATAAACAAGACAATGATAAGTGCAAGCACACAAACTGCATGTGCGTTTGTACATATAAATAAAAAATTGAGTTTTTTAAATACATAAATACTTTATGAATGAAAATGATACCCATAAAAAATACTTTTAGTAAAATGCATACACACACACACACGCACAGTGAAAATATAAATTGCACAAAATGCACATCCAATGTGTTTATGGCAATTAGGCGCACAGCATTCATCAGCTAGCAAATAAGCAAGAGAACAAAGGCAGCAAGAAATGGAACCTGAAAGCAATTGATGACTGCAAAAAAAAATATTGTTTTCTTTTTCTTATACATTCTTTATTGCACACAAATATACATACATACATGCACACATAACGCAGCACTTCAAAGTTCACATACAAAATGCTGATATCAGGCGCGCTGGCGTGGCAAATTGACGCTAATCGGGGAGCAGCTTGCCGGCCGGCCGGCGTGTGTAAAGTGCAAAAGTACGCTGTGCATGAGAGCAGTGATACATAAGTATGTATGTAGTTGGTAAAATTCAATTATATAAAAATGTATTTATACTTAAATAATATAATTTTTTTTTATTTTTAGCAGAAATTGAGAATTAATGAGAAAAACTTTTACAAAGTTTCACCAAACAATTTTAAAGTTTATCAGACACTAAACTTATTTAATCTTTTAATGATTTTTTTGTGTTTCTAATTTTCCATTGTTTTATTTTTTTTATATTGTATTATGTTTTAAGATTTTTTATGATTTTATGTGGTTCTATTCGTTTAATTTTACTTTTTCTTATAATTTTTTTAATTGTAAATTATTTTTAACTTCTTTTTTATTTTCTAATATTTTTAGTTTTAGTTTAATTTGATTTTATATATTATTTAGTTTTGTTAAGATTTGTATTTTTTAATAAATCAAGTGTATTTCGATGGCTAAATGGAAGATCAACCTATCTCGGCAGCCAGTTCGAAAACGTTCTATCTCAGAAAATTTTTCAAAAACGCCCTATTTCAGAATTTGGTTGAAAAACGCCCTATTTTCAATGTATTTACGTTTGAGATAGGGCGTTTTTGAACCGAATTCTGAGATAAGCTGTTTTTCAATAAAATTCTGGAATAGGGCGTTCTTCAATCAAATTCTGAAGTAGGGCGTTCTGATATAGGGCGTTTTTGAACTGGCTGCCAGATAGGTCAACCTTCCATTCAGCCATAGATGTATTGTTTTAAATTTTAGTTGAATATAGTTTATTTAAATTTTTCACTTTTTTCTTTTATTACTAAAATTTTCCTTTTTTAATTCCTTTTACATATATTTTTTAAATTTTCTTTTATTCTTTTTTTAATTACTGTTTTTATTTTAATTTAATTTTTTGGTAATAATTTGTTCATTAAATTTTCTGGTTTCATTTTATTTTAATTTAGTTTCCTTATCGTTATTTTTGGCTTAATAAATCATATTAAACAATTATTATTTTTCATACGGCCTGAAGCTCAATAAAAAAATGTTTAATGTAATTTAGTTTCATTGAATTTAATTACATATATTAATTTTTTGTTTTATTTTTTTTTGTTACCTATGTATATAGTTTTTATTTTATATCATTTTGTTGTTTGTATACAAAATAGTTACACCCCACTTACTTACTTTTTTACTTAAATTTATCTTTTTTTAGTTTTGTTCCTATTTTTTCTTTCATTTTCTTTATATACAGTGTATGTATGTACAAATGTCTGTAGTTTTATTTCATTGTTATTGATTATATTTTATTTATTAATTAATTTTTAACTTTTACATGTTTTTATAGCTGCGGTTAATAAAAATCGCTACAAATCACTGTGAAAATGTGCAACACGCGCGGAACATTTTTTTTTTGCACAACTCATAAAAAATCATAAAGCATGAAAGCGTCTCGTCGCGTACCAGTCTCATACAGTCAATAAACTACAAAAGCAGTTAAGCTGTAAATAAATGCATAAATGTAGCAAATGATGCAGGAACTCGTAAAATATTGTAAATTTCGCGTGGCCCTGAGACTACTAAAATATTTTTTTTTTTTTTACGTCTGAGATTTAACGAGGAATGTTCTTTTCACGGTTATATATTTATGTAAGTACAAATACTCAATAAATATACTTATGAATGTTCTAATGAAAGCGAAATAGGTATGTTCGGATATACATACATACATAGGTACTATTTTAATCTCAATGACACATAGCAAAAATTCAAAGAAACATAAAACTGGCTGCTGTGAAGTTTCAAATAGCAAAATTACTCATTTATATCTAATACTTTTACTACAAAAAATATATACGTAATTTCCATGCAAAAGAAAATGCAATGATTTTGCCACACTGCGTCATCTAAGTAATCAAATGCAAATTCCATTCACCTAATTTCACACTCTTTTTTCCTAGCTCCTTCTACCTTTCATGCTCTTTACAATGCGCTTTAAGCTTCCACTGATGCACTTTTGTACATATGTATTAATTTATGTATAGGCATACATATGCACTGATACATGTAACTGTAAATTCATAGAAACTGCATTGAAACTCATAGCCAGCCACCCTCATATGTATGTAGGTATGTACATAGTAGCGTCCTATTGTGCAGTTTACGCCTACAATATAAACATGCCAAAGTAAACTTGCAAATTGACAGCCCACACACGTCATTCGCATGGGGTTCATTTTATTGTTGGTGTTGTTTACAGTTGAAAATTTGCCATTAGACGTGACTGGCGATCGGTATAGCAGGCATATGTAAACCATTCGGGACGTACACTTGTGGTCAGCTGGTTAAGTTAACTCGAATAACCCCAGCGTGAACATATGGTTACGCAAGTAGGCCTTTTTTTCGAAAAAAAAATAATAATGGCAAAATGAACGAAATATTTTTTACTAGTATTTTTCATTTAATAACACGTCATCGAAGATAACTACGTTTTTAATTTTTCATAAAGTGGTCCTTATCCCTATAAAAGGCAACCTTAAAAAAAAACACTTTGAAATCCGCGCCAAAAAAGTTCTGAGCATATTTGAGTTAAGTGACAATTTGATCATTTTGGGCTGTTTTTCTTTTGATTATTTAATTTTTATAATTTTTTTTTTTTTATAAAAGTCTAGCTCATTGCATAACCAGCACCACATAAATACACATTTTAAACTTCGTACAAAAATTATAAAAATCCAAAAAACTTTAACAATTGCACTCAAAAAATTTAAACTTTTTATTCAGAATTTTTAGAATAATTTTGGATATGCAGTTTTGTAGCTCATTAAATTTTAGTAGGTCAAAGTGCAAATTTCAAGACGCTAGAAAGTCGCGTTGATACTTATTATTATTTTTTTTTTTTTTGTTGGACATTTTTTTCATATAAAAGTAATTTTCGAGCATACTTTATGTGGAAGAAAATGCAGAATTATATGTAAATATTAAATAGACAAAAGAAAAATAGCCAAAACTGGTCAAATGTCACCTAACTTAATCAGCAGACCACAAGGGTATGTGCATACATACATTCCTAAATATGTACATACATATAAAACAAAGAACTTAATAAATAAAGCGCAAAGTAACAGTTACGTGCAATGCACATACAAACAAATACATAAATAAATGAAATATAAGCGAAGTGATAAAGAAGAGCGCTGCATAATTGTTAGGGTGACGAAGCTGCAATATGCTACATACATACATACATATCCCTCTAAAGAAGTCATTTACTTAACTTTATTTTTATATACCTACATAATAAGTGTTTGGATATGTTTCAGTGGTACATACAAGCATAAGTATTGCAGGAACTTCATGAGTATAAACTCAGTTGATAAATCCGCTAAAAACTTTCCACTAACTTACATCATAAACTATTAAAAAATCTAAAACAAGAATCATTGTATCAAGCTCGTGATAAAAATTTATATAAATTATAAAAAAAAAAATTCTTAGAAAAAAATTTAGAAATCATGACTTTATTATTCACTTAACAAAATAAAACGTGCACATATTTTTATCGATTTCCTATAATATTACAGAACACATAAAGAATTTCACTTTTATTATTTTTTGTTTTCAGTGAAAAAAATCTGTTAACTTTTTCAAATCAAAGAAAATTGGACATTAGGTAGTCATTAAAAGAGAATGAAAACGATACAGTTACAACAATTGATAGGTAAAGACGGTATTTATGCACATTCCAGTGTAGCGGCAGGGCAAGCAACAAATAAATGCACCGCTACTCATAAGAGTAATGGAAAGAAATCCGAAGGAAGTAAGAACATAAATAAAAGCAAATAGGTTAACAAAATTTATGCGTCAAAAAAATAAGTAAATATAAAAAAATACATTGTAAAGAACGGAATTTAAAATTTAGCAAATAATACAAAAAAGAATGTAAATTTAAAAAAATAAGAAGGAAATTAAATACAATAAAAAACCGACTTCAATTCTCATATAAAAAAAAAAAATTATATATATTTCATTATCCACTGATCGGATATAAACCAGATTAGTATGGGACCACCTCTGAGGCAAAAAGAATACATATATACAAAAAAAATATTCCGGCGAACTGGTAACCTCCTCCTTTTTTGGAAGTCAAACTAAGTATGTACACACAAAATATTTTCTCTAATACAATTTAATCCAAAGTTACGCAAAATTTTACTTTACCTTTTTTTCAATTCAAGGATTGGGCGGCTCTCCTTTCGTTTGCTGTAGAATGCAAATTTATAGTGGTGGATGTTGATTTAATTTCTTGCAACTTTTAGCTTTTTTTCAAGCCTTATCCACCTTGTCAATGAGGATTGAAAATATAGAAAATTCACTTCAACTTCAATGCCTTGTTATATTTTAAAAAAATTTCGAAATAAAAATTTTTGCGGAAGTGTAGTCCTATTTTTTTTTTTATTAATAGGTACACGTATTAAAGTCCGAAACGTTTTTTTCGCGCCTTTCTGCACTCGTCAGGGATAACAATATAAAAACACAAACAGTAAGTACGTGCTGGTTGGACGACGGGAAGTGATTGAACACTCTGATCCCGTACAGTGTCACTTTAACCTTTTCTGACGCACTGCAAGTCTGAGCGTATGTAGTATATGCAATAAGTATACTAGATTCTCTCTTGTCTAGCGAATTGCGGTTCCTTTGCTCGAATTGCTCCTTCTATTGGAATTTGCAATTCCTGATCATGGATTAGAACTTCAGCTTGTTGGTAGCGGTTCTTTTTCCGCTTTTTTCCTTTCTTCAACTATTTATCGTAGTTTTATATATTCCAAGTTATTTTGCTTTTTAAGCTACTTAAGTTCTCACTCAGGGCTTGAAGCAGATAAAACAACAACGTTTTCGAACGGATTTGTTGCAGGAAATGTTCTTGGGAGTTGTTTGAAAATTGTTAAGTCACTCGCGCTTTTTGATTTTATTTGTTTTCTCACTTGTATGCTTTTCCCACAAACATCGGTACATAAATTAATGAATAAGAGTATGTTTGCACTGCGTTTCTTCTTCTGTTTGTTGTTTGAAAAATTGCGAATTTTCCTGATAATTAATGATTTGGTATTGTTTTGAACTCTATGCATGACAGCAATTGCTCACAGCTTTTTGTATTTTTTTGTGTGGCTTTTCCGGCTAACTAGCTAGATCTGTCGTTCAGGAAAAGTTATCGCTGAATATATTCACCAAAATTATGCACCTTACGCTTTTCACAATGTACCTATGCAGGTTGAGTTTCTTTCATTTACCGAAAACAAAAAAAAAGACACTTTATTTTGCGCCAGTACACTTTTATTACAGTATCTCACAAAAAGTCTTTACACAATTGATGAGACGAGTCCTTTTTCTGTGCTGAGAAATTGCAAGGCGACATAAATTGTTTAAAATGTAGCTCAGTGCCAAAAAAATTCCAGAGCTCTTATGAGCTATTAACGGATTTTGTGTATTTTTTATTGCTAGAAAATCGGCGAAAATATATTTCGCGTTTGCAGTTATTGCTAGAATGTTCGGTTTAGAAATTTAGTCACTATTGTTCGGGCTTTTAACTGCTGCATATGTATGTTTGCACACTGAAAACCTTTTTGTTTAGTTCACTTGATTCAATTTTTTATATCTGCGCGGAAACAGGACAATTGTTATTCCTTATCGCGGTTTTTGTATTTTTTTTCTGTAGAGCGCAATGTTCGTTGCGTTGCTGGTTGCGTGTTGGAATGAAACTCGCGACTTTCCAAAGTCGCAAAGAATTCAAGTAGATTTTGTCAATATGTAAATTAAACCGAGTTATTAACGATCGCCTTTAGAATGAGTTGGAATTTTTTTTTTTTTGGCACGTCGCGTACACTAGTTATATTTGCTAGCTGATTAACGAACACTTTTGTTGCTAATTGCTGCTAGAATTTTGTGACCATTCTCTTTCGCTTTCAAAACAGAATTGAAGTCGGTGATTTCTGTGCGCCGGTCAAGAAGACAGAAAAATTGGTAACGGCGTAAAACAAATATCCACGGGTGGCGATAATAGCGTTGACAGCTGTTGCAGCGACGGCTAAACCACACGGCACACAACACAAACGCGGCAAACAGGCTCAAAGCGTACGAACGAATGAAGAACGTTGATAGAGTGTTTTGCGCCTTTATTAGCTCGTTTGTAAAAGTTAAATGAGTAGATGAGAGATATAGAGAGAGAGAATGGCAGTGTTGATATTTGGGAGCAGTTTTGTCTTTGCCGGGACAAAGAAATAAGCAAATGTATATATATACATATCTACCTATGGATGTGAGTAGGTATGTATGGATGGGTACATTTGAACCAAGAACAGGGTTGCCACTTAAAAAAAATAACCAACCAAAAGCTGGAAAAAGCAAAACTTATTACAAAAAGCAAAAATTATTACAAAAAGCAAAACCTATTACAAAAAGCAAAACCTATTACAAAAAGCAAAACTTATTACAAAAAGCAAAACTTATTACAAAAAGCAAAGGGAAATGTTTAGTAGCGCTCACATCGTTTTTAGGGTGGGGGGCGGAGGGGTAGGGGCAGGCTCTTATTTATCCAAATTTTCAGATAATAAAAAGAAATATACAATTTGGATGTTACTTGTTGTTGTAGACGTTTTTTTTAATTTATGGCTTACTATTATAAAATCACATAACGCTGTTTGCAAGCGGACTACTCACTTGTGGGTACAAGCACACATTTACTTTTTATATGTATTTTATATGCACATGTTACATTAAAAATAGGAATTTGAAAAATTCATTTATTCGGCAACCGGGACCAAGAATGATAGAATGTTTCTCTCGATTGCGCATTTGAACAGAGTTTGCTAGGGAGGACTATACCTATATAGTACAGTTACAAGAGGACTGATAACATAGTATCTTAACAGCAGACACAATTTATTCCAGTAACGAGTTATTGTACACGTACATATGTACTTTATTTCATGTCTAGATATTTATAAATCCTTTTCGAGGACAAATCCATGTTGTTTAATCATTGACGTACCTATTTATGAAATTTTTATAAGGAATTCTCAAATAGCACAACAGTAATGTAAATATGCATAGTTGACATATTTAAGGATGTATATGTATTAGGGTGGTCCAAAAATACATAGGAAAATCCACTTCTTTGAAAATACATACTCTAGTTCACATAAATTTTTGAATAGGGTTGTCATTTATCGCCAGTTATCTATAATAAAATTTTTTAAAGGAATGCTGCTTGCGGTTAAGAAAACATGAGTTTCAAACAAAAGGTGTTAAAATAAAGTTTTAACCCCTACATCTTTCCGCATGGAGTAGGCAACTCTTTAAGCAATTAAAATGAATGTGATATATCGTCGCTACCATGTCAAACTATGGAATGTGCAAAAATGCATACGATATGTAATCATTTCACTTCTTCTTCTTCTTCATTTCACTTAACTTACATAATTACCCCTAGTTAGCAGATAGGTGGCAACCCTATCACCTATCGTATGATACCCATATTGTGGTATACAATTTGCTAAAAAAAATTAATAGCAGTTTATTTTTTAGAAAGACGCAAACCCCCTTCAAAAATATTTTTAAACATCTTCAAACGCGTTTAGTTTTGATGAAGAAATATAAATATTTTATTGACCTTTAAATAATTTAAGCGTTTCAAATATCTGTCAACCCTATTTTTAAAATATGACTCTGGCATGACTCTGAATAACTGAACTGTGTGTAGTCGAGAGGCGAGTCAACACGTACACAAATGACTCACGAATCAGACGCACCGTGTATGCCGCCTATAAGAAATTTAGGTATTAGGATGTTGCTTTGATTTGGATACTATTTAGCGGAAATATGAACAAAGGAATGGTTACGGTCAATGAAAGCACCGTGGAAGCATAAACATATTTGTGATTATGCACGATGTAGTCATGAAGAGGGAGGTAAAAAATTTCCTAATTCTTTGAGCTCCTTGTTATAAGTCATCGACAGATATACACGACTCGCTCTACCGATGCTGCACATCCGTCCCGAGACTGAAAATTTTTTGCCGCAAAGTTTTTGGAACAAATAAACAACACCTTTGTAAAGTTACCATGCACTTGGCCATCCCGAAATACGCACGCATATGAGTATTTTACTTGCCTTCCGTTTTATATTTCATTTTAGAAATAAATCACTAAAAGCTCGCTATTTATAAAATGATCCTCAAAATATATATTTTTTTAAATAATTGTTTAAATAGTTTTTGAAATATTTTACCACGCTTTTTTTTAAGTAAAAAATCTGTTTTTTCAATTTCTTCAAAGAATATGGTAGCTTCAATATAAAATAAAATGTCAAAAGCACAGCTTACGTCAAATGAGGGCATGACGAATAAGAAGGAGTGAAACTACCTTTTAATATTTGTATCATTTTTGCCCACACTAAAAGGTTTACTGCTAGGGAAAAGGGATATTTCCATACCCTATATACCATATATGTGTGTACCCGTATTTTTTAAACAAACCTTCTTGCAGAGAACTTATTTAATTTGCAAAAGCCGAAAACAACCATTTGCTTAGTAAATAAATTCAACATTTGTATGGCTCACTTCATTTCAAAAGTGTTTTCTTTTGTTTTCAAAAATTATAAAAATGAAATTGAGCGAAAATAAAAAAGCAAAGCCAAATAAAAGTAAAAGAATCAACATTGAACTGCGTCAAAATGAACATAAGGGAGACAATACCTGTAATTATTGTACCATGTAATGCATGTTCCGACTTATCTACACTTAAAAAATATTTAATAAAAAGTGGAAAAGGTAAGATTTGAGAAAAAAAATGAATACATATGTACATACACCAAGAAAGCAAAGTCGGTATTTGATTGCTCTCATCCTCTAGGATTGTTCTATATCGAAAAAATATACCGTTGCTCTTTTGAAATCAAAAAATTGTTAGAGGTCGCTCAGAGTTTCTCAAGTATTCTATATGAGAAATCACACAATTTTGCTGGAAATTTTACTACAGAATCCTTCAAAATCTATATTTTTCAATCGGCAAACTTCAGGAGATTTCAATGAATAATTCCCAATTATTTATTTACCCAATTTTTAATACTAACTAATTTTTGAATAGGGCAAACATAAAAAATTGTTAGTATAAAAATGGTAAATAAAATAAACAATTGGGTATTATTATTGGAATTATCCCGAAAAGAAACAGTGTTTCGAGCGAAAAATGTTTATTTTCAAGAATCCTATACCATTTGTACGAAAAATTGTTTTTAACATATAAATACTTAGGTACATATGTACATAAAATACATGGAAAAATTTTACCACTTTGGTCGACCTCTAAATAATTTTTGATTGCGAAATAAAAAACAGGGGTATATTTTTTCGCTATCGAGCAATCTTATGGGGTGAGAGCATTAAAATTCGGACTTAACTTTTTTCACATGCAATTTGCAATCACCCTCATGTACATACGAACATACATATATCGTTAGCTTAGAGTGAAAAGTTGCTAAGTCCACTATTTATGAAAACCCGTATGTTGATACAGGAGACTAGAGAAAATAAAAGTGTATCGTTTCGAAAAATGTTAAGGTTTTATGTTTTCTCGTTTATATTCAATGAAAGGAAAATTTGCTAAGTCCAAAAAAAAACTCCGAAAATTCGGTAAGGCCAAAATAGTACGAAATCTTTTAATAAAGATCGAATCCCTCTGATTCGTATGGAGTTTGTCTTTTGCTATAATAAGTTTTTTTCCTCTCCTAAACAATTTTTGAATTGGGACTTACCAACTTTTTACTCTAAGCTAGCGATATGTGCGTGTTGCCACATAAAATATATGTTTTCCCACCAAAAAACCCACACAAATTCCACTAAAATATTAAGACCAACTGCTTGAACAAAACCTATTTTCAAAGAAAAAAATCACCATTTTAAAATTTTACTTCAAAAATGAGCACTTCATCAATCGCGATGTAAATTGGATCACATTCGCTCAAAGTTTTGGTCCAATAAAGAGAAAGCTTCATAAACGGTAAAAAAAACACAGATTAACATTCTTCCAAGAGTAAATCGAACATAAATACATATTCAGCCATATCCTAACCCTACCCCTTGACCAAAATTCATTCCACCCTCTACTGTTGTTTAGATCAATTAAAGAATCGGTCAGAATTAATTAGAAGAAAAAAGGATGTATTCCATTATCACACACACAAAAATTCAGCGCTTGGTTGGGATGTTTTGACTTATCAATGAACACATAATATAACTCAAACTTTGTTCCATTTGTTTGAATTTACTTCAGAAAACCCCAATTGAAATCATTTGATCATGTGAATAAGTTTTCTTCCCAGGAGTCAGAGCAGTTTCTCGGAGGGAGGCATTATTAACTTGCCTTAAAAATGCCCAAACCTTTTCTCAATATAAATTTTCTAAACATGAAATCCAGCTGCTCTGATAAAACTACCTTACCTGAATTCACCTTCTTTTATCCTATATGAGTAGAACCTATATAATGCGGCATATTCTGGATTTCGTACGAATCGAAAATTTGAAATTTTTGTATAGAAAATGATAGGAAAATTTCATGATTTTCGATTCGTACGAAAACAAGAATACGCCCCAACATTTTTTTTTTTTTGAAATCTACAAATTTTTGTGTGTAAAATCTACCACTTTTAATTTTAACGAAGTCCGTGCACTGCCACCAAGCCATCGAATCTGTCTTTTATATTATACACCACAATTAGTGAATTTTTTGAATTTTAGCACGAAGTGCTTTAAATATGTAGCGAAATTCATTTTGGGGGAATTTCATTGAAAATAGGGGAATTTTTCAGGAATTTCCGGGAATTATCCCTAGGAAAGTTGGCATCCCTGATGCACACCATATTTTCCCAGCAACCCTGCATCCCTGGTTTTAAGATAATGAGAAGAAAATTGAAAATACAAGGTTCAAAGAAAGGAAGAGAAACATAAAAATGCCAACACATAGTTTCACTCAAAACTTGTAAAGCAGCATCTCTTCTACACGGAGTAACTCATTTCCGTCTCTTTCACGAATTATGCGCACACGCTCATCATTTTGCAACACAGTCAAATATGTAGCAAGAATGAGCGACTTTAACCGGCATCTAGCTCGTTTGGCTTCGCAGACAAAAGCAGCAAAAATACACCGACCAGTTGCATACAACAACAAGTTTGGCTTATTACCGTTTTGTTTTGATTTGCATTTTCCACTGCAACACAAGAAATTTAATTGTTTATCAGTGCAAATGCGCTTTTGGAGTTTGATTCTTTTTTTTTTTTGGGAACAATTTGTAGCATACATACATACATCCATGACACTATACGAGTTTTTTTATTTTTATTTGTAAACAAACCTATTTCTCACGCTGCTGTAGCTTGCAAAATAATTGTGCATGGCCAAATGCAAGTACAGAGAACAAATTTAGATAGATATGTATACATAAACAAAAATTTCATGTCAGCGCTAAAAACATGTACATATATGTATATATACATACATACACATGCACGTATTTATATAGGTGCTCACTCGTATGGTTTAGGTACCTACTTTAGGTTGATAGATTTTCCAAAAACACCTTTTTGAACAAAATGAATACGATGCCTAGCATTTATTATTATTGAAAAGGTTGCTCAGTATTGCCAGTTAGCGGGATTTCGCCCTTTTTCGGGATTTTATGACTAAAAAGAGCGAATGGGATTTTTTGTCGAAAAACGGAATTTTTTGAATACCATACCAAGCAATAAAACTTAGTGAGTAATTGATAAATAAGAAACAGTTCATTTACTTGAAATTAATTTTAGTAGCAAGTTTTTGAGTTATACAGAAAGTAGGTAATTTGAAAAAAAGTAATGTGCTTGAAGTTAGGAAAACGTGTGGCGAATTCGTGAAGCTGTGTATTTTGAAAATATTCGAAAAATTTCGAATCAATGATTCTTTTTTCAAACGTCTTGAGTTTCTAGATTCTGAAGTTGTTTTAAATGAATGTAAAATAATTACCTGCAAGTCTTTAGAAAGCATAGCGGTGTACACAAATGTTGACCAGTTTGATTTAAACGATGAATGAAAAAGTAATTTGAGTGCTTTTATTATGTAAAATTAGCGAAGTACAAACCTCTGGGAGGTAGTCGTTAAAACAAGGGCTGTAAAAGGAGGTTTCTTATATCGAAATTTAATGGAATAATATATCTTTCCATCATTCTTATGCTAACCGCCAACGAATTTTTTCATTGCTTACTAAGATCAAAACGAAAAAGATAATCAGTACATATAAGCGAATAAGCATTACAGATGTCAGATCGAAATAAAAAAATCGATTTTTGAATCGATTCGAATCGAAATAAAGATAATTGATGGAGGAAGGAATCGTTAAAAAGCAAATCAATTTCCCCAGATCGATTCATATATTTTGTCAAATAAAGTATTTTACTTAATTTTTATAAAGAAACAAAATACAGCGATCTGACCAAACTTTTATTGTATGTACATATGTAAGTAATTTTTAAAACATACATACACACATATGTACATTGTTCATAACGGTTTCAATATCTAGAGTTAAAACTTCATAAATTCTTAAACCAAATTTTTGCCAGGCAACGAAATTACAAAAAAATTTATGCCATTTTAAAAATGCAATGTGGAAACATATACAATAACACGGGTATCGCTTAATGCACAACAGAGTGATTAAAATTTTTTCATTTAATGTCTAGTGAAAACTCAATGCTAGCCCTATTTAAGAAAATTGTAAAAAAATTTCGAAATTATTGTTTGTTTTTTTAACACAAATGAAAAAAAAGTTTACGTTTTACTTCAAAATGATTTTAAGAAGTTTAATGGAAATTACGTACAAGTATATATTTTTTTGCAAAGCGGACGTTTTTTATTTATTTTTTCTTTTTTGATTTCGCTGACTTTATATTTCACTTCTAACCACCCGTTAAAAAAATATATATATAAAGATAATTAAGGGGTGAAAATTCTCTATGAAAATTTGCATAAAGTTGTGAACTACAATTTTTGGAGTTTTTTTTTTAGTATTAGCCATAATTTTGTATAGAGATATTTTCAAGAGCCTTCCCTGAGTAGCCCCCTATAGTCGGATGGGAAAGGTCATTGAATTCTTCGGTGTTTGCTTTCTCATGTATTTTTTTTTTATCAGCCAAAAATTCAAATTTCTTTAAATTTTTATAGATTTTCTGGGGCAAAAACTACGGTCAATATGCGTCACTTGGGCAAAAATCGAATGTTGATTTTCGAGTTTTTTGAATCGATTCACGGATCGAGTCCGAATTAAAAAATCTACAAAATATCGATTAAATATCGATCTTCGATTTAAAAACGGCATCTCTAATAAGCATTAAATGCAATATGTGCAGTCAAATCTAATTTACTTAACAAACAATTATTGTATTTTTGGGGATTTTTGGCGGACCTGTACAATATAGTTACTATGACAAAATGGTTAAATAAACAATTGGGTGTTATTATTGGGAATCTCCTAGTCCTTCTATACCATTTCTACGAGAAGTTTTTTCCCCATATAAAATACATAGAAAACTAACTTTAAGCGCTTTGAGCGGCTACTAAATATTTTTTGATTTAAAATAAAAATAGGGGTATATTTTTCGGTGTACAACAATCCTAGAGCATTAAAATTCCGACTATCGGGCATGTGCTGCAAATCGATGCGATTTACAAAATTTATTTTGGAAGATTCTTAACAAAACGGAGAAAAAATTGGCTCTAAATCGAAGAATATGACGTACTTTTGTGTTTCCAACAGTTTTTATTTAAAATATTTATTACTTGCATTAATTATTTTAAAAAATATATTGCAAATCGCATCGATTTCAAATCATACGATTTGCAGCACACGTCCGTATACTTTTTCCACATGCAGTTTTGGACCACCCTAATGTAAATACTTGTATATACAGCGCGGGATTTCTGTTATAACTTCAATATAAAACGGGATTTAGTTTATATTTGGATTTTATTAACCCAGTTACTGGCAACACTGCTTCAACTACATATCGTCACCTAGGGATGAAAAAGTGCCAAGTCCATTTTTTTAAATTGTTCAGGAGAGACAAAATCTTGAAAAAAATGGACTTGGCACCTTTTCACTTTAAGGTAGTGATATGCTACATAGCACATACATATGTATGTATGTATGTATGTATGTATGTATGTATGTATGTATGTACATAAATTATTAATGGCCTAAATATCATATAAAAATCGGCAAATAATTGTATATATTTAATAAGAAGTAAGTCGATTTTGTTCAAAGAGAGGACATGAGCATTAAGCATTCGATTTCGCTGCGGGTTATTCGTATGTTTAGTATGCACAGTGGTTTTACTAAAGATATACATTATGTACATAAGATGTAGGTTTCCGTGTCCAATTTCGAACGGGAAATTGTTTTTGTGTTATAGCGTAAAATTGCAAAATCAAAATTTTGAAATTTCAAACCTGAAACCACGCTCTTAAGTAAATCCAATCTTGCGGTTTTTACTGCAGACTGTTGTGCAGCCTTTCAGGATGGACATCAGGTTGATGCGATCTATACTGACTCCTCTAAAACCTTCGATAGGGTTTCTGATAAAATCTTATTAGCTAAATGATCTGATATGGGCTTTCACTAAACTTTTTTTCAGTGAATTCACTCTTATTTAGATAACAGACAGTGCCACAGCTCTTCGTTGTGATGTCAGGCGCCCCCAGAGTAGTATGCTGGAACCGTTGCTATTTACATGAATTATAATGATGTCAGATCCTGCTTTCAAACTTCGAAATTTCTTTTGTATGCCGACGGCCTTTCTGAATGCAAAAAGTGTTTTCAGTCCAAATTCACTAGAAAAAATATATATATATATAGTTAAGAAGTAGTTATAAAATGTCTGGCTCAACACCGGATCACGTTACGGACTTCAAAGATCTGGGTGTATTTTTTCCAAACTTCGATTTACCACCCATGTCAATTATGTTATTTCTAAATCGCACGCTATGTTAGCTTTTGTAAGACGTAATTGTTCAACTTTCTCTGATCCATGCACGCTTAAGATGCTATATACTACATTAGTGAGATCTAGGATTGATTGAGATGCATCCTTCATTTGGAGACCTTTTGCAATCCATTCTTTGAACTTTACTGATCCTATAGCTCCCTATGAATTGTAGTGAATCTGCTAAATTATACAGTTGACTGCCCTGCCCTACTGGAGAAATTAAATTTCTTTACTCCTGAGCGGAATCTCCTACACGTCCTTTCATTTTACACTGAGGTTTCTAAATTTGATTACTTTAAATTTGCTCCCATGCCAAGAACTCTGTCTGAATTAAATAGTATTCCTAAATTATACCCGTCTTTGTCGCCTGAAGCAGTCCGGAGCCTACTGTCTAATTATTTTAACTAGTTCCTAAGCAATCCTTTCTGTAGTCAGTAAGAAATTAATGTTTCATATGACTTATAAATAAATAAATAAATAAAAACTTTTGCGAATTATAAAAAAATTAAAGCAAGGGCTTTAAATAAAAGTTATTTTAGTATTTTAAATCAAAAACACATTTTCTGTATGATATTTCGTCACAGCTCGAAAAACTAGTACAAATGTTTTTTAAAAAGATATCGATTATTTTTTGCCTTTTTATTTATGTACATATGTATGTATGTATCGATGTGTATTAAGTGAAATGCTTTTTTAGCGAGCTTCCAAGATTGTTCAAGTTTCTCTCGGAATTGTACTCGGGATCGTACATGACTTTGCCGGAATCTTCGTATGTATTTTATCTATCGAGATTTTCGTATCGGGATTAATGGATCCCCTTAAACATCGCTCCAGTAAAATATGTACGAGAATATATTTATTAAAATAATTGTTTCTTACGTTACTTTCAAGGTTTTTCAGGTCTTGCTCGGCCTGGTTACCAATGTAAAGAAATGGACACCAAAACGTGTATCGAATGGGCCGCAAAGGAGCTCTTTCGAGGCTAGAGTAGAGGGAAATCGTGACTTTGGATCGAGGAAAAACCTTTCCATACGTCCAAAAAGATTAAAGATGAGCTAAAACGTAGCATAGACTCGCTTTAAATAATAAAGAAGCTAATACAGATGAACTATTTGGCAGAAGCCCAAAAAAGTGGCATTACTGCAGCTGCGACCAAAGCTAAATTTGCCGAAGAGCACCTGCATTGGCTAGGTAAAACACGGAGTTGCCAAAATCCACTTATTTAGGCAACTCTCATTCTACGGTACAAATCCTCTAAATTTGATTAAAGAGAATATGGTCAAATGGGTAAAAAACCAAAATGACGTCACAAAACATACCAGAAAGTTTGCAAGAAATTTAACCGTTCCAAATTGTGTTGAGATCCGTGGGCTGGCCGACTCATATCCACTGAATTTTTTTTGGTAGATGTCAAAGAAGCTGCAGGGGTAAAGGGAGTCCATTAAATATTAGTGAGCTGTGTTGAGAAACCTTGGAAAAACTTGTAACTTATTTTGCTTTGCTCTTTTCTAAATAAAAGTTAACTCTACTGTTAATAGTTTTATTGTTATTTTTGGTCATAACTTATACCAACATACGAATTTTCAAATGTAGGAAAACTATGTAAAATAAAGCCGGTTTATGCGGGTTTTTCTTAAATTCAAAATCGGGAACCGGTTTTGTTTGGAGACTATTCAAATGCATTTCTCCAATTTTTATAAAATGACCTATGATGAACAATCAAAGAAATCTTATAGTTATATTTATTACATTTATTTGTCGAAAAATGTTGTAAGCGCCACCAGCAAAGATGCTAGGCTTACTGGAAAAACGTGTTATCATTCATTAGAATTTGGATATAAAACGTTTTTCGATCAGTAAAATTTTGTAAATCTTTTTTTGACTTGAAAGATATATGTATATGGATATACATTTTAATTCACGGGCAAGTTTCTTGGAGACTGCTGCACCGAAAATGGAAAACTAAATCAAATGACTTTATGTGAGTCCTTCAAAATAAATCCTGCGGTCAGAGAGAAAAAATAAATACGCCACTTTAAATAAAAAAGTATATTTCAAACCCGTTTATTATTATTTATTTCATGGTAGGAGAGCTTCTCAAACAATATAGAAGCAATTTTTTCGATTCAAGTTGTAATGAATATCTAAAAACCGGGACTAATCCCGGGATCCCAAGATTGTGACAACGCAATCCCAAAAATCTTGGGATCGGAAAAAGCCGAAAAAATTAACATCCCTAGTATGTATATACATATGTTTAAATTGAAAATATCTTAACTCGACAATCTAAAGGATCAGTTTTTAAGAATACATACTTATTCCAATAACAGTTATAATAGAAATATTGTTTACTTTCTCTATCTATTGCATTATCAGTTGTTTTAATAATATGTAAATATGTGCACATGTTTGTCTGTATGTAGTACATTTATCTCAGGGCCAATATGAAAGCATCAAGATAGAGAGCCTAATAAAAGTAAACAACAGCATACATATATACAAACAAAAATATAAATAAATGTAGTAAGTACATATACACATACACACATATGTATGTAGATCGTTGTTTAAAGTACAAAACCGCGCATCGTCATTCTGCAAAACCGCTTAACTGACATTTGCTGCCAAAAATTGGATTTGCTCACAGAAACTCTTGGCTAAATCCTTATCCATTTGTCCTGAAATATACTAGCCAGAAATGTGATTGCTTTATAAAAAGGAGGACCATTTTGAAATGTGAGTGTTTTTTCTCTCTAGAAAATAATTTATGCAACCTTAGTACGCGGTTTTGCATTCTTTCGATACGCGGTTTTGTACTTTAAGCGACGATATGTATGTATGTATACTTGCAATTATTTGTATTCTGCTTTGTGTCGAAATACTTGTTGCTGCACGAAGGCAAAGTGCATATTCATTCATTCACATACACGAGTCTTTATATGTACGCACACATGCATACATACGTGCTTAATGATAATTTAATTTAATTTGCAATGTTCTGCAATTGTGAAATCGCAATTTTCAACTGATCATGCAGTAAAAAAGCGAGTTATTAGCAAATGCGTTTACAAATTTTAATTCAAGAGGAGGTAACGCAGTAGTATAATAAAAAAAAAAACATTTTGCCATCTTCCATGAATTTCCGGGCATGTCCTGCCACAGCGATACACAAACGTTTATTTTCGGCGAGTATCTTACGAAACTGACTCTTCGCCTATGAAGGCGTCTTACCGACTCCAATCGGAACAAAAATCGATTTTGGTATTAAATAGATGAAAAAAAAAAAAAATTATAATTTAAATTTTTTGAGTCTCTATAGAGGAATCTGTACTCTGCCACCTGTGCGACTCGCCTTAACCGACTTCAATCCGGACCAAAATTTATATGTGATGTCTTCGACTATGGTAGTATGGATTTTGGGTATTAGACGAAAAAAAATTAATTTTAATTTTTTGAGTCTCCATAGAGGAATTTCAACTTCGTCGGACCACATGATACATATGTAGTAGCTGGTGCATGTACTTCCCTAGCTCGCTTCTCGCCGCCATATTTTATCAGTTCAGCTATCAACTTATTGAATACAATAGTGGAGAAGCGTTCCCTCCATAATTGTAAAATAATCTTGAAAATTTTCAGCAGATCTCCGTTATTACTACAAAAACACGCGCCTGCCTTAAAGTTCTTCACACTCACGTGTTCCGTCGTCCCTTTTGTATGGTTTCTACACTAAAGTAACTTGGTGTTTAGTGGAACACGGTGCAAAAAAGGGTATAACGAAACTTTTTAATAAGCAAGAAATTCATGAAATAGTCATTGAAGTTTGTCATTAACAATTATTCCTTATTACATTTCTCTTATAGTAAAAGCTGAAACCCCACATTTTTCGCGATATGTACAGCCCTATTCACTTGAATAGGTACACATATCTGGACTTGTGGGCATCAGAGAAATTTCTTTTTGATATCGTTTTGAAGAATGATTCATTTTGAAGAAAAGTGCTGAAAATGAAGAAAACACCTTGATTACTTTGGATTTTATTACACTTTTTATCAAACCACGAGAAAATTATGCTTTTTATTTTGATTCACTAGAATAGGTACAGTGGCTTTAACACAAGGAAAGGACTAGATTGTACCAACAAAAGCACACCATTTATTGTAATTCTACTATACAACACTTTCAGTATATCCTTAATTCCAATGTATGGAAAAACCCACTATCCGGAAGACAATTCTGAAAAATCAAGGACATGTCGCTGCTTACCACTTGAATCGCCAGAAAAAAACAACTGCACTCAGAAAAAAGTCAGCCAAATATATTCCTCTCAACACATGATTTGGTAACTATAAACAAATAATGTAACTATAACCAAATAATGTGTTGATAAAAACATATTTAGTTGACGTAACTAAACTCTTTTCTCAGTGTGCCAATCATCACATGGATTGTCTGACAGGCAAACTTTGCAAAACATCCAATTCCAAATTATTCCATTATGTTTAGGTCCTGTGAATAGGACGAACTCTGAAAAAAATACGACTTTGCTTCGTTATCCTCATTTTTAGAGCTCCTTCAGTGCAAATCGGTTAGTAATTTTGCTAGCATATTCAAGAACATAGTGCAGAAATATGCGACAAATGCTAAAAAAAAAAATGTCCTTAATACTTGTTTTGCATGTTTTGCAGTTCAGACCGCCATACTCTCATCTTGAAGTAATCAAGGTATTTGCTTCATTTTCACCACTTTTCTTCGAAATTAATCATTCTTCAAAATGAGGTCAAAAAGAAACTCCTCTGATGCCCACAAGTCCAGATATAAGGTTGGATCTTGAGGAAAATAGTATGTGTACCTATGCAGTGAATCGGCCTGTTTTCAAACTTATTCGTATTCGTAACCCGCCCTTGAGCAAACCGCGCACACTCACACTCAAATATGTACAGCGACTACCAGTTTGAAAATCCCCCCCAGTGTTACAAATGCACTTTGTAAACAAACCTTAACTTTTCCATATTTACATAGAAAGCAGAAGAAAAAGTAAAACAAAAGTCAAAACTTAAATTGCAATTTCAATTCAAACAATAAACAACGATAACCCGCGAAAAGCTTCTACTAAAACAGCTATAAAATCTTGTAGGTTGTGTTAGTACCTACGTTGCGAATAAATGAATAATAAATAAATTGCATTGTGCAACAACAATACCAACGTAGAAGGTGTTATAGTGATTGTTAGGCAACAAATGCGTAAACATAAACAAAACTACGAACAGTATGTACTAAGAAGAAGTCGTAGTAAAATATGTGGCCATGCAATAGAAAACAAAGAGAATGATGTAGAAGGGTAAATGAGAATATTCATACAGTCAGCGTCAAAAATATGCATACCCTGCCGTTTTGACGATTTAATTTATTTTTCTATATGTTCTAAATTTTGTTTATTCGTTTATAAAGATACATATCGTTGCCTTAATATAGAAAGGCCCTATCTCACATCGTCGCTGAAATGCACAAAGCCGTAACTAACTAAAATCTTTTATTGCATAAAACGATTTGGGGCCACATAATGCGATCAAAGGCATCATAATCAATTAAAACGTAAATTTTCGATTTTTAGTTAGTTACGGCTTTTTGTATATCAGCGACGATGTCAGATAGGGCCTTTCTATATTAAGGTAGCGATATAGTTCATACAACAGCAAAAACCATAAGATTTATTTTTTTTTCATACGGAATTCGGAAAAATGCAAGAAATTTGTATTTAGGTTTTCAATTTTTCAATTCGATGTTCGACGGCTGATATGTGAGAATTTTTTTTTCGCTGAGGGTGTTGCGAACCGAACCTTCTTTCATAAAGATTGCGTTCATGCATTATATGAAAGAAAATGCGCAACACTCACGGTAGAAAAATTCTCAAAAATCAACGTTAATTTTTAGCGTCTAATTAATGGCCTAAAAAATTGCATACTCAAATTTTAAATTTAAAAATTGAAAATCCCGATGAAAATTTCTTGACATTTCTTGTATTTCCTCGAGTTCTGTATGAATTAAAAAAAAAATATTCTTGTGGTTTTTGTTGTTAAATGAACTATATTTTTATAAAAAAAAAAAATTAATTTTGTATGAAAAATATAAATAAATCAAATCGTCAAAACGTCAAGTTATGCATATTTTTGACGCTGACTGTATGTATTTTGATTTCAGAAATGTCCATGCAGGATCTTAGATATTGACAAAGTTCGAGTGCGAAGACCGCCACATGATTGGTTCTCTTCCTTGTGGGGTATCTAAAGATCTCTAGTTGGTCCTAAGTCGGGATTGGTTCTTTACGGTTCTTTAAGGTTCCGAGAAAATTCGATCAATTTAAGAATAAACGTCCACCATTTTTAATCCGCCATTTTGGAACAGTCATTTCAAATTTTTCAAATATAAACAATATTCACTCAATCTGAAGCAATGGTAAGAATAAGCGAAATTTGAGTAAATTAAAAAAAAAACAATGAATTCCGTGACAATAAATTTCTCAAACTACACTACTACTACTTTCGTAAAACTTCCGAGCTTTTAAATTAGATTACTTAGAAATATTTTGAATATGCAGTTTGAGTCGGATTTCAAGCGACCATGCGCTTTTGATTCAGCGATCTATGTGACACTAATATACATATATGTACATTAGGGCGGGTCAATTTGTATGGGATAAGTTTTCGACTATGCGCGTATAGCGCAGAAGGATTATAGGTGTAATTCTAAGCAAATTTTACGTAGAAACCCTGGGTCTAAAATCAATTTGGAATTTGCCAATTTGCGAAAATAGTTTTCTTAGCATTTTGCTGTAGTGTCGTAAAGAAGTGGTTAAGTAAATTTTGTATAAAAACATGCCACAAGGGATTTTTTTGTATGACGAATCTATTTATGCGCTTACATATATTTTTCTTAAAAGTTCCACCAGAGAGCGCAAAAGTGAAAATTTTCTTCGAGACCTATTTTCGCAATTTGGCTAACTACAAATTGATTTTATACCCATGGTTTCTTCGGCAAATTTGCTTAGAAATACTCATTGAATCCTCCAATGCTACACGCGCATAGTAAAAAAACATTGACCTGCCCTAATGTACATACATATGTATGTACATAAATCACCAAGGAGAAAACATGCTTGTGTACTCTGCTGTGATCGAATGAGCATTCAGATGCCATACATAACAACAACGTAACTGAAATGGAAAAAAGTCGCGACTACTTAATATTTTTTATTTTTTTATTTTCATAATTGTAATTCGATGAAATCCATCATATCAATCAAAAACTGAATTTTAAATTTTTTATTAGTTACGACTTTTTGTACTTCAGCGACGATGTTTATTACGTCTTTTTGCATTTCAGTTGGCGATATATGTACATACATATGTAGTATGAGCCGTTTATTTTGACAATGGCATAAGTCACTTCACACCTCTTGTGTTTAAATGGGCGGTTACTTACATACATATATCTGAACACGACGTTTATCTTACAACTCTTAATTGTATCTAAGAGCTCGCTTTGCTACGATTTTTGTTAAATAAATAATTACTCCAAGTGCAAAATAAAAACATAATAAGTATGTATGTATGTACATATAAAAATTACAAAGATAAATAAAAATTTGCCAATAAATAAGTACATATTTGGGAAGTCTGCAGTTTGTCGCTTTGTTATCGATAAGCGTGTATTGCAGAATGATTCTACAATGATGCATTTTTGTATGTGAGCACATTAGCAAGTTTCTTGTTATCGTATAGGGAAATAAAATGGCAAATATAAGAATGTAAATAAAATAAATTTTATGTTTATACTTCTGTTTTGGTATAAATTCGGGGGACAGTAAGTAGCAGGGAAATATTGTCAAAAAAATGTTAACAAAACATTCACTGCGACACTTCTAGTGTGAAAACATACACATACATACATACATAATTAACACTCCCCTACAAAAAAATGCGACTAATCCTGGATGACTCCGGGAGCAATCGCAAAGGAACATACGACTAACACCACTTTTGATCTCTTTATATGGAATGATTTGTTCGCTTTTGTTCGAGCATGTCCTACGAAGAATGGGTATAAAAAGCGGCTAGTCACTTTTCAAAAATAAAGATACAAATTTTTGCGCATTCACTAAGTGCGTACTTATCATTAAATCGTTAATTGCACCAGTTAGAGATGAGTCGGGGACTAGTTGATCTCCAATTAGTCATCCCGAATTAGTCGCATTTTTTGCAGGGCTGTTTGAAAAAATAAAGACAAATATACATTTTTTCGATAGCTGTTTGAATGCATTTTATAGTAAACGGCTAATTGTAGTTCACAGTGGGTTTTGTTGTAGGTAAAGTTTGTTTTCATTAACGACTGGATTATGAATAGAATGAGAGGGTGCAGTAGACTCACGTCTGTATGTATTATATTCGCACATAGTTACAAATACTATTAGATTTATTTGTTTATATCTATACACATACATATGTATATACATACATAAATAGTACAGTAAATGTAGGTGGGCGCTAATTGCGGAAATACTCCGTCAATGGCAGACATGAATTCCGGAAGACCTTAGGTAAAGTAATAACAAAAAATATCTATAGATAAATAAATACGTTGCATTTTTGTTAAGTATCTCTTTAATCGACTTGAAGAAAGTCAATAAATGCTTATCTAGAAATTATTGCACTACATACATATGTACATATATTAATTTTTATAGTGACCACTTACCTCAGGCGTTTTGTATAATCATTTAAATGGGCAATTGTTGCTTGATTTTGTGGTGGTGCTGCGGCAGTGGGGTAGGATTTAAGTAAGGCACTAAGTGCTGCACTTAACTGAATTTGATTCATACTTAACATACAAATTTTGACACTTATTCTATAGGACCTGAGCTTTTGGCAGCATGAGGGCGGCTTTAAAAATAATTCGAAAGGCAATGCAAAACAAAAAAAAAAATCAGTATTTCTTGAAACACAATAACACTATTTTAAATTAATGGAATTCACTTGATCACTAATATATAATTAAAGCGTTTGATATTGTACTTGATAGTTGATTTGAGATCTGGAAAATAAAAATAAAAACATAAGATATTAATTAAGTAATAAATTGAAGCAAAGCAATAAAATTAAGTAATTAAGTAGATTAGGTCTGAAGAAAGATTTTTTTTAATCCTCTAGCTGCCAAGTAGTTGTAATAAACAGATCACACACTTCACAGGCCGTTTTTTTTTATTGTCACCCGGACGAACAGACCAAAAGCCGGACACCTGGCAACCCTGGGTGGGAGGCGGGGAAATTATGCATCAAAAATTACGAAACAGCTTTTAAAAATAGCAACTAAAATACTGTTTCATAAAACGAACGCTAAAAAAGAAGTGTCTAGTACGTTACTATTAAAAATTAAGCGAAATAATTTGGGGTCACAGCCAGTGTTGCCAGATTTCTTTAATTTCTATTTTTTTTAAACTGTGTTACCAAGAAAAAAAAGTAAGTGCGCCTGGGCCACACTGGAGAAGTGAAACTTACGTTACATATCTATTTTGTCTCATAACCAATATACATACATACATACATCTGCTTTTGCTTAAGATTATATTTTTTTTCTTTTTTCTATCTAAATAGATCCCTACCTCTACCACTGTTCGTTCTAATTCCATTTGTGTTATTCTGTTTTCCCCTATCTTCATTTTTATCGATAACAAAATCGATAGTAACATCCAATAAAATATCGATAACAAAACCGATAAAAATATCGCTAACAAAATCGATGAAACATTTGATTAAAATTTCGATGGCAAAATCAATAATAATATTGGTAGCAAAATCTATTAGAAACTCGATAAAAATATCCATAACAAAATCGATAAAAATATCCGTAACAAAATCAATAAACATCGATAGCAAAATCGATAAATATCGATAACAAAATCGATAAGTATCGATAACAAAATCGATAAATATCGATAATAAAACCGATAAAATCAATAACAAGATCGAAAAATACCGATTACAAAATCGATAAATATCGATAACAAAATCGATAAATATTGATAACAAAACTGATAAATATCGATAACAAAATCGATTAATATCGATTACAAAATCGATAAATATCGATAGCGAAATCGATAAATATCAATAACAAAGTCGATAAATATCGAAAACAGAATCGATAAAATATCGATAACAAAATCGATAAATATCGAGAACCAAATCGATAAAAATTTCGATAACAAAATAGTTAAAAATATCGATTACAAAATCGATAACAAATCGATAAAAATATCGTTAACAAAATCGATAAAAATATCGATTTTTATGTGGACATGTTCCGAAAATATCGATAGCAAAATTGGTAAAAATATCGATAAAAACTCGATAACAAAACCGATAAAAATAACGATTATTTAATCGATAAGTCCCGAGAATCCCGAAAATCTCCAAAATCACAAAATAGTTCCCAGAGTGAGTCTCTGTGTCTCTGTCTATATCCTTTCCTCTTTGATTACCTTTATTTTAATCTTTCTTCTCCTATCTTCATCTTTACTTTTATCGGTATCCTCAGCCTCCTCTTTGTCTTTACTTTTATGTTTGTCATTTTCTTCAGCTACATAATCCCCTTCACCTTTGCCCTTATATAAGTGAAGTATTTAAATTTACCTTGGTCTTCTTTTTGCCTTTATCTTTACGCATCTTTGTTTTTGTTTTTTTTTTTACCTTTGCCTTTATCCTTTTCTTTATCTATGTACGTAGTCACCTTTACTTTCATTCTTGTATTGGTCTTTTTCTAAGCGTTATTCTTTAACCTTTTATTAGCAAATTTTTGTTCAATTAATACCATACACAAGAAGCACTTGTTTCAGCCCCAACCATTTTCGTTGCACCATTTCCGTTGCACCATTTTCGTGTGCAATTTCCTTTGAATTTGCCAATTTACTCCCAACCAACCAACCGCCGCTAAAGAAGTTTCACTTCAAAAATGTATTTCAGCAAACCAAAAACATGTTGCTTTCAAAAGCTAAGGGATTTTTGGAAAATTAAAGTTATTTTATATTGCATTTAACATGGATAGCAACAAAAACAATTAATTTAAAATTAAATATTATTACAGTAAGCAACCGGTTCGTTTAAAGGAGCTCTGTTGAACTTGCATCAAATTTGCCAAATCGGAAAGATGCTGACTTATTCTCTTTGATAACACTGGATCACAAATTTTAGTCTATCCTAAAAATATTTAGATTATCCAATGTCTATGTAGAATTGCTCGGTGATTCTAAAAAACGAGTTAATTTTTTTCTATGGATACGTTTCCGAGATAATTGATTATACCGTTATTCAGCTTAAAGTAAAAAGTGGTTCCACTTAATCACGTATATCTTGTGAACCAATTTAACAATCTCAAAACGAGATACGTCGGATGAAAGCTAATAAAATTCTCCATAAACCAAATATATACATCACTTTCTGATAGGACTGAAAGTTTCTGACAAATTAATTAATCATTACAGTTTTTTTCTTATTTTTTAAATGAAAAATTAAAAAAATCAAACTTTAACAGAAGAAGAATTTTAAAAAGTATCAGGTTCTGTGCCAAGTTTTAGCATTTGTGCTAAAGCCTGTTCTGTTACAAAAAATTTAAGAAAAATCGATGGATAAATAAAGAAATATGCAGGAAAATGAAATGAGCAGGAACGCCACGTACACCTGAGTAACACGCTTTTCTGCTCATATTTCATACACAAAATCTTTTTTCATTTAACCACTCTTTACTTCTATATTTATCCATCGATTTTCTTCATTAGTAACTTGAATTTTTTTGTAACAGAACAGGCTTTAGCACAAATGTTAAAATTTGGCACAGAACCTGTTATTTTTTCAATTTTTCTGCTGATAAAGTTTGATTTTCTCATTTTTCCATTAAAAAAAAAAAACTATAACGAATAATTAATTTGTCAAAAACTATCAGTCTTATCGGAAAGTAACGTGTACATATATAGTTTATTGAGAATTTTATTAGCTTTCATTTAACGTATCTCATTTTAAGATTGTTAAATTGGTTCGTCATGTATACTTGATTAAGTGGAACCACTTTTTGTTTTAAGCTGAATAACGGTAAATTGCAAACATCTCGAAAACGTATCCAAAGAAAAAAAAATAACTCAATTTTTTGGAATCACCGAGCAATTCTACATAGAAATTGGATAGTGGCGTCTGGAAAACAAAAACTAAACTAAAGTTTGTGATCCATTGTAATTAGCGGACTCATTTTGTTATAATAAAATTAAATTTTATTATCTTTCGTAGATTTATTTGTTATTTTTTTTTACAATTGATTCGATAAATAAAATTGAGTATAATCATAGGCATGTTTTTCTAAGAGTTCTTTGGTTGTTAAAATACCACATAGTGCTGAAATTTCTAATTCATCTAAAGCTGTAATTAAAGACTTAGTTGAAAATAAATATGGGCTTCTACGGTCTCTACTATTTAGTAAATACGAGCGTTCAGTCTGCAATTCTACCGAAGGAATGGAAAACTTGAACAATAGTTGAGGTAAAAAAGTTAAAGACAAATACAAAATTTGGGGAATTTAAGCTAATTAACACCCTTTCTAATATAAAAACCCTATAAAGGGTGAAAAATCTCAATTACTATACCATATTTAAAACATAACAGTATACTCATATACAGGCTGCCTGCCTAAAGTGGGATCCACAGAAACTCAGAAACTAGTCCTCTCAGACCGAACACAGCGCACATATGTAGAACAACTTACTAAACTTAACTAAACCGAAAAATCGATACGAGAAGCGAAGGCATCACAAAACAAGGCAGGGCTGTTTAAAAAATGTAGAAGACGATCAATTTAAACCTCACTTTCGACCTACCATATTTACAGATTAAAGGCCCGTGTGCAGCTCTAAAGAAAACGGTCAAGAAAAAATCGCCATTATTTCGTGTGTATGTCCATGGAATTTCGACATGTGAGCCTGTTGCCTCCCTCTTTCCTCAAGAAATAATGGAACGGGCATATATTTCTGTGGCAAACCCGGGTTGCCTTGTGCTCTTTTTTCACAAAAAAAAACTTTAGAAAACCGTAGTAGAAAATTTAGCAAATTTCTTAAGAACTACGTACTGCCTGAAGGAAATTTGACTCAAGAAAATTTCTAAGCCATTTCTTGTACGTCATTTTATATGGAGTTTTTACTTTTCTTGAGAGCTGCATACTGGCCTTTAGACAAAGGAGGCGAAGGAAAAATGACCAGTGAATAAAAACTAGCGGAGACCTACAAAAAAATGTTTTACTCACATTTTATATCAATGAATGCAATTAATATATAAATTTGTTTACTCTGTGTGTACCTGAAATTCCTACATATTATTATATACATTTCATTTTTTCTTTTTTCTTTTTCTTTTTATTTTCTACTTATTATTATTAATTTTTTCTTCTGTTTCCCCCGCCCTCTCGCTCTTTTCCAAATACATACGTATATATGTATCATATACATATGTTTTTTTTGGATTTAATCAAAAAATTGTAAACGCGTGACTAGCACTATAAAATAATTGTAAAATTGTTGTGTTAGGATAAATCAATAAATAAACAAACAAACAAACATTGGGACAAATTTCATTTTTCTAGAAATCTATAAACGGTCTTATCGGATAGAGAGTGAAGACAGACTATACAAAAAAAAAAACATTTAGATTGGTCTAAATTTATTTCTATGTACTGGAAGAAGATACTGCCTTTTAAACATTTTTTCAATTGCCAAGAAGTGTTTTCTGGTAACACTGCTCACAAGCACAGACGATGGCAAAAAAGGAAAAAAAAAACTTTTAAAACATACTGAAAGCTCTTTTTTCACTCTCTTTTGAAAAATCGTACAAAAAGTGTGCAAAAGAGGGGCGCTAAAAGCAGAGGAAGTCGATGAAAACTGTTGAATTGTATTTGTATCAGCGTTACCGCTTTGGTAATTTTTAACCAAAATTGGTAATTTTTTTCTTTATTTATGAAGTTTGGTAATTTGGTAATTTATTTTTCAATTTGGTAACTTTTCGATTCGGTCTTACATGTCAAATAGGTCAATATTGGTTCTAATTCCACATTAGTAAGTGGCCCGTAAGCGTTTCCTTTTAGGGAAATACCAGGTAATCCTGAAAGTTTCGCAAGGCGAAAGTTGCTCCTGCGTTCCTTGTCTACTAGGATGGTTTGTTCTTTAACAAACCGCTTGAAAGTGGCTATTGCTAAGTATATCCACCGTGTCCTTTCCTGGAAGGTTTTGGGTGGCCCTACCTTTCCCTGTCAGCTCGTCAGCTTTTCAATTACCATCGATTTTCCGGTGTACCCGGCAACCATATATATCAGTAGAATTCTACGCAAATATGTACGCTCTCGTTAAAAACCTACGGCATTCAGCGGGGGACTTCACTCTGCCTATGTGTGAGTCGAAAGCTTTCTTTCAAGCGTTGAATTTTTGATATATTTTTTTGTCACTTGTTTACATACAGTGGTCGAAAAAATTATAACCGCACCATATTTTGAAAGTTTTAACATGTTATTTTTTTGTAATTTAATTTTGGTTATTTTTTATAAAAATATTGTTCTTTCTTTTCAAACTTTGTTCAATATTTAAAAAATTCAACAAACTCTCGAAAAAATTATAGGTTAATGGAGCGCTGATTGCCTGAAAAGCTAGGTATCCTCGGATATAACTACATATGTACAGACATATCGAGCCCGAACTGCCAAAATAACGTTAGCGACATTTTTTCAAAATTTTCTTTTTGATACAGAAAGGCATCGATATGTATATTTGTACAGTTCGGCACATAAAATAAGTTTGGTAATTTTTTGTTGAATTTGGTAACTTTTTCCAGTGATTTTGGTAAAAAATAAAAAAACTTTGTGGCAACACTGATTTGTACATATGTACGACGAAGAAAAAAAGCAAAAACCTGAAACCTGCCGGCCGGTTTTCATTGACGTGTCGTGTTTGTACAGCACACTACGAGAATACGCGCATACCACAATGAGATACGATTCTTTTCAGTGGTAGAGTAGAGTAGTAGTATGTAAGTTGTCTTGTACATATGAAAACGTAAATATATATTCGTAGTAGCGTATAGAATTGAATCGATTGAGCCAACGAGCCGTAGGAAGAGGGGGCCAGGGGGCCCTCGGGTACACGAATGTGTATGGATATTTCACAATTTCACAGCGATTACCAGTGAATCGGTCGACTGGGAATTTCACAACGGTATGAAAGTGACAAGTATTTAAAGTATTTATATATGTGTGTATGTGTATGTAAGCTTACATAAACTCACACGTAATACCAAAAATATTTAATTTCAGATAATTTTTTTCCATTTTTTGCAGACATCATTTTGCTATATCTTCATGACTATCACCACCCACAACTTCAGCTAATATGTCCGACATGACAAACTAAATGTTATCAATAGCTCCATTATCACCTACACTGAGTTCTAGAAAAATGAAAGGACGTTTACAATTTCTTAAAAATTATCATTACGATGTCTATTTACTATGTACACATCTGCATACATACATATGTATGTATGCCTGTGTATTCAGGTGTACAAATGTAAGAAGGCAAAGTTTGCCTTGTTAAAAAAAAAATAATATTTTGCAGCTCACTCGAGAGAAAATTTAAAGAGCGGCATTTTAAAGTACTCAAAGAAGCACGATTGAGAGAATACAATATTCTATCGTTCTTGTCAAAGAAGCACATAAACCCACTCTTGAGCAAGTGTAACGCAAAAGAGGAAGCGAATGAGTGAAGTAGTACTGAGATTTTTAAGAGCAGCAAATAAAAAACTACGCAGCAGTGTTACCGTTGTGCGACTAAAGTATCAAATCGACACTGGATATCGATGCCCCCTGACAACCACTTTTTAGAAATAGGCTTATGTATTTTGAAACTTTTCTTAGACATCATGCGACTTTTGACCGACTTTTTCTTTGATTAAAAATTATATATATTATATACCCAATTGGACAAGTTTTTCATAAAATATTACTTTTCAAAGGCGCTCCAAAATTACATCTCTATAAAGTTATTTGTGTTAAACTCATTTTCGTGGCTCCCGGTACAAACAAATAATCGGCGATAATTTTTATACAAGCTTAAAAGGCTAAACTTTGTTGTAATAATTGTTATCTGCTAACGTTGCTTTTGTGTTATATTGATGTATGTACTTTTTTAATTAAATTTTGTTTTCATAATAAATGCAAAATATGCAAATGCATATTGAGTATTTTTAATATATCCCTCATCAATAGGTTTTTATTTTAAGGGAAAAAAATATTTTTAATAGAAAATAATCTGCAATAGAAATTTATTAAAAAAAAATGGGTTATACTCGTCGATGAAATAAAGTCGAGTCTAATGTAAGGTGCAGCTTTTTTGACAGATTTTCCATTGAAAATTATGTCAAATAGCTATAACTAGAGTCGATTTTGTTTCGACTATGAATATGCCCCAATAAGTTTCGAGAGGTAAAATTATAAAAGTCTCTATATACATGGTATAAAAGATTTGAATTACTTCAAGACACTTTCGACTTTCGAAAATTTTTCAACGGTAACACAGTTTCAGAATTGGGTTTTGGTTTTTACGAAAAGTAGTATTTTAGGCAAAACGTTAAAATTGAAAAGGAGCATGTAAAAATACAACACCGATATATCTGTATATGACTAAGGCAGGATGATGGGGTGCGATTAGATGACATAAGTACATATGTATATACATAAATATTTATGACCAAACGATCTGAGCGTTGCCCACAGTCCCGTTTTCGGCGGGACGCTGCCGGATTTAAGAGCTAAGTCCCGGTTCCGGTACAACACAAGGCGGGGACGTGGAAAGCTAATGACTGATAAACGACACTCACATATTGACAAGATTTGCCCATTTATCTTAATACATATTTTTTTTAATTTTTATTATTTATTTATAAAAATGCATATATATTATGTATATATAATATTTAACAAAAACCATATAAATCACAGTTTCAGCCTTTATGCCACATTTGAGAAAAAAAAATCTACAAACTCGTAAAATTTTCGAACTTTTGAATTCGATTTGAGAAATATTTTGAGTATGCAGTTTTGTAGCCTATTCAATTTTAATAATAATAAATAATAAAGCTCAAATTTAAAGTTTCCGAGATTTGCCGTTGATTTTTGGTATTTGTTTGTTTTTTTTTTGTTTACGATGTCAGTCATTTTCTTCCAGGCAAAGTATATATGTTTGACGACTCTCTATGGAGAAAATGAGCAAAACCTTCAACACAAAAAAAAAAGACTCGCAAAAATCAACGGTAATTCGGACCCAAGGTGTATTAAACAAGGTGTGATTGACAACTCAGTGCGGCTCTCTTTTAAGGTACTATAATGTCAAAAAGTATAAACAAACGACATAACCCTTAGTGATGCATGTATCTTATCAGCACTGATGCCCTAGGCTTTTATTTCGATTATAGTTTTGTTTTACTTACATTACTTATGTACATCCAGTGTTCGCAATATGTTAATCTGATTAATGATTAAAAATTAACGATTAAAATGTTAATCGCGATTGACGATTAAAATTAATTAATCGTAATCAACTGAACGATTAATGATTAAATTTTTGTAATCGTTAATCGCTGGCGGCGATGACGATTAATTAATTTTAATCATTAATCGTTAATCCAATTAAAAAGAAAATCTGATTAAGTTGTCTAGTTTGTCCGAATTTGAAACCAAACACCAGTTACAGTAATTATTTCGTGTTTAACGCTTATAAAAAGCACATAATATAAAAAAAATATATAATTATTGTTATTAGTAATACAGAAAACTGGGAACTTTTACAACCCAGCGCACATGTGCAGAGGGATATTAAAACCTAGTTTGTAAAACGTCTGTTGGAATAGATCTTAATGAAAATGCACACGAAATTGCTTAGATTGATGAGGAAAACCGACTTAGCCATACCCGATTAACTGGCCTTGTGTGCACAGGAAAATTCCATCATAAATTAATTAATCACCAAACCTACTTAATCAAATTAAGGGTTAATGATTAAAAATTCATTTTTTTTAATCGTGGTTACGATTAACTTTTTAATCAGATTAAAATTAATCAGGATTAACTGTAATCGGATTAAATTTAATCGAGTTAACTAATTGATTAAAAAATCAATCGATTAGTGCCAACACTGCTTACATCACATACATTTTGTCAATAAAATAAAACAAATTGTTTATAAAATCGTTTTAGCAATTTTCTTGTTTTTATTGCCCAAGTTTTGTGCTTTTGTGCGTTTATTTTTATATTTCAATTTTTTATCCTAAGCATTATTCGACACTTATAAAAGTATGATTTTACATTTTTTACCAATTTTATATGTGAGCTTAACTCTAACAATTTTGAAATTAAATTTTTTTCATGCGAAATAGTTTGGGCATCAACAAAGAATGTATTCTGATCGCGTACTAAATCCTCACTTGTATCAGTTATTTCGTATGGCATTGGGACTGCGCATGGGTATAAACGAGCTCGTTGGAACGTGTTTGATTTGGACATCACTTTCCTTGAAGTGGTTTTCACAAACGCGAGATGAATCACGTAGTACAACACCACAGCTTTATTCCCATCGCTGCCGTCTAAATTCGCAACTAGGTGGTTTAAAACATCGCACTATTTTCGTGTCCTGACTTTTATTGCATACAGCGCACCGTTCAAACGTTTTGCTCCGTTTCATCTTGGTTTCCTTACATTAAATATTTAAGCAAAGTCGAACGTATTTACTTATTACCAAACTTAAATGTACTTACTTGCTCTTCTCGGCGGTTTATCTCTTAACAATTTCACGTTTATTAAGAAAATTTGTTGCTTGAAAAATTTGTGTGTATTTTTTTTTTTTTTATTCAAATTTGAAAAAAAACACATTTTCAAATGGGTTAACAATTCATTTCAATTTGACATTATTAGCCTGTTTCTTATGAGAGCAATGTCAAAATCAATTACACTTTGTTGAATACATTTTGGTCGGACCTACCTTAAACTTGCACTTTGTTATACTAAAATAGAATGAGCTCCGAAACTGTAAGCTCAAAATATTTCTAAAAAAAATCTAGTTAAAAAGCTCGACATTTTTACGAAAGTTTGATTTTTTTAAATTTGCACAAAGATCGAAACTTGGATTTACATGGTTTTTATTAAAGAGTATACTATATTTTGATTAACAAATAAAATTAAGAAATATTAATATAAATGGTCAAATCTTGTCAATATGTGCGTGTCGTAAAGTGATAAGCATTATATTTAGTTGTACTTTTTTAATATTTTAGTTGGGAAACATGTAACACCGAATCGAAGAAGTTATCAAACTGACAAACAAATTTCTAAATTACCAAACACGTATCTATTGTGGCCTAACCCTTCAAGTAATTTTAGAGCCCATTTATTAATAAAATTATTTTTATTTACGGCAACATAGAATGATATTTATAACCTTTTGTATTTCAGATCTACATATATGTCTCAATAGTGGGCGAAGCATTTACTATCGCTAACCATTTGAGTGATGTTGCAAAATATATACTACATACTCGTATCAATTTTATAGTTTTCCAATTTTCTTACAATGCGAACTATTTACCTACTCAACGTTTTAATGAAATTATTAAGGCAACAAACATTTAACCTTAAAGCTTGTACATACATTCATACATACATACATATGTGTGGAACTAAAATAAACACAAAATACATATGTATGTACATTAGGGTGCCTATCGAAAATTCTTTTTTTGAAAATTTCAAGACCCTACCCCCTAATTTTATTCATTTTTACAAGAAATGCTATTGCCTATTTTTATAGATGTTTTAAAGGTCATTTAGAGGTCGCGACCTGTCGATTTAGGCGATTTTGTAGATTTATGCGTTTTTCATTAAAACGAATAAAATTAGGGAATAGGGTCTTGAAATTAAAAAAGAAACATTTTCTATGGGCACCCTAATGTATATATAAATGAAACAATTCATTTAAATATGGAAATAAATGCTGTTGTTTGACAATGAAATATAAACTGAAACAACTGAACAATATCAGCGAAAAATGTTGCATTCGATTATTAAAGGTTTGCTATTTTAATAAATGGGTTTCAAGTTCAGAATACAATACAGTCCGACTGGAGCGAGCCTAATGAGAACAAACATGTATATGTTTAAAGTACAAAAAAAATAGTGTTTTTGCCTTCACTAAATAGTGAAATAAAAATGGTAATTAGTATTTATGACTTCATTAAATAAGTACTGCATACAAAAGTAAGTAGTGCAAAGAAATCGCGAAAATTCCGAAATAGTCCTGAGATTCCAAAAATAATGCCGAAACGCTGAAGTTCCGAAAACTCTACAAAAAATACCGAATGATCTCGAAAAATATAATGAAAAATTCCAGAAAGTCCTAAAGAAATGGAGAAAAGTCTTGAAAATGTACCCAAACTTCTTCGTAAAAATCCCGAAAAATAAAACACAGGGAATCCTGAAAAAAAAAACTTTAAAAAAAATGCGAGAAAATTTTTCCAAAAGTTTCAAACAGTCTGCAAAATCGATATTGTCAATCTTTAACATAAAAAGGAAATTAGTATTTCTTTTCCTGAATCCTTTAGTATTTAAACTTAAGTAAACCCACGAAATTTAATTCGCTGGACGAAGTTTATGTCGTTGAGCTCATACAGCTGATCGTTCCATAGTCTGGGGTATTCGCATTGCAGCTCTCAAGAAAATCAAAAACTCCATATAAAACCACTCATGAAATGGCGAAGAAATTTTCTAGTGTCAAATTATCTTAAGGCAGTACGCAACTCATAAGAAATTTGCTACGCTTTCTACTACGGTTTTGTAAGTTTTTTTTTTTTTTTTTGTGAAAAAAGAGCACAAGGCAACCAGCCCATGTTTACAACAGCAATATATGTATGCCCGTTCCATTATTTCGTGAGGAAAGAGCGAGCCAACAGGCTAGTGAAATATCAGATGTCAAAATTCCTTGGACACACACACGAAATAATGGCAATTTTTTCTCGACCGTTTTCTTAAGAGCTGGATACTAAGCTTTAAGCTCTTCCCGGTGGCTATAGCCAACTATATGCTAATAGGCACACAAGAATGGGACCTGGTCAGCAGCACAATAGCGTGAGTGGTGAAATGTTTGAGATCAGTGGCGTAGCCAGGATTTCGCGAAGGGGGGATGAAAAAAAACTTCAGCGATAGCTTAAAGGTGAGACCCTCAATGGCTAGAGACGTCGCTTGTATAATTTTTCATACACACAGTAGTGGAAAATAAATACTGAGAAGACATTTTAACAAATTTTTCCTATTTGCCCTTTGTTTATTTAATATTTATTATTTTTTATAAAAGTATAGCTCCATGATCTAACAAAAAAACATATAAATTCATATTTAAAACTTTGTGCAAAAATTATAAAAAATCTGCAAACTTGCAACTTTTTAATCCGATTTTTTAGAAATTTGTTGAGTATGCAACTTTATAGCCCATTAAATTTTGGTAGAATAAAGTGTAAGTTTTATGTTACTAAAAATCGCGTTGATTTTTGGCATTTTTTTTTAACGCATTTTCTTCCATAAAAAGTATGTTCGACATTTTTTTTTTTGTATCCCCCAATTCCCCCCTCTAGCTACGCCACTGTTTGAGACGGTATACAACATACTAAATCGGAATGAACTCGCTAGCGGTATAGGACCCATTGTGACACAAATTGCATAAAGCCAGAAGAGACATGGTGCTCAGTGCTCAATCCACCTCCCGACGAAATACTTAACATTGGTGCTGGGAGGTTTTGGGGTTTAAAGTCGAACACCTTTAAACAAAAAATGTACATGTGTGCATATAACCGATTACAAATGTCAGAAATGAGTGCGCACATCTTTTGCACAACTTGTGAAAATTGTATTACGTTTTTCATTAAGGCATATTTACGTATAACATTCTGAAAAGGCAACATTAAATAAATATATTTCATTAGTTGCTAATTATATATTTTATCAAGTCTTCGCTGGAAATACGGCGCGAAATGTATGTACATTAGTATGGTTCAAAATAAGTGAAGTCGGAATTTTAATGCTCTCACCCTGTAGGATTGTTTTATATCGAAAAAATACCCCTACTTGTTATTTTGAAATTAAAAAATATTTAGAGGTCGCTCAACGCGCTCAAAGTTTTCCATGTATTTTATATAAAAAAAACACAATTTTTCGCAGAAATGTATAGAATTCTTGAAAATCAATATTTTTCGATCGGAAAACTCTCCTTATCTGCAGGAGATTCCCAACAATAATACTCAATTGTTTATTTAACCGTTTTTTCATTGCAACTATAATTTATAGGTCCGCCATAAACCCACAAAAACCCCGATAAATGCAATGGTGGGACCAATAAAAAATCATTAGTATAAAAAAATGGTTAAATAAACAATTGGGTAATATTATTGAAAGCCTCCTGAATAGAACAGGAGTTTTCCGATCCAAAAATATTTATTTTCAAGAATTCTATACCATTTCTACGAAAAGTTTTTTTTTTCTCATATAAAAATACATGAAAAACTTTGAGCGCTTTGAGCGACCTCTTAAATATTTTTGGATTTCAAATAAATAAAATAGTAGGGGTATACTTTTTTTTGTATATGGAACAATTCTAGGGGGTGAAAGCATTACATTTTCGACTTTACTGTTTTTGGACCACCCTAATGTGCATACACATTATGCCACAACAAAAATGAATAATAAACTTTGTTTTATGCATGTACAAATGTATTCGCAAAAGCACAGATGCGTTTGTTTACATACATACATACATATGTACATAAATATGCGCCGAATTGTATCTGAGCTTGTTGGGTGCGCTTGTGCCTCGCACGCACTGACGCACAAATGCAGGAAATGCTTGCAGCGTAACCACAAATACTCGTATAAAGAAATTTAGATACACATTGAATATATGTACAAGTACCCTTATTTTGGGAACTTGAGGTGAGTTCAATGACCTTTGCATTGTCTGCGAACTTAAGTTTTCACTGGCTGAAGGTCATAGCATAAGCAAAAGCGCATTGCCACCTGCCACGACCGCCCACTTTCGTTAGCGTGCAAAGCGATAGAAATAGTGAGTATGTATGTATATAGAGCGCCCCCCTTTTGACCCTCAGTATTGACAGTTTTCCTTTTGTTTACTTAATATTTAATAATTTTTTACAAAAATATAGAATATCATCGGCCGTTGAAGGATTGAAGAACGTCTTATCTCAGAATTTGGTTGGAAAACGCCCTATCTCAGCTGCCGATTCGAAAACGATATTTCACCATTTGCTAAGATAGGGACGTTTTTAAACCAGCAGCCGATATGCCGCTCTTTCACTCAGCCGTCGTTATTATATTACAAAAAGTATGTAAATCCGATTTTCAAACTTAATAAAAAAATTTATAATTTTCATCAAAATTTCGAACCTTAGAAAATTTTGAATTTTTTTGAGTATGCAGTTTTGTTGCCAATTAAATTTTAGTATACTAAAATGCAAGATTCAAGTGGCCACAAAATAGCGTTTTTGATGTTTGCATTAGTATGTTTAAAAAAGTTTTTGTATGGGAGAAAATGAGGAACACCATCAGCAAAAAAAAAATCTCAAAAATTAGCGCGAATTCCTAGCCGTTTGAAATTTACATGATATAAATAGAACTGCATTCCCGAATTTTTTCAAGAAATTCCAATAACCATTTTTCGAAATTCGACGAATTTTTATGCATCTTCTACAAGGTTTGAAACTTTGAGTTACAGGGTTTTCGTGTTGGTATAAACTATATTTTTGTAAAAATAAACAAAAAATATATAAAGAACAAATAAATGGTCAAAACTTGTACAGAAGTAGGTAATGTCCCTAAACATGCGGCCACAACTGCACAAATGCACTTACAAATTGTATCTTAGAAAAAAATAAATAAATAAAACCGTGCAGTAATAGGTAGATCGTGGATGGCGGCCAAACGAAACTGGCCACAAAAATTATTTTGAGAGGGAGAAAAAAGTGCATCACGATTGGTAAAATAGCTTTTGTTCAATATACTAGCTGCCAAATACAGACCACTTACTACTAACAGTTCAATTGGAGTATTGGAGTGTCGTATTGTTGTAAACTTTAAACGGCTAAAAATATATTAAGGGGTGCGCAAGGTACCATAAAAGGTCATATTATGCATTTTCACAATGTTAAAATATATTTAATTACGGTTTCACGTTCTCTAAAAATTTATTTAAGCTTTTCAAGTTTACAACATACAATAATACGACACCGTTGTGAATACCCCAAAAGGTAATGGCTTTAGAAGAAATGGAATGGAGCGTTTCGTGGCTGGCCGGCCCCGGACGGATCCTTCTCTACACACATTCCTCCAAAGGGTGAATGGGAGAATGGCAGAGGGGTATTCCATCAAGAACTCTCAGTAAATCTCATGTTCAGACTGCGTGATTGTTGTGCAGCGTCTTTCAGGAAGAGGTGGCAACTTTAAATAGGCAGCCGACTGTCAAGTACCCCGTTCTAGTACTTACCGACCAGATCACAGTTCCACCCTAATGTCAGTAAATTAAAGCGCACCAAAAATCATTAACTTTTGCTAAGGGAGTATTTTTATTATTCTAATACTTATAGAGTAAAATATGAGCATCATAAGCATACTCTAAATTTATACTTAGAAACATAAAGTTTGGTACTAGCAGCTCTTTCGGCTAGAGGAAAAATTTTGGAAGTTGCCCCAAACCCTATCTCGGAAAAAAAAGAAATTTTGGACCACTCTAATGTATGTACATACATACATACATATACATACTATAAGAATGTAGTGCCACGTAAATTCTGGCGAATGCTCAAATCACTTTTTTTCTAGCTATCGGCTAATGTTTATTTTGCATTACGCTACAATGTATTACAATTTGTTTACATTGTATATATGTAGTTATATTAAAGCATTTACGGATAAAAATATATTTACGACTAAATATGCATATGCACCGAATGCTTTTGCATGTCGGCCTGTAATTAGTTGTGTACGTAGTATCTCGCCACGATAATATATTTTAAACAATTTGAACAGAAAAAGGCTTCTTTTCTATAAAAGTTAATATATGTATTTAAAAAAAAAAATTAATACAAGGCTTTTTTTATTTTGTTACTTTTTTTATTACCTATTATTACACACATACGGATGCCTCAAATATCCCACAGCAATAGTCAAAACAAATAAGGCGTTCATATCCAAAAGTAAGTGGTCCGTGCAGACATATGTACATAATAATGGGCATACCTACATATGTACATATGTATTATGCATATGGCTCCCACTGACCCTCACATTGATATTAACATTTTGCGTATAAATCAATTTCGAATGCTTTTCGCTTTTTATTTTGAATGCTTAGATTTCACGCAAAAAAAGTGCGCAGAACACGAGAAACGACCTTGATTTGTAAATTTTCGGACGTTGGAATTTCTAAGGCGCATGAATTTGTATGTACAAGCATGTGTATGTATATTTATGTAATTGCATAAATATGTACATTAGGGTGCATCACTCCCCATACAAAAAAAAACGGTACTGTTTTTCCATCGGAACTATTTATAAACTTTTTAATATTTTAAGATTTTCGTAAAAATATTTCAGACAAATATAAAGATTTATGTGAGCTAGACCGATTCTTTATTTTGATTCCATTGATAAAATTGTCAAACATTTTTATGCAGACCTTTAAACTTAAACTCTCGATCATCTGAGTTCACTTTTTGGAGGAAAAAATATTTTTAAAAACTAGTTTTATTACAAAACACGATTTTTGGAGGTATTTTCAAATCGGTCCAGCTCATATATGTAAATCTTAATATTTTTACGAAATATTTTGGCGGATGTATTTAAATATGTACAAATAACGGGTGATTTTTTTGAGGTTAGGATTTTCATGCATTAGTATTTGACAGATCACGTGGGATTTCAGACATGGTGTCAAAGAGAAAGATGCTCAGTATGCTTTGAAATTTCATCATGAATAGACTTACTAACGAGCAACGCTTGCAAATCATTGAATTTTATTACCAAAATCAGTGTTCGGTTCGAAATGTGTTTCGCGCACAAATTTTGTTCAGCGATGAGGCTCATTTCTGGTTGAATGGCTTCGTAAATAAGCAAAATTGCCGCATTTGGAGTGAAGAGCAACCAGAAGCCGTTCAAGAACTGTCCATGCATCCCGAAAAATGCACTGTTTGGTGTGGTTTGTACGCTGGTGGAATCATTGGACCGTATTTTTTCAAAGATGCTGTTGGACGCAACGTTACGGTGAATGGCGATCGCTATCGTTCGATGCTAACAAACTTTTTGTTGCCAAAAAATGGAAGAACTGAACTTGGTTGACATGTGGTTTCAACAAGATGGCGCTACATGCCACACAGCTCGCGATTCTATGGCCATTTTGAGGGAAAACTTCGGAGAACAATTCATCTCAAGAAATGGACCGGTAAGTTGGCCACCAAGATCATGCGATTTGACGCCTTTAGACTATTTTTTGTGGGGCTACGTCAAGTCTAAAGTCTACAGAAATAAGCCAGCAACTATTCCAGCTTTGGAAGACAACATTTCCGAAGAAATTCGGGCTATTCCGGCCGAAATGCTCGAAAAAGTTGCCCAAAATTGGACTTTCCGAATGGACCACCTAAGACGCAGCCGCGGTCAACATTTAAATGAAATTATCTTCAAAAAGTAAATGTCATGGATCAATCTAACGTTTCAAATAAAGAACCGATGAGATTTTGCAAATTTTATGCGTTTTTTTTAAAAAAAAAGTTATCAAGCTCTTAAAAAATCACCCGTTACAATGTATTTTATAATTCCTGTGGAAAAACAGCGACTTTTTTGTTGAGCCACGCTAATGTAAATATTTATTTAAATACTTGTATAATTATAAAAAGTCGATTTCTAAAGCTAATAAGAACCTATGCCGCTGCGGTTTTGGATTTTCAATACAAACGTTGTATCAACAATTTTTACTTTAAACATGTACTATGTAAAACATATCGAGGGCTTATGTGCGCCTTATTTTGCAACTTTGTCCTACAAAGCAGGACTCCCTCAGAAAGGTTCATTTAGTCATAAAAAACGTGAACTGCGAAAAAAAATTTAAATCGGATAATGGAAAGACTTGCCTTAAAGGCACTAAGTTCAGCAAATTCATAGAATTTTTCACGTTGTGGCCAGAATTGCTTAGGCGATTAAAACGCCAAACAAGTAGAAGATATAAAATGTTTATATAGTTTTATGAGCGTGAAAAACTGACCAAGAGCCTTTTACGTACCTAGTTTGAGATCAAAAATCAACAAAATACTCGATTCACTGACATTTTTTCAGCATTTTTTCTGGTATGACTTCACCCAGCCCAAACTGGTAATAGTGCGGCTCCATTAAAGATACATAAAATATTTTCGAGGTCAAAAAACTTTAATGTCTGCAAGTCTGCTGTATATGTATCACTAGTTATGTATAAGTAGATCTTTATCTCCATCACTCAGTTATCTGAAACTGTAGCTGTAAAACGCGAGTAATCGTAATCAATGTACAAGGTTTGAAATACATACATATGTAAGTATAAACATAAATATGACCAAATAAAATTACAAAAATAAACAACAGTCTACCAATGGCCGCTATGATAATAAAAAAATATCGACATGCACACTATTCATTCATTATCAAAAATTGTAACATAAACAAAACAGAAATAAATGTTTGACTGGTTGCGCCCAAAAAAATGGTTATCAAAGTATGTATGTAATATAACAAACACACCTTACAGAAAAGGCGGCTTCTAATGAGTTCGTGGCCAGTGTTACCGTTCTAGCGCTTTTCCCGCCAAATTGTTAGGATTTTTCCCACTTGGTAGGTTTTTAAGTTAAAACTAAATTTGGTAGGTCCAAGTTCGTTAGGTAGAACAAAAAAATTACATTCAAGTTGGCTCAACGCCGAAACCGGTTTTTTCCTAAAAGACTTTGCTCTCTATCGACCGAAGAGCGCGTAAAACGGATCACGGATGTGGCTAAAGACCCTAACAGCAACATACCGGTCTGTTCTGCACTATGGGTCATCATACTTTTTACACTGAATTTGACTAGATCTAAGGAATTGGCTGTGATTAAATAAAAAAAGGGAAGCATCGATATATTCTAGGTTCAGAACTGGTTTCGTTGAAATTTTGGTAGGCAAAAAATGTTCTAAGTGGCAACACACTGTTCGTGGTATATCATAGAAAGCAGGTTGGGCCGATTAATTCGCATTTTCGTACAAATATTCTTTGAAGACCTGAATCCGTTGAAAGAAGTTGCTGACATTGAAATTGCGTGCCGACGTGACATGTATGTATGTATTTGTTTTACTGTACCACACTTGATTTTTTATTCTTTATTTTTAAGCACTGCGCAAGGATATACATATCCGTTTATGTGCGTACATACATATTTATGTGTGTACCTACTTGCGTCTGTGCATGCGCCAACTCTCGCTCTGGGGTTATATGTACAGTTTTGCTGGGTTTTGAACCTGCTTGAATTTGATCACACTTTAACCTTTCTCAGACCATTTTATCCACATATGTATGTATGTATCTACATATATGTACGTTTGGACATGTTTTAGTAATCATTTAACGCACAAACTGGCCATTGTTTTGCTTTGTCTTGGCGGTTAGCTTGTATTCTGTTTAAGTTGTGGTGCCTTAATTACGGCTATGACCTTAACCTTTAATATTGTATGCATCAAAGGTGGCAGAAAGCTAGACGCTTTCCACGTAACTTTTTAGGGAGATGCGCTTCCTTTTACGCAGAATATTTATAAAAATTCATCTCTCTCTTCGACTGCTTTGGTAACAAAGGGTACACAAAAAGGTGCTTTGCAGACGGAAGTTAAATTAATAAGGAACATAAAACTCCTATCAAATTTTGTGAGAAAAATTTTGAATCTTTTTCTAATTTTTTTTTTAAGTATGTCTACTTAAAGTTCAAGCTATGAACTGCTCAATTTTTTAACACCGCATATTTCGTAAAATAATAAAAATTCGTCGATTTTCAAAAAATGGCCCATCAAAATTTTTGAGCTAAGCTTTTAAGTTTTAACTAGAGGTTAACTTTAACCAGACATGGTGCAAACGGCCCTAAATGATAGCTCACATTGTATTATTTATTTATTTTATTTAATTATCTACTTACAGTGGTGGTACACAGGGTTTTGTCATTGTAACAAGTTGTGGGTATTTCTATTTTGTCTATTTATTGTAAGTCCAAATTTCAAACTTTGTACAAAATTAGGAAAATTCAAGCAAGTTTCATTAATATAGTACTTATCATAACTACAGTATCGGTCATATCTATAGCACGCCATTTCATTTCAAAGTGATATTGTGTGCCACTTATGTTTATTTATTTATTTTTAAGAATTTTCAATTAAAATACAGTTCTTTCTCTAACAAAACCCATAATAAACCCAAGTTTAACAATTTGTAGAATTCTACAAAAAAGTGCAACAAATTTTCATATAAATTTCAAACTTTTTTCTCGGAAGTGTTAGAATTTTTCTGAATACACGGTTTTATAGCCCAATCAATTTTAGTCTGATAATGTGCAAGTTTCAAGTGGCTAAAAGTTACCGTTGATTTTTTAGAATTTTTTTCGCCAAAGGTGTTGCGGTTTTCTTCCATATACAAATAAATTTAGTTTATTCATAACATGTATGGAAGCCAATGCGACAAAAAAAAAATCTAAAAAATTAACGGTAATTAGGAGCCACGTGAAATTTGCACATTATCAGACTAAAATTGCAGGAGCTAAAAAACTGTTTACTCAAAAAAATTCTAACACTTCCGAGAAAAAAGTTTGAAATTTAGGTGAAATTTTGTTGCACTTTTTTGAAGTTTTCTACAAATTTTTAAACTTGGGTATATATGGGGTTTGTCTGAGAATGAACTAAATTTTAATTGAAAATTCTTAAAAATTAATAAATAAACATAAGTGGCACACAATATCACTTTGAAATGGCGTGCTATAGATATGACCGATACTGTATATGACACTCACATATTGACAAGTTTTGACTATTTATTTTATTATTTTGAAATTTCAATTATTTTTTTTTATAAAAATATGGTTTCTTCTTTAACAAAACTCTTATAAATCCAAGTTTAAATCTTAGTGCAATGTTACAAAAATCAACAAACTTTCGTTAATACTTAGAGCTTTCTAAATAGATTTGCTAGAAAAAATGTTGATTATTCAATTTTAGGGCCGTTTTCACAAGTAGCTTTCAAATTTATCTGCCCTTCAAACACATTCTTTAGAACAAAATTTTTAATTAAAGGGTAGATAAATTTAAAAAGCTACTTGTGAAAATGGCCCTTAGTATAGTAAAGTGCAATTTTGAACTAGCTGCTATCTACCGCTGATTTCTGGCCTTTTTTT
>NW_023458556.1:37184249-37185633 GCF_013731165.1 Rhagoletis pomonella
TTTTTTTATGGAAGAAAATTACTGACATCGTCAACAAACAAAAAAAGCCAGAAATCAGCGGTAGATAACAGCTAGTTCAAAATTGCACTTTACTATACTAAGGGCCATTTTCACAAGTAGCTTTTTAAATTTATCTACCCTTTAATTACAAATTTTGTTCTAAAGAATAAATAAGATAAATTTGAAAGCTACTTGTGGAAACGGCCCTAAAATTGAATAATCAAAATTTTTTCTAGCAAATCTATTTAGAAAGCTCTAAGTCTTAACGAAAGTTTGTTGATTTTTGTAACATTGCACTAAGATTTAAACTTGGATTTATAAGAGTTTTGTTAAAGAAGAAACCATATTTTTATAAAAAAAAATAATTGAAATTTCAAAATAATAAAATAAATAGTCAAAACTTGTCAATATGTGAGTGTCATATAGTTATGATAAGTACTATATTAATGAAACTTTCTTGAATTTTCCAAATTTTGTACAAAGTTTGAAATTTGGACTTACAATAAATAGACAAAATAGAAATACCCACAACTTGTTACAATGACAAAACCCTGTGTACCACCACTGTAAGTAGATAATTAAATAAAATAAATAAATAATACAATGTGAGCTATCATTTAGGGCCGTTTGCACCATGTCTGGTTAAAGTTAACCTCTAGTTAAACATATCGACTGCGTTATCGATCATATGCATAAAGCAAGGAGTCTATAAAGTCAATGACGATGCTTAACGGGAAGTTAGATCTAATCATACACGGCCTTCAGAAGATATTTGAGAAAAATTAAATCCACATACAGTTAGTTACTCACAGAAGTGTTCGTAGATTTGTTCTTTCCATTATAAATCATCATAAAAAAAATCAAAAATAAACGGTAAGTCCCGGCCACTTAAAACTTGCACTTTGAATGGGCTATAAAAAAATATTAGCTCAAAAATTTTGATGGGCCATTTTTTGAAAATCGCCGAATTTTTATTATTTTACGAAATATGCGGTGTTAAAAAATTGAGCAGGTCATAGCTTGAACTTTAAGTAGACATACTTAAAAAAAAAAATTAGAAAAAGATTCAAAATTTTTCTCATTAAATTTGATAGGAGTTTTATGTTCTTTATTAATTTAACTTCCGTCTGCAAAGCACCTTTTTGTGTACCCTTTGTTACCAAAGCAGTCGAAGAGAGAGATGAATTTTTATAAATATTCTGCGTAAAAAGAAGCGCATCCCCCTAAAGTTACGTGGAAAGCGTCTAGCTTTCTGCCACCTTTGATGCATACAATATTAAAGGTTAAGGTCATAGCCGTAATTAAGGCACCACAACTTAACCCTGCAGTAGTCGCGCGGTCTACATATGTAATCCACCATAGTTAAATTTCATATTTCTTGAAA
>NW_023458556.1:37185733-37187506 GCF_013731165.1 Rhagoletis pomonella
TTTTTTTGTTTGTTGACGATGTCAGTAATTTTCTTCCATAAAAAAAAATCCGAAAATCAACGGTGAAGTCCCAGGTACTTCAAACTTGCACTTTATTACACAAAAATTTAATAGGCTACAAAACTGCAAGTCGATAGCTTTCAGAAAAGTGAAAAACTATATTTAATACGTGCGGCGGGTATTTAATGTTCGGCTTCGCCCAACTTAGACTTCTTTATCTACTTGTTTTCATTAAAATTTAAAAACCAAATTGTATATAATTTTTTAACCGACCTCACAAAAAGTAGAAAGGTTGTCAATTCGTCGGAATATATATTTTTTTTTTATGTATGTTACCGTATAACTTTAAACCACATCAACCGATTTCTATAATTCTCTTTTTAAAGGAAAGGTGATACCTCACAGGTGGTCCCATATTAATTTGGTTTAAATCCAATCATCGCATCATGAAGAAATTAACGATAATCTTAAATTTGTATGTGAGAATTGAAGTCGGTTTTGTTTTTTGTTTAAAAATTACTTGTAATTAGGGATGCAACATCGTTCATAAAAACAACGATGTTTGAAAACATCGATGTTCCCACAACAAACATCGATGTTAAAAAACATCGGTTATAAAACCGACACATCGATGTTTTCCCGATGTTTTAATTTTTCATCTACTACACGAAATAAAATGTAGCCAGAAATATTTTTTAAACTCGAAAGAACTAGATTCACATATTCGCTGCTATGTAACCATGATGTAACTAAAAATTTAAATTTACCAATCCCAACGGTTTTAATAAAATTTATTTAAAAAGAAAATACATTTTTTCACTTGAAAAATTCACATTTTAATGTACACTGTCGATCAAAAGTGGATGCATGGTGTTTGTCAAATAAAAATATTTATTTGTTTATAAGAATATGGTTCATGCTTTAATCAAAACCACATAAGTCAAACTTTATACAGAATTTACAAAAGGTGAAAAACTATTTCGTAGCACATGCTAATCATATGGGCAATGGAGACTTTACCTTAGTTTTTTTTTTTTCAACAAATTATACCAAACATTTGCTCCAGCTTTTGCTAAAAGGTAAATAAAAGCTCGGCGTACATTTTTACTGCATAAATTCAAAAATGCCAAATTTTGAGTTGTGTCACTTTTGAAGATCGTGCGCGTCATGTAAATGTTTAGAAACTATTTTTAGTAGATAATATTGCCTTGTTTTGTTACATTCTTATAGTAATTTAAAATTCATTTCTTCATGTCGTGACGGCCATTGTGGGCAATGTAACAACGATAGTTGTGTTATCGACACAAATCAATCGACATACGCACATACATACATATAACCCGGAGGCATCGCAATTATTTCTCTCTAGAATCTATTGTATACTTCTTATGCTAAAAAGTGTGAAATTCTGGTTCGTACTGGTTATTTTCTGCGCTCGCCAACGAAATTGCTTTCAAAACCTTTCATATAAATATGTAAAGTCCCAAACTAAAGTCTTAAACTACAGGGCAATAATTAGATAAAACTGTTTTTTTTTTCGGTATATTTTTTTGTTGATAAAAATAAACGCACACCAACTCTGCCTAACCAAAAACTGCTCCAAAAAAATCGTTTTTTTTTTTTGTCATATTTTTTCACCCAAGCAGCTAACATCGCAATTGATTTATGATTAATTGAGAGACCATAATTCTCTTGCTTCGCTTTGGTAATAAAAACATCACATATGTACATATAATAAAGTAGACCCGAAAAACTCGGGATTTTTTTTTTTTT
>NW_023458556.1:37187516-37188987 GCF_013731165.1 Rhagoletis pomonella
AACTTATGGAACATAATAACTTTTAAAACTAGAATATTGTTATTGTGCAACTTTTTTTATTTTTGTAGAAAGTGAGAAATTTGGATTTACATGGCTTCTTTTAGGCACATAATTTGGTCCAGGGGTGTACAGCGGAACACAGAATACCCGGAATTCCTTTATTTTATTGGAAAACTGTTTCAAAAAATACTGTACTGTAAAAATGCTTTTATATTTAAGTGGAGATACTGCGAAACGGGATTTTTTTGTATTAATACTTATACAGTATTTTGTCCGAAAAAGATACGAGCGTTATGTATTCACATTAGGGTGGGTATTTATTTTATTATTATTTTTTTTTACTATGTGCGTATAGCATAGTAGGATTCTACGTGTAATTCTAAGCAAATTTGCCGATGAAAACCCTGGGTCTAAAATCAATTTGGAGTTTGCCCAATTGTGAAAATGGGTTTCGAAGAAAATGTAAAAGTGTTCACTGTTGCGCCCTCAGGTGGAAGTTTTAAGAAAAAGATAAGTACAGAAATGGATACATCATATCCAAAAACTACTTATAGCATGTTTTTATAGAACTTTTAAGCACTTCTTTACGACACTACACCAAAATGCTAAGAAACTCCAAATTGATTTTAGACTCATGGTTTCTTCGGAAAATTTGTTTAGAGTTACACGTATAATCCCACTATGCGTACATAGTCGAAAAAATCTCCTATACAAATTGGCCAGAAAGCTTTTTTAGGATCATGCTTCTCTCCAAAATGGGATCTTTAAAAGTTATTACTCGTGCTCGGAAATTATTGGTATATGGCAGCCGCTGTGGCAAATACGCAATCGTGTGACACTGCTTTAAGTAGATATAGTATTTCTTAGAAGTTTTTGTATTATTATTTGAAAACTGTAATATTAACCCCTTCAAATGTATTTGCTTACTTTCAAGTAGTCAAAGCTCAAAATTTTTAAATTTCGTGTGAAAATTAGTTAACAGTAACTACGTGGTATGTACATACATATGTATTAGAATCTAGTTCAGGAGAATAACTGGACACACGCAGCGTTGCGGGATATTCGGTTTGCTTCAATTCTCTTGTTAATACACTTATGTAAATATGTACTTATTGTATGAATGGCGTTGTACTTTTGAATTTGTATAACACACAAAAATTTGATATGTAACTGCATACATAATATAGTACGATAGATATTATTCTTTCTTATAGCTCAACCAGCCAACGACGTAAAACCGTAGACCGTGTCATCTGACACGACCTAACTTATGGGATTCTCGTGTTAACGAAAACTCACCACCGCATGACGGTGACTCTCTCTCTCTCTCTATCAACAGCAAGTTCTTATGTTGATACGGACGGCCAGTACGGAAGGGCGCTCCGTCGGTGGCTGTTTGAGCGATTAGCCGTCATTCATGTATGTACAGTGGTGGAAGAAATAATAGAAACTTTTTACTTTGACCAGTTTT
>NW_023458556.1:37189087-37190223 GCF_013731165.1 Rhagoletis pomonella
AAAAAGTTTCTATTATTTCTTCCACCACTGTATGTATGTACATTTTTACTTTTTCCGACTTTTGTTTATTTTTGACCGAAATATATTTGTATATCCATCAAATAAATGGAAAGGAGATCGGAGTAATCGGGTCTCAAATAAGCGCATACATACAGCTGCGGCCAACTAATTAGCAACAATATGTTGGCAATTAATTAATTAAATGCAAATGAGTCGACAATTGTTAACTAAATGCAATTAATGTAGTTTCTGAAGATATCAAGCTGATTTAGAAGGTGCTGTAAGTGCACATGTACATATGTATGTATGTATGTTTAGAGGATTCGAAACAACAACATAATATTCTTTAACTGCAACAATGTTTATAATGCGACTATTAAAGACCCCCAAAATTTAGTTCAGCGGCTAAAAAGTTTACTACACTCTTGTGAATAGCACAATTTTAACTAATTTAATAATATTTTGTACAAATAATTAAACTAAGCCTATTTTTAACAAACAAAATCGTTGAAAGCAGTTATTTTGGATGTTCAGATCGGCGAATTTAATGGGCTAAAACACTAATCTGCGGTTAAACATCGTTGTCGACGTCTTCGACTCCATGCATACAACAGGAAGTCGGTGACGTCGATAACTATGTTTAACCGGAGATTAGTGTCAACCAGACATTAAGTAACCGGCCCTTAATCGGGTATTCCGATTTTATACTCAGAACAGGAGTATTCCACAAGATCCTTTTCGCAAGCTTATTCGAAAATAATTTTTAGATTTTAAACTACTTACCAAATGCTATTAAAGAAGCTTTACCTTCCTCAAAATGTTTACCGTTAAAATTACACATGGAATAAAAAAGTAGTTGCTTATCACTTGACCGCAGCTGTATTTTGGGCATACACACATAAATAAGTATATATGTAGACACTGCACAATGCACGTGTAGGATGAATAGTAACGCACAGTTGAGTACAGGTACAATCTATAAAGATCGTAATAATATACTCATGTGCATATGTATGTATGTAACGCTGTACAAATAGTTGGTTGTTATCATCAGCGTTTTTCACTCATTGCCTGCTCTAAGTATGTACATATGTATGTTTGTAATTAAGTGCGTAGCCCATAAGATGATATCTGCC
>NW_023458556.1:37190323-37193096 GCF_013731165.1 Rhagoletis pomonella
ACGTCGAATAAACAAAGTAATATAGCCAAAACTGGTCAAAGTAAAAATTTCTATTATTTCTTCCACCACTGTATGTATGTACATATTTACTTTTTCCGACTTTTGTTTATTTTTGACCGAAATATATTTGTATATCCATCAAATAAATGGAAAGGAGATCGGAGTAATCGGGTCTCAAATAAGCGCATACATACAGCTGCGGTCAACTAATTAGCAACAATATGTTGGCAATTAATTAATTAAATGCAAATGAGTCGACAATTGTTAACTAAATGCAATTAATGTAGTTTCTGAAGATATCAAGGTGATTTAGAAAGTGCCGTAAGTGCACATGTACATATGTATGTATGTATGTTTAGAGGATTCGAAAAAACAACATAATATTCTTTAACTGCAACAATGTTTATAATGCGACTATTAAAGACCCCCAAAATTTAGTTCAGCGGCTAAAAAGTTTACTACACTCTTGTGAATACCACAATTTTAACTAATTTAATAATATTTTGTACAAATAATTAAACTAAGCCTATTTTTAACAAACAAAATCGTTGAAAGCAGTTATTTTGGATGTTCGGATCGGCGAATTTAATGGGCTAAAACACTAATCTGCGGTTAAACATCGTTGTCGACGTATTCGACTCCATGCATACAACAGGAAGTCGGTGACGTCGATAACTATGTTTAACCGGAGATTAGTGTTAACCAGACATTAAGTAACCGGCCCTTAATGGGGTATTCCGATTTTATACTCAGAATAGGAGTATTCCACAAGATCCTTTTCGCAAGCTTATTCGAAAATAATTTTTAGATTTTAAACTACTTACCAAATGCTATTAAAGAAGCTTTACCTTACTCAAAATGTTTACCGTTAAAATTACACATGGAATAAAAAAGTAGTTGCTTGCATGCCGTTGCTTATCACTTGACCGCAGCTGTATTTTGGGCATACACACATAAATAAGTATATATGTAGACACTGCACAATGCACGTGTAGGATGAATAGTAACGCACAGTTGAGTACAGGTACAATCTATAAAGATCGTAGTGATATACTCATGTACATACAGTGACGAGCAAAACTGTAACATGATGTAACACTTTTTATTTCAGCCACCGCTATCTTTCATAGCTCTAACGACTTTCACACTTTTGTTCTATATTCTTATTGGTACATCCCTACTCCCGCTCTCATAACGATTTGAGGTCAATCCAACAACAATAAAAAAACCTGGAGACAAAAATTAAAGTTAAGGCAAATGTTACAGTTTTGCACTCATTCTCAGTTTTGCATTTTACAGTTATCTTTTGCTTAGTTGGAAGTCAGATGACTTTTTTCTGTATTGTAATTTATTCAAGAAGTGATCACCAATAAATAATATGGTTAATCAGGAAACATAAATGTAAATAATAGATTTACTGCGACAAGGCGGGACCGTAGGGAAAGTGGCAAAAAAATTTGGAGTTTGCCACATGAAAATGTTAAGACTGAGAAAAAATATAGCCTAAAGTGTTACTAAGGACAAAGGAAGTCTGTCAAAATATATTACAGTCCGATATCTTGTGAACTTAGTAGCAAGTAACCCTGCAGGCACTACTACAGAAGCGCTTAAGGTATTAAAATTGAATGGAAATCAGTAGATAGTGAGGCGAAAAGTTGCCAAATTGAGCAAAATGGATCATAAAAGAAGAAAAAAGCAAATTTGATCAAAATACATGTGCGAGTGGGGCAGCGTTTTGCTGCATCGCGCGAAAACCGGACCGTTGCCTATTGGGATATGTTAGGCCTTACATAACGCAATAAAAAACACATTTTTAAGATTTAATTGAGGCTTATGTGGTCTGACAAGACTAAATTAATAGCTTTTAAGCAGATGGCCGGGCATGGTATTGGAACAAAGGCCCAAATTAAGCCTAAGCGCATCATGTAAGGCAAACTGTGAATCACAGTGGTCGGTCAATATTAGTTTGGGGTTGTATTTCAAAAATGTTGTTGATCCGTTTGTACGTATTATGCGTAAGGAACAGTATCTGTTCATATTTCAACAAAATTTGCAAGATGTAGTCGAAAAAATTAGAGTTTCTGCTGAAAAAGCAACCAAAACACACTGCACATGTTCGCAAAGACTGGAACAAAAGCAGAAATTTGCTAATTTGAAATGACCTCCACAATCCGAGGACATGAATCTCATCGAGAATTTGCGAAATCAACTAAAAGCGCATCTTACTAAGTATCCAAGTCCGTCCAATGGAGTACGTGAGCTGTGAAAGCAAACCAAGGATATATGGGAGGCTATACCTCCAGAATTTTTACAGACATGCACATTAGGTATGCCAAATTGCAACCAGAAACTAAATAAAGCAAAACCATACCGAACATTGTGTTAATAATTCTTTTTTTTTGTGAAAATTGTCAAAAAGTTATTAAAAATACATGAGTGCAAAACTGTAACATATGCCTTAATTTACATTTTTGTCTGCTGGTTTCTTTAATGTTGTTGAATTGACTTCAAATCGTTATGACAGAGGAAGCAAAGATGTACCAATAAAAATACAGAACAACAGTATGAATGTCGTTAGAACTTGGAAAGATAGCGACAGCTGAAAGAAAAGGTGTTACTCCATGTTACAGTTTTGCTCGTCACTGTATGTATGTAACGCTGTACAAGTAGTTGGTTGTTATCATCAGCGTTTTTCACTCATTGCCTGCTCTAAGTATGTACATATGTATGTATGTTTGTAATTAAGTGCGTAGCCCATAAGATGATATCTGCC
>NW_023458556.1:37193196-37205488 GCF_013731165.1 Rhagoletis pomonella
TATGTATGTTTGTAATTAAGTGCGTAGCCCATAAGATGATATCTGCCAAGGCGTTTGTTATATGTATTCTAATGTTTGCAAAGTGTGTTTGATAAAAATGAAGTAGATCGCTCTAATTCTTTAACTAAATTTTCATGTACAACAAAAAAAAAAGCGTATTCAAATATGTAAGGTGTAAATTTATAAAAGCTACATATTTGCGCTATTTAAACATTTACTTTCAGTTTTTATTTCTCATTGCGCTGCCGACTCAAACATCTTTCAATTTGAGATACAAATGTGGTTTTTGTTTGTTAAAAACTATCGTCTTTGGCTCAATGCGTACCACATTGCAGTTGGTTGATTTTGACTAATGTGTATGCATACATACAGTGGGCAACAAAAATGTCAAAAAGGTTATTTTTGTGTTAATATTAACATGGTTTGCATATTAAATGTTTTTCGCTAAAATAACATTACGCACAGTTTTAAACAAAAAAAAACAAAAAGGAGAAAAATTCTTCAAATTTTCTAGCTTTTTGATATGAATTTGTATCCAGTTTTGTAGCCCATTAAATTTTAGTATTATTAAATGTAAGCTTCGAGTCACTAAAAATTACCGTTGAATTTTTAGAATTTTTATACAAAAAGATTGTGTTCATGCGTTATATGGATTAAAATATGGAAGACCCTCGGCAAAAAAAATCGAGTTGAAACTTGCACTTTATTATGTATATCTACTAAAACTGAATGGGCTACAAACTGTATTCTCAAAATTTTTCTAAGAAATCGAATTGAAAAATTTTAAATTTCGATGAATTTTTTTTTTTGCATTTTCCAGAGTTCTGTATGAATTTAAAAAAAGTTAATTCTTCCGTGTCTTGCTGTTGAATAAACCATACTTTTATAAAAAGAAATAAGACAAATAATTTTTAAGCAAAAAACCAAACCGTTAATTTCTTCATGATCCAATGATCGGATCTAAACCAAATTAGTATGGGACCACCTGTACGGTTCCACCTTTCGTTGAATAATTATAGAAATCGGTTTACGTGGCCTAGAGTTATGCGGTAACATACATAAAAAATGCTCCGACGAATTGATAACCTCCTCCTTTTTTTGAAGTCGGTTAAAAAATTTGGCATGGAAATATAAACAAGTAATTATTAAGCAAGAAACACAACCGACTTAAATTCTCATATAAAAACTTAGAAGTTCCGTTAATTTTTTCATGATGTAAACCACCTGTTAGACACTACCTTTCCGATAGAAAAAGAATTATCGAAATTGATTGATGTGGTCTAAAGTTATGCGGTAACATTCTATATAAAAAAAAATATTCCGACGACTTTCGGTTTTTTATTATATGTACATATGTCAAGTGCAATTTACAAACAACTGGTGTTGATTTTTTGAAATTTTGTTGCTTACGGTCTCCTGTGTTTTATTTCATAAGAAATTCATGCTTATATGGACAAAAGTGCCATCACCAAAAAAAAATTCTCAAAAATCAACGCGATATTTTAGTCGATTGAAACTTGCACTTCATTAGACTAGAATTTTATGGGCTATAAAATTGCATACCCAAATTAAAAAGGTGAACTTTTAATGAAAATTTGTTGAGTTTTCCTAAATTTTGTATAAAGCTTGAACCTGTGATTTATATGGTTTTGGTTAAAGCTTGGACGTTATTTTATAAAAAAAATAGCAAACAAAATTTAGCTCGAAAAACATGACGACTATTAAAAAAAAACAACACGTGGTCATTTGTTTCTAGTCACTGTATGTATATTAACGTGTAAACGGAAATTTATTCGGAGTTGGCACGTGAAATTTATAACATTGTGTTAATAATGAATAAATAATTAGTGGATTCACAAGGCGTGTTAAGCCTGGTAATGTCTTAAGGGTTTACACCACCCTGAAAAAAATGGAGAATCGAAGTTTTTTTTTCGCCCAAAAAATCCTACATACTCTATTAAGGTTATCTTGTCTGGCCACCGTTAGAAAAAACTTTTTTTTTGACATTTTTTGATTTTGATGGTGCGCACACCAGGGATCGAATCCAAGTCCAACCGAGTAGCAGTAACGGCCGAGCCTCCCTTATGAAGACTTACATATGTATATCCAATATAGAATACTGTGCGGGGTATAAAAAAGGCGGTAGGTAGCAACCGAGGCAGCTATTTCCAGCCAGCAGCTTGCCATGAAACATAAAAACGATTATGAAACTTTGAAATAGTTTATCACTTGCCTCTTTTATTTGCAATAGAAAAGCAAATATTTAACTTAGTAACTTTTTTATTTACGCATACAATACGTACATAAGTATGTATGTACTATGTATGTATACAAGGCGTTGACTTGTGAGAGCAGAGATAAAAGTGTTAGAAGAATGAGCTACTTAGCGATAAATGGTCTTAGCAACAAGTTTTGTCTTCAAAGTAATTAAACAAATACATACATATATAAATTTTAGTTTAATACAAAAACTTAAATAAGAACAGTAAATAACTACAATGAAAAAAATTATAAACTGTATTTACTATATACCTTCTTATCACAGTGATCGGGGTTTTGTATAAATAAATATATAAAAAAGGGGTTCGTGGCGTTGCGGTATATAAATATGTATGCGCTTTATGAATTATGCGTAAAGTAATCTAATTGAGTGATTAACGACGTGCAAGTGGAATATTTGTTATCAGTAACTATGACAAAAAAAAAAAAAATACTTTTACTTTAAAAGTAATAATCAACTGGTATCATTGTGCTACTTCATACATTTTTAACTTTTTTTATTTATCTGATTATTAAGTGTTTCAGCAATATATTAATTGCAATGGCGGGCGTCATGTTCCAGGATTCTAGATGGAGACAATGCAACATTCTCCAAGGTGTATAAGTCTAAGGATACTTATGCGAGGGCATTTATATAATATAGGATCTGAGGATTCCTCCTCCAGCACCCAAAATGTTCAGATCATCTCATCACAAAGTCCTATTTTGCAAAGGACTTCCAGTGATAGTTCTTAGAACCTACCAGCCAAGTTTAAGTAGTCGTTCAAAGACTCCACGTGTGGGAGTTACAAATCTTTTGGATTGCCTTTTACGTTTTGATATACTATGTACATTCGACTGCATCACTCCGCATACAAAAAAAATTGGTACTGTGTTTCCATTGGGATTTTAAAATCTATTATATTTTAAGACTTGCACCAAAATATTTCGGGAAAATGTTAAGATTTACGTGAGCTGGTCGGATTTGAAAAAACCTCCAAAAATGGAGTTTTTTATGAATAAAAATAGTTTTTTTTAAAGAAAAAAATACCCGCTTAGATAACCAAACAGTTTAAGCTTAAAAGATCTGCATAAAAATATTAAAAGAAAAAGAATTTTCAAAGGAATCGTAATAATGAGATTTTTGATGGTGTTTATTAACTTTTTTCAAAGGTTGGTCTAAGAAGAACTTGAATAACTGGACAAAAACTATTCCGATTTAGACTTATGAGGTATCATTTGAAAGGTATTTTCTCACCCCTTTCAAAGTCATTCATAGTAAGAAAGAGAAAGGTAGGATGAACGAGCGTCATTCCAGGTCGAATTAAGATGTTTATGTATTTAAAAAATAAAATAAAATGGGACGTGAATGATTTTTTTTGCACAGAAATAAAAAGAGTGGGAAATATCTTGGAAAAAACTTCAAACACAGCATCAAAAATCTCATTACAATTTCGTTGAAAATTTTTATTTTTTTTTATTTTTATGCAGATTTTTTAAGCTTAAAATGTTTTGTCATCTCAGGGAACTTTTTCCAAAAAGTTCTTCAAAGTATTTTCAAATCGGTTCAGCTCACGTAAATCCTAATCTTTTTCCGAAATATTTTGGTGGACGTCTTCAAAATAATAGATTTTGTAATACCGGCGGGAAAACTGCAACTTTGTTTGGTGATGCACTCTTATGTAGTACATACATACGTCAGTGGGCTGGAGTACTCAAACCTACTTAAGAGCTCTGCCGTATCACCCTTGAATGGACCGCAGAAAGGCTGAGGACCATACAGGTTCCGTTAGGTTCCACATTTTGCGAGAATATCAGCTCTCCCATTACCATCAAAGCCCTCATCACGTGGTATCCAAGCAAGTTAACTTTGTTTCGGGTTGTTAGTTGATCCAGTATACTTTTGCAAATGCCATGACATGGACATTCCTCTTGACAAATTAGCATGTCTTGCAACAGTAGGACAGCTTGAATTTTGTGAATAAGTACTGGCCAGCCTTTTCCTCATGCCTAGGATCAGCACGGCTGGGGGCCCTACACAAAGCGAACGAGCCAACTAGCCTTACTCGGGTACAGCGCACTCCTGTACGGGCGAATGTTCCCTTTCATCGCGTCTCGTTGCACCAGTTTATGGACAACAGCAAACTAAAACCGCCAAAACCCGTACGGGAAGCCGGCACTTCCAACCAACTAGGACTAAGATACCTCCTGGACCGAGAAGTAGCTTCGCAAATTGTCCGCCACGAGGCCTCGAAAGGTACAAGAGAACATAGCGTGGCCAAGGAAAATTATTCCGGACTTCGACCTAAACCAATATGGCATAACGGATGCCGCAGAGCGTCAAAGGGGAATGTGCAACTTATTGCCGCCTCTGATGACAGCAGGTCGGTGAAGCTGTACAAAACGGCGATTAACATAATAGGTGAGGTGTATCCAGGGCAAGCCTAAAAGTTCTAAAGCCCCGAGATATCGCATCCCAGAGCGAGAGCCTAACTACATTTAAAAACGCAAGCGATTTCATTTTTCAGAACGATTCTTTGACATACCGTAATCTACTCGCATTTAACTTAAGTGTGTAAATGTACAAAAACATGCATATGTATGTTTGTACTGGTGATGCAAGCAAGAAAAAATACAAGCATCTATATTTTCCAACCGTTTATTTCAAAATAATTTTGTGTTTAAAATATATACGTTACTGAAACGCGGCAAAGTGATAAGGATTCGTTGTAATTCAATCGAAATAAACTGGAAATTCTCCAACAAAAATGCTTTACAGGCTCAAGATGTCGACTCTGTAGAAGTCAAAAGCCCATTGTCAATGTCGTGAAATTTGTGAGAAAAATATACAGTCGTGCTTGTAATCTCGGTTTTAAGTTTCAAAAACCATTCTTAGCAGCTTCTACATCCGCCAATGGATGACCGCAACTTACTTAACAGAACAGTTGGCGTGTGACTAAAAAATCTGAACGAGATTATAGCTTAAAATTTTGTGGTTTCCGAGCTTGCAGCCCAGTACTGATAAAAGTGCAAAGTATTTTCATGTATGTACATTAGGATGGACCAAATAAGTAAAGTCGGAATTTTAATGCTCTCACCCCACCTAGGATTGTTCTATATCGAAAAAATCAACTCGTAGAAATAGTATAGAATTCTTGAAACTCAAAATCTCTTCCGAAGACTTCAAATAACAACACCCAATTGTTTATTTAACCATTTTTTAATACTAAAGGTTTCTTAGTTATCCCCCCATTGCGATTTTCTGGGGGTTTTGGCGGACCTATAAAATATAATTACTACGAGAAAAGTGTTAAATAAAAAATCTGGTATTATTATAGGGAATCTCATGAAGAGAAAGAGAATTTTACGATCGAAAAATATTGATTTCCAAGAATTCTATACCATTTCTACGAAAAATTGTTTTCCCCCATATAAATTACATGGAAAACTGAATATTTTTGAGTTCAAAATAAAAAAATAGGGCTATATCTTTTGCAATTTTTTTTAAATTCGAGTTAACCTTTTCACATGTATTTTTGGACCACCCTAATGTGCATACAGTAGTTACGCGCATTTGTTGGCTCACACTCTTGCAAAAAATTCGTAGATTGTTTCAAAAAACAAAGAACAACTTAACCTTGGACTGTTGTGGGCTGATGGTGTATATTTCTTTACTTATTTCGTTTTTATATTTTTTGTTGGCGCCTATTTCATGAAACGCAAAAGCTGCTGAAACGTAGCGATTAGAGTTGAAATAAACTAATAAAATTATAGGATGACACGTTACCAGTCTACTGCCTCCATTTCTAAATACATATGTAGGTACAAAATGTGTGTACATAAGGTTGTGCATCAAACAATCATGCATATTTTTTCTGGCCGACGATAAGATAACGACCACAAGGTGATTGCGCAGCAAAACCAAAAATAAAATAAAATAAAATAACATAAAATAAAAGCAAATGTTTACAGGCGACTTTTAGGCGATTTCTCATTTCACTTGTACTTTCGTACACATTCCTGTTGTTGTAGAATTATATTGCAAAAATATAAACAACAAGGAAGTAATTTTTGCAAAGAGGCCTTGAAATGTTTACGCTTGTAGTATTTATTGATAACTAATGGGGAGCACACTGTGCAATAACGGTTTAGTAATTATCATTAGATTTTCAGGTTATATTTTTGCAAAATTTATGATTTGCTTCATCAATTTAATTACCTACATACATATACATATGTATGTAAATACAAATAAGCGCATACACTCTGTGCCAATAAAACCGCAACACTAATCAAGGATAGCTGGTAATCAAGAATGATAGGATGAAGAATTTCGAAAAACGAAGAGGGGAATATTAATGGGACACTGCCTTTTTGACCAATGGCAGGTACGGAGCCCGGAATAACGATTTTTATAGAAGTGTTAAGAAAGTGGACAGCTTAGACACCGTTCCACCGGCTCTTCGGATTCGTTAAAAAATCGGAATCGTTTAAAGTTACGAAGGGGTCTTACAGTAGATAACACTTAAAAACTACGATGGAAATTGTGAAGAGGTCAATGAATGCATTTAGTTAATTTTAATGTCAATGCTAATGTTAATTAATTATATAGATTATAAACAGAGTCGACTTGTATTTGTATTTGTAATGACTTTTGAAAGTTAGCCTTATTTTGTATCTATTAAAATACGCCTTTATAATACGGAACCTTGTCATCTAACTAAAACTCTTCTGAGAACATTGATATAGGAAGAATTGTATATCTCAACTTTGAATATTCAGTAGTTAGAGATTTTGTTGTGTTTCTTGTTATACAATTTCATTATATCAAATGCGGCATAAAAATGTTTTAAAATATATAACTAAGTACCTCCTAGTTCGATCGGATTATTAACCATATAAAGCAGTAAACAAACCTGAAATGAAAACGAAATACAGTTAGTTCACAGGTATGCATTCTTACATTAACATGTTCTTAGATCTGTACATATCTTTATCTATGGCGGGCATGTCATTTTGGTCCAAATTCAAAACGATATTGTTTACAACTTATATTTATTTATTAAATTTTATGAATTTTCAATTAAGATACAGTTCACTTCCTCACAAATTTCATTCAAATTTCAAACTATTTTTTCAGAAGTGACAAATAATATTATTTTGAATATGTTCCAAAATGGTATGTCCGACACTGTAATTATTGCAATTTTTGATATGTGAACATTCCTAGCACATCTTATCAAAAATTACAAATTATAATTTATTACACTTTTAAGTACATAGTTTGTATATATGTATTTTTTGCTAGGTACGCGCACAATAGTGCAGATTCATAAGCGAGTAAATGTTTGTACGAGTATACATTCGGTGTCAAATGTTAGTGTACACCTTGTTCTAATATAATATTTACAATTACTTTAATGGAAAATTTTTTTCATTAATTATTTATGAAAATATAGTCCATTCTGTAATTTAGGCGATATAATCAAAGTTTCACACTTAATATAAATTTCACAAAAATTCAAAATATTTCATACAAATTAAAAAATAAAAATAAAATCTGAATTTCCAGAAAATTTTCGAGCATGCAGTTTTGTAGCCCGCAAAGTGCAAGTTTTAAGTCGCTTAAAACTACCGTTGGTTTTTTAGAATTTTTTGTATGGATGATGTTGCGCGTTTTCTTCCATATAACGCATTATCAAAATCTCTTTTTTTGTGGAAGTAAATACGCAACACTCTCCACAAAAAAAAAAAATGGAAAAATTCAACGGTAATCTTTACCGACTTGAAACTTGCACTCTGTTTTACTAAAATTGAACATGCCAGGTATTTGAAAGACTACGAGAATACCCCTATAATATTAGAGCAAGCTGTACACTTACATTTGACACCGACTGTACATAACCTTCTTCATTGTAGTCGCATTTATTTATTGCATTTGCTATCATATTTCATTATTAGTAAATGTTATGGGAAATAAATATTGTATGACGCATTTACAACTATATTTGCTTGCATTACCGAATAGACATACATACATACATACCGTTAGTATAGTATGGATCGTCGCTGAAATACAAAAAGCCGTAACTAACTAAAAATCCGAAATTCATTATAAATACCCACATCGTTTTAAGCAATAAAAAAAATTTTGTTAGTTGTGGCGTTTTTGCATTTCAGCGACGATGTGAGATACGCCCTTTCCATACAATACTTACTAACGATACGCAGGAGTGTACGCCATAAATATATTATGGTGCATACAATTCTATCTAACTGTGTATGCGATTTTATAATTTCTATACCACTCACACCCAATTAAATCAATATTTATGAGGCAAACTATCAAGAACTGCTGCAAAATTTTTCAAACACATTATCTACAATAATATATATATATATTTAGATAAACATTTACTTGATCAAGGAAAGTTTAGTTTACTTGTGGCGCACAGTGTTCTATTTTGGGAAAGATGCACAAAATCAAATATCTTGGGAACGAGAAAAGATACCGGAATAACAGCCGCACTCAGAAACGTTCATTAAATTAGCTCTAACGGGCACTTAACTAATAATCGTTAAATCAGTTAATTCATGCTTCCTCTCAGAGTCAAAAATTATGAAATGAAAAATTGAAGTATGGCCCCAGTTGCGGCCCTTTTTTTTTGTGGCATCACTCACTTTGTTCGTTCAGTTGAAATTTGCGTACACTGCCCTCAACAGTCGCAATGGCTGAGTGAGTAGAGCACTAGCGTGCCATTCGAGAGATTCGAGTTCCAGTCCTAGGGCAGGAAAACTTTCTTTTTCCGTTTTGTATTCATTTTATTTTCATGTTAAATTTTTAAAAATCAATTTTATTTAGTTTTTTTCTTTTTTAATCTAATTTTCTTTTGATTTGTAGAATTTATTGTTTTAAAACGGAAATTGTTTTTTTATTTTATAAAAAAAAAAACCCACTAACAGGCCAATTCTGGCATCTGTCTTTCAACTCATCTCAGTCCTTCGAAAGACAAAAGTCTTTATATTCCGGCAACTATCTTGAAAGCTCTTTTCGGTATTTTGGATGACTAAATAATTGAAAGATCTGCTAACGAGGAGGGTGGCGTTATTCTTTTATCGTTAACAATACGTTTTCTAAAAACTAAACGAAATTAAAAAAAAATATTTTAAAACAAGAAAAACTAAAAAATTGTGAAAATGAAAGTAAAAAACGAAAAAAGCTTAATTACAAAAATTTCTAAACATTATATAAATTAAAAAATATTTATTTTTTAAACAATGAAACTTAAAATGTTTATTAAAAAAAAAAAAAAAAATTCCGTTGTCGAGGATTGAACTCGGATCTCTCGAATGGCACGAAAGTGCTCTGCTCACTGGGCCATTGCCACTATTACAGCAACGTTATCGAAATTGAAATTTATTGGAAACAAACAAAAAATTTCAAAATCATTCGTTTAATGTCCATTAAATGCCGTTAACGAATCATTAACTGACTCTGAGAGGGAATTTTTTCAAATTGTTACTAAGGAACACCTTAAGTAATCATTAAACGACTCTGAGTGCGGCTTCAAATGCAGCGGTATTTTAAGGATTTTATAAACGAGAAATTATTAAAAATAGTATCATTGGCATAGTAGAATTAGCTTCACCATTAAATGCCATTCAAATATAGACCTGAAACAATGACGCAAGCAAATTTTTAACAATTTTGAACAAATTTTTTTGCTGTTCTTGTGGCAAGGAATCTATTTCCATGGCCATAAGAACCGAAAAATGTATATAAATTATTTTCAAAGTTCATTGCACGCTGTTTTTAGGTTAAAAAAATAATGATCCACCTCAAAATCTTTAAATTACCGTTACATCTATTTCGCTATCTCTTCACGTTATGTTTTTTCCAAAATGGAACACTGTGTAGTGTATAAAATTCAATAGAAAGGAACCGATATGGCGCCGTGTGACTGTCGAGAGAATGTCAGAGTACTTAGATCGTAAAATATCTTTAGTAACGGCGGTTCTCTGTAAGATGTACGTCGACAGTGATAGATGATGAAAGTTTTGGTTTAAGCAGAGATCACTGCAAGAATTACACTATCCACCCCGTAGCCTTAGTTAGAACCGTCTATAAACGATAAAAAGCTCACAGTCATGACTCATGACGTTTCCTATTGGTTTTCTTTCGGTTGATGATCAAAACTATTAAAGAATCATCAGACGAAGACCCCGAAAGAGATGATTGTTCATACTCAACTTGTTTCAACTTGTTTTTTATTATTTTTAGTTTTTTATTTATTTTGAAATTTTGATTTTTCGAATACCGGTTAAGCCGTCTTTTTACTAGTGTTGGGAAGTAAATGCCCGGATCCCGGCTAATGCTACTTTTCATTAATTTTCAAGCATCGTAAAGTGATCATAACCGGAATATATTTATATGGATTTAAGTAAGCGTACCTGCGCGTTTAAAGAGATCACTTCAAAATGTGCCGACAGATTGTATATTAGATGGCACATATTTACACAGGTATCTATGTATAATGTATATGTATGTATGCATACATATGAATATATGTGTAAATTAACTACACTCTAAAAAGTGCATGTAAAACTACTATTGAAAAGTGTTTATATTTCAACCAAAATCTGTGTAAATATGCGCATATAATGTTCAAGATTTGACTATTGAACATGAGATGTTTAAAATATACATACATATAAATATACACATTAAATGTTTAAACTTGCAAAAATTTTGAACGTAAAAATAAATTTTTTACTCATAATAAACATTTAGTGCTCATATATTATCAATTTTAAACATTTTATGTGTAATTTTGAGCTACGCGACAAATTTGTTATGTAAAGGTAAACAGGAATTCTTTAATTTTATTACCACGGTGTGTAAATTTGCATACATTAAGAGAGGAAACTGGTTACCTATCTTAATATGCGTAAATTTAACAAAAAATTTTTAGAGTGTAGACTTAAAGTGCTAAACGCTCTTTACCGGCATACATACATACTACTTACTTATTTATATGTATACAGATATATGTATGTATAACTCCGGCTTAGCGCTAAACTCGTTTTTAGCCAAACTTACAGTTGTCCACAAAATAATATGAGTGCGATATTTTGACTAGTTTTAACAGTTTTTCCTGTTCTTTTTTTTATAACAACTCTACAAATTTTCATCAAAGTTAAGAAAAATTGTAATCATGCACTTTTATAACCCATTAAATTTAAGTGTAATAAAGTGCAAGCTTGAAGTTGATAAAAAATCTCGTTGATTTTTGGCAATTTTTTATGTTGACGTCGCTAGGCATTTTCTTCCATATACAAATTAGTCGAGCATACTTTGTATGCCAGAAAATGCGTGGCACCGTCAGCAAGAAAAATTCCTAAAATAAACGTGATTTTATAGTCTTTTGAAACTTGCACTTCATTACAGTAATATGTATAGACTACAGAACTACATACCTAAATGAAAATTAAATGTAATAAAATTTTTGCACAAAGTCGGAAATTTGGATTTATGTTTTTTATTAAATAATCAGCTATTCTTTTACAGAAAACAAAAAATTATAAACAAAAAAAGAAAATGGTCAAAATTGCTGAATATATCGCACTTCTATTTTTTCTGGGCAACTGTACGTAACTACCCTGTGAGAAAAGTGGTAATGCATTACATGCGTGATAAATAATATAGTGTATTTCTAATGAGTTTTAGATTCTATTTCTGTTTAATATGTAATCAGAATTCTAATGTATCCAAAAACTCGCGAAAATTTCATATTAAATCACATTCATTCTTGCATTACTGGTAATGCAAAAATTAATGCCCCACTTTTCCTAGAACATCGACGTGGGAAAAATAATGCATTTTCGAATGTGAAAACGGCTGTTTTACCGATTATTTTTTCGATTACTATACATTACTTTTTCCCACTGGTTATGTATGTACGTGCTGTACAATATTTATGAGCATAAAAAAAAATAATGAATGAAGTTGCCCAATAAATTTAAAAATAATAAT
>NW_023458556.1:37205588-37232487 GCF_013731165.1 Rhagoletis pomonella
TGAAAAAGTAAAAAGGTGTTTTTAAACAAATATTAAGCTAAAATATATTTAAATTGCTTAATATAGCAGAAAAAAGTGGCGCAGAAAAGAAACTTAATTTTTTCTTGAAATGTGAGAATAACAAGCACAACAAATTTGACAGCTAATAATCTGAGATGTGCCTGTGTAAACGGGGTGATTAAAAAACGTGCTTTGATTGAGATTATAATTATATGTGAACATACTTTAAATCCATTGGTACTTATTTTAACAACTGACTGCTTACTGAAAGCTGGTCTTAGGCTATCAAAGCTTCGTGCTGCTATCGCCAAGCTGCAGCCTTTGGAAATATAAATGTATTATGTACGTCGTACATATATCCGGTGTATACTGTGTGCAAATTCTACAAATTTTAAGAAACTATAAAACAAAAACTTTAAGGCGCAGAAATGTAGCGGGCATTGAACTGTATGTATATGTAAATTGGAAATTATGTACATGCATATATTTGTAAAATATTTACTACTATGGGATTGTAGTTTGTCAAACTAAAAAATTAATAATTAGTGTAGCAAACCGGTCAGCGTAGTAATTTGAACACAAAGTAGCGGCGCATCAGCTTTAGCAGGAGTTGTTAATGAACGTAACAAGTTTATATTAACATAAAAATCTCTATGTATGTATCTAAATTCATTGTTTGTTACCTGACCAGATCGATGATAAATTAAAATATGTTTACATTGCTGTTAAGCGTTTGGCAGGCAGAGCATCTTCTCTAATTTGTAGTAAGCGTCTTGAAGTAGTGAGACAAATTGAGGAACTTTCTGTTGTATGACAGTTTCCAAACGGAGAATTGCAGACTTTTTCATGACATAAGTATAATCGAACTTCGGTTTTTACATGCCCGGTGCCACGCCCAGTGCACAACCCATTAATGAGACACGTTTTTTAAAAAAAAGTTAAATTTTCTTATTAGGGTCCAGCATTAATACCACCCAGATAATTCGATGAAAGGACCAAGAGCAGAAGGGTCTATTTGCACTCGGTATGAACAAACCGGCAAACGGCTGTCGTGCCGAAAAAAGAAGATGAAAAACTATTGACCATGTTCTCATAGAAGTATTTATTTCCTCATTTTTAATTACCCTTTTGAGAGTAAACCAAATCGATTATCGAAGATATCGTGAGTCCGAGGCTGTAAACCGGTTTTGAACCGAACCTTCCGACATTAAGTTATGTACATACTAGGGATGTTAATTTTTCAACTTTGTCCGATTCCGGGATTTTCGGGATGTCGTTATCACAATCTCGGGATCCCGGGATTAGTCCCAGGATTTAGATATTCATTACTTTTCAACAACTTAAATCGAAAAAACCAAAAATTATTTAAAAAAAAATCAATGCAATGAAGAAACAAAATATTTGGGTACCAAATGCAAGGGGAAATTTCTTTAGAATAAAAAAAAATTGGATTCACAAGGACGAATAGGTAATTTTTTAAGCTGATAAAGTTAGAGGGACGAAATTCGAGGATGTTATCCAGTTTATATAAGTTCTTAACATATATTTTTTTCAAAAACAAATAGTGCATTTTCAATACTTACCAGTCCTTATGCACCAAAAAGTTGAATCTGTTTAAATTCTACAGAATTTCTTAACATATATTTTTTTTCAAAAACAAATAGTGCATTTTCAATACTTACCAGTCCTTATGCACCAAAAAGTTGAATCTGTTTAAATTCTACAGAATTTCCTCTTTAATTTGATACCCATACTTCTTCTCTAAGCACATTTCAGAGAATTTTTTACATCACTGACGTTAGAGTGAAAAACTAAAAACGCAATTTTACTCTATTTAGCCCATGGTTTCGATAATATGTATGTATGTATATTGATATTTGTGTTTAAATATTACTATCGCGCGGTGTTATATGTATAATGAGCTATACATTTATAAAAAAATATTAATTATTAAATAAAAACAGAAATATAGCCAATACTGGTCAAGAAAAGGAGTTTCTATTATTGCCATTAGTGCAAATTACAAATACCGAAAATCCCGGGATTATTTGCCAAGAATCCCGGGATTTTTGGGACCTTAAAAAGACCGGGATCCCGGGATTAACATTCCTAGTGTGTATGTACACATATTTTTATACAAAAATTTTAATACAAAACCTGCACAATTACATACTTACATATCTATGATTATGCGAATATGTACCAGTATCTCATATTCCAGCCGATTTTTATGGCCATAACCTTTTATGTAATAACAAACGAAAAAATTTACACATTGTGTACGCACACACTTACACATACGCACACTTGAGCTCATTATACTTTCAACATTTAACAATAGTATTAGGCGCTACGCAGCCCGGATTGAAATTTTAATGAGACTCTTTTATTTGTTGCTATTTTACGCACTTTTCTTTCTTTTTTGGCTACCGCGGCTCTACTTTTTGACACCTCGACGCCATGTCGACGTTGCTATGCCCAACGCTTAGGTAAATATGTATTTATTTTTAAAATCAAAGCAGGTACAATATGTAGAAAATTGATTAGCTGATGAAGCAGGTGACACAGGAGCGTGTAGCTAGCTGTGCGCACAATTGAGCAAATTTACGCATTCTTATCAAAAACTTATACGCACATTAACGCCAGTAGGCAAAAAAAGACAATCTAATGAACGCCGAAAAAGACAATGAGAACGCTTTAATATTTTAGTGAATACATATATAACCAAGTATATATTAGGGCGGGTCAATTTATAGATATGGTAGAATTTTTTCGACTATGCGCGTATAGCACCGAAGCATTCTACGTGTAATTCTAAGCAAATTTGCCGAAGAAACCATGGGTCGAAAATCACTTTGAAGTTTTCCAAATAGCGCAAAAATATATTTCTTAGCATTTTACTGTAATGTCGTAAGGAAGTGCTTAAATTTTGTATAAAAACATGCTACATATAAGGGCTTTTTTGTATGAGGAATCCATTTCTGCACTTATATTTTTCTTAAAACTTCCACCAAAGGGCGCAACAGTGAAAATAGTCACATTTTCTTCGAAACCTATTTGGCAAATTGCAAATTGATTTTAGACCCATTGTTTCTTCGGCAAATTTGCTTAGAATTGCACTGGCTAATTGGCCGACTATGTCTGCGCTAACATGACTTCCGCAGAAACTGTAAGATGAAAAGGGGGAAGAAATGATTCTGCAACTGTTGTGCCAGTGCCCTGCTTTATCCAATTCTTCGAAAAATTTGAGGTACTTAAAAATTCCAGCGAAATCCAAAATCGTTTTGAGAGTTGCTGCCCCCTCATGCGGCATCACAATGGGACCTGAGACTAAGTGTGTCTTATAGACGACCGCGACAACCTAACCTAACCTACCCTTGTGCAAGCTTAAAGCGACTGAGAATTCGAACCGATTTTTTTGAGAATTTTTTTGTTGATGGTGTTGCTCATTTCTTTCCATGTAAAAAAGTTTGCGAACATACTTTGTATGATGAAAATTTAGATTTTTATGACCTTATTTTAAATCTTGTGCAAGGTTTGAAACTTTGAGCTGCGTAGTTTTCGTTGTAGTTTAAACTATATTTTTGAAAATAATAAATGAAAAAATTTAAAAGCAAAGTATTTTTGCAAGTTTTACTTGTCCAAACCTAGGACGGTAGGGGTCGCCTTTTTACTCTTCTGTGTCAACTACATTCGGTAATAAAAGTGTTTTTATTTTAGTATGTACATAGTTCTACTGGAATGATCAAAATACTTCCGTGGCAAAACTTGAAATGATTTTTGGCGAGCTTTAATTTACTAAAATGGTAGTGATACATTCGTCTTCTTCTTTATTGGCGCTGTAACCGCCTAAGCGATTTTGGCCGAGTCCAAAACAGCACGCCAGACAGGTAGTGATACATTAGGTTGGTAGAAAGTGTGATCTGGTGGGTAAGTACTAGAACGGGGCCTTAAGGTCAATGAACTTTGGCACAAAAAAATTTTCACCTCGAAATAAGAACAATCGATATATCATACTTTAAGATCCCACTGTAATGGCCGAAGACATAGCGAAAAATTTGAAAAGGCCAACGTTCGACAAGGAAAAAATTAATCGAAATTCCCCAGTTTCAAGCTCAGTGGTGGGGCGAACTTTTTACTTTGGTACGGTCTAATGGACATACAAAAGTATATGTATGATTGCAAATATCCACACTTACATATGTGCTAAGTAATGTGCGAGTTTTTATAGTTTTTGTTTTTTGTACAATCGACGACAGTGAACTTACGAAAAAGCACCTTGACACTTGGTTGGTTGGAAGCGATGGGCTGCTTCTTTCAAGTATTGGCACGCATTGGAATTAGCTGCGTGCGGCATAGGAATTGAAATTAGATTTAAAATTAGTATGGTATTTGAAAACGAAATCAGTATAGGCCTAGGCAAAGGCCTAATTTAATTATCGTTTCCACATACACGCGTGTCACATTTATGGTGACAACTACCAACCAAAACCTTATTATGGGTATTCATAGAAACGCGTAAATGCTCGTAACCGCGTAAACCTCGTAAATAATCCGATTTTCTATCTGCATTTGCGAGTTTAGATGAATTACCCCATTGATTTCGTATGTCATCGGACTCGTGTGCCTAATGAATGGTATCGCCTTATTTGTATGTTTGCACAGAGGGAGGCAATTGTTGCTAAGTCATACACAAATGGTATGTTCGAAGAAGTATTTAGTATTACTCGAACATAAGTACATAGAATAGGAAATAATGGGTGGTACAAAATGGCAAACGTAGAGCTTATACTACATAGATATGTATCTGCACTAATAACATGCATATCTAATAAATAATTAATTTCCGCCTGGCATTGATTTTTGATAACTTTTTGCTGACGGTGTTTTCGCATTTTCTTCCATACACGATGAGAAAAATTGCTTCTGGAATTTGTGAATTTCCCAAAAGTAAATTCAATTTGATAAGCATTCACATAAGCTAACTGTGCCCTTTGTATTTTTTATATTCTACATTCATTCGCCTGATATTACTTAAACGACTACTTGTCATAGCTTAGCCTTCAATTACTTGAATGTACCTTTTCGCGTAACCCTGACTTCCTCTTTTGTGAATTGGTCATCAACAGCGCTACATTTCCATTCAATGTGAGCTATCATGAAAATTAAAAATACAGTAATAAGTATATAAAAGTCACTTGTCGCATTGTAATAGGCCTCGCAAAAGAGCAACGTCGCTGAAAATCGCAAAAAAAAAAACGTTAATCTTTTTAATAGAAGTAAGGCCCGCCGCAATTACTTATGCCTAGCAACAGCAGCAGTAATGAAATTGAATTGCAAAGCGAACTTTGGCATAGCCAACGGACTCTTGTTGACCACCATTCTTCTGATGATATTAAGCGATTATGTGCATACAAACATATGTATGTATGTACATAAATGTGTATGTACATTCTCAGGGGCGTATACATGTATATATGTACGTATGTAAGTATATATTTATGGAAAATTTTATAGGATGCGAGTAAGTGCCTATGTAATTCATTATGATAATCCCACAATCCCCAGTCGTTTATTAATTAATCGTTCATACTTATTTGCCTATAGAAATTGATGATTGGTAGGCACGTTTGATCACCAAAGGAAATACATACTTGCATATATACATATACATAAATGCATACATATGGCTATGAACACCGTTAATTTTTGAGAATTTTTTTGTCGCATTGGCTTCCATACAATGAATAAACTCAATTTATTCGTATATGGAAGAAATCCGCAACACCTTTGGCGAAAAAAATTCTAAAAAATCAACGGTAACTTTTAGCCACTTGAAACTTGCACATTATCGGACTAAAATTGAAGGAGCTAAAAAACTGTGTACTCAAAAAAATTCGAGCACTTCCGAGAAAAAAGTTTGAAATTTAGGTGAAAATTTGTCGCACTTTTTTGTAGTTTTCTACAAATTTTTAAACTTGGGTTTATATGGGTTTTGTTAGAGAAAGAACTGTGTATTAATTGAAAATTCTTAAAAATAAATAAATAAACATAAGTGGCACACAATATCACTTTGAAATGGCGTGCTATAGGTATGACCGATACTGTATGTAGTGAAATATAAGTACGCACGCCAAACCACGGTGAGGTCAGGTACATATACAGTACAGCGTGCAGTAATTTTTCCCCCTTTTCTTAAGAAATTTTGTGTTATTTATATTTTAATAAAAATATAGCTCACAATCTAAAACCATAAAACTAACTTTCACCAAAATTTCACACTTTTTATTCAGAATTTTTAAACGAATATAATGCCGAATTTCCACTAGGCATTGAAATGACGAAAAATTGGAGGCACTTAAAGTATGCCATGTGGAAATGAATTTAATGACTATTTTTTAACGAATTTAATGCCCAGTTTTGTCATTAAAATTGTTGCCATTTAATGCCTAGTGGAAGTCCAGCATAACGCATGAACAAAGTCTACTTTTAAGTATATGAAAGAAAATACGCAACACTCTCGACAAAAAAAAATTTCAAAAATCAACGGTATTTTGTGCTGACTTCAAACTTGCCTTTTATTGCACTAGAATTGAGTAGGCTATGAAACTGCATAACAAAAAAATTCTGAATAAAAAGTGTGAAATTTTGAGGAAAATTTAAAGATTTTTTTTGTAAATTGTTACAAAGTTAGAACTTCGAGTTGTTATTGCAATGTGCAGTATATTTCTAATAAAAATTAATAAAATGTAAATGAAACAAAATGTTTTCAAAAAAGGGAAAGAATTTACGTAGGATTCACTGACACTCACTGTATGCACATTAGGCTGGTCTAATAATGTAAAGTCGGAATATTAACGAAAAAGCGACCTCTAAATATTTCTTGATTTCAAACAAAAAAAAAACAAGAGTATATTTTTTCGATATAGAACAATCCTAAGAGGTGAAAACATTTAAATTCCGACTTTAATTTCTTTGGACCACCCTAATGTCCAAATACATATGTGCGTATTTGCTAAGTAGAAAATTGAAGTGAATGTATTGTGTCATAGGCATAAATTTTAAATATTTACAAAGAATTACATACATGTATAATCGGTCTTTTTCGCCTATATGTAGGCAAATAATCATTCGTACAGACATATGGCTTGCATTACTGCATTACACAAGTCGAAGACCTAGTTTATTTACACAGTTTGATTAAAAATTTAATTCCAACACGGTCAAGTGGCAATGCCCGCGATGGAAATGTACTGTATGAAATGTGTAAATATGTATGTACATATGTGTTTATCTAGCCGCGGTTGTTAAAGGTAATGCAACAGATACAATAATATACAAAAAATAATGAATGGAAATATGTATGAAACTGAAATGCATCTAGATACAGTAGAAACATTTCTGCATCAAAAAGAAAATTTTGAAAAAAATTCTTTCATATATTTTTGGCGGTTAGGGCTCGATACTTTGTATGGGAAAAAAAATTTACAAAAATCATGGCGATTTTTTAGCAACGTAAAACTTAAACTTTATTGTACTAAACGGGCTATAAACAAAACTGCATTCTCAAAAAAATTCTAAAAAAGCTGATTAACACGTAATTTTTAAGCAAAGAACACAACCGACTTCCATTCTCATAAAAAAAAAAAATTAGAAGTACCGTTAATTTTTTCATAATCCAATAATCGCATCTAAACCAAATTAGTATGGGACCACCTGTGAGACACTACCTGTCCTACCTTTAGAAAAAGAATTATCGAAATCGGTTGACATGGTACAAAGGTATGCTGTAACTTACAAAAAGAATATATATTCCGACGAATTGATAACCTTGTCCTTTTTTGAAGTCGGTTAAAAAGTTGAGAATTTAGATGCAACTTTGCAGAATTTTTAGATTTTTCACACAAAGCTTGAATTATGAATTTATATGGTTTTTGTTAGATATTGAGCTGCACTTAAAAAACAAAAAAAAACGATTAAATACACAAAATAAATATACCAGAACTGGTCAAAAAAAGGCGTTTCTATTATTTTGGTCATGGGTGTACATATAGTATGTATGGATATGCTCCAGATTTAAGCTGTTATTGCATACATATATACATGCCTTTGGCATTTACTTATGCGATTAGTGTCTAATACTTAGCCCACACACAAAGCCTAAGAATAAAATCATAAATTCTTTTCGATTCGGTTCTTTTATGACAAGTTGGTTTGTACATTAATTTAGGCCATCTATGTATGAACAATCTTTGTACTCGTACCGTTACGCCGATACCCATATTGCAATAATTAAAATATAATTTTTCTATTACTACTTTTATGATAAATTAAAACTAGGCAATAAAATATTATCAGCTCATAAACGTGTACTATTTAATAGTACATACACTACGTATGTATGTGCATTCCCAGCCGTGAAAAGTTAAACCCCTCCATAAAGAAAATCGTGAGCCAAATGGTACAAATCTACTATGTAGTTAGTTTCCAAAACTGGCCTAGCAGTACGGCAATTGAACAACCTTCTGTTGTGCAAAATTTAGACGCGTAAACTTATTTTCCCGGTCAACTATGCAAAGAGTTTTTGGGGAATTATGTTGAAGTGACAGTCCTTCTTCGCCGAAGTTTTTTTTTTCGTAATACTTTTTTAAGCGTCTGTTTTCGTCGTCTAAACACTAGCGTGGCTTTATTCGTGTCTAGTGACGCTACAACTAAAAAACCATAATTTTCTCCGCTTCGAACTCTGCTCCTCTGGAATTGCACGAATGGCTAGTGCTCTGTTATGTCGGTTATTGCGACTGATGAATGGTGCACTTTGCAGGGTCTTCAAGGTCCCAACCTGCCAGTGCTTACGAGGTTTAAACCTAAGTCTTTCCCCGGAACTGAAATATATATCTAGATACGAAGCTGACATGGAAAACTCACTCCAATCTAAAAGTAAATCGAGCGCGGAAAGTTTTCGGACATAGCTTTAGTCATACTGATTGTCACGTATTCTGCTTAATACGCTGGCCTAGAACCATAGTCAAAATCACAGTTCGAATATTAAACGGGCTACAAAGGAGTGTATTACGGGCGTCATGAGTACAACGCCAGGATCGGCTCTTGATGCTTCGTTGAATTTGCTACATCTGGATTTAGAGATCCAACCGGGGGAAATGAAAACGATGTGCAGACTGAATTCTTTTGGATTGTGGCACGACGATGGCAGTTCCGATAACGGAGTTGTTTAGAAAAGCATTACTCTTTGGTTTTGTCACCTAACGACAAACTGATACCTGGAGTCTATTTTGGAAAAATTAAATATGTCGTATGTATGTTTCCTACATGGGAGAAACGGTCTTTCAATCGGAAGTCTTGGCAATATTTAAAGTAACAGACTGGATAATTCGCAAAAAGTGGCTCTGCAATGCGAACCAAGCTGCTCTGAAGGTCTCGCTCGCACATATTATAATTTTTTTTTTTTTGAACACCGTATCAAAATGAAATGAGCTTAAACTTAGTACTGGGCAACGAACTAGCTGATGAATTGACGAGTCACGGTTCCTTGAAGCGCCCAATTGGACCGAACCCGATTCGGGGTACTGATGCATAGCCGGACAAAAGGTGAAAAGCAAACTGGTAATATTCTAGTTGGTTCGCAATGTGTTGTAGAAACATGAATGTGTAAAAACGAAAATGTTGGAAATCAAGTTTGAAAGATTTTTTATGAGACTTAACTCTACCATTCATCGACATTGCGGCATCTATGTACATATCGACTGCTGAGTGGAAGATCGACCTATCTCGGCAGCCAGTTCGAAAACGCCCTATCTCAAAAAACTTTCCAAAAACGTCCTATTTCAGAATTTGGTTAAAGAATGCCCTATTTCTGAATACATTTCAAAAACGCCCTATCTCAGCTACCGATTCACCACATTTTCAATACATTTTGAAGTGAGATAGGGCATTTTTGAATCGAATTCCGAAATAGGGCGTTCTTCAACCAAATTCTGAGGTAAGAGTGTTTTTCAATAAAATTTCTGAAATAGGGCGTTCTTGAAAAGTTTTTTGAGATAGGGCGTTTTCGAACTGGCTGCCGAGATAGATCGATCTTCCACTCAGCAGTCGATATGGTATAACATAGAACATCCAAAGGTTTACCAAGATAACCCAATAACTCAAAATTTATAAATTTGCACATTCATGCTTCTGGCATAAGGGGGACGATATGCTGCTTTAGGAATGTATGTACTTTTGAAACATCAAAAAAAATTTAAGATTTGAAGGAAAACCGTATCGTCTAGTGGACTTTAAATGGGAATATGCATTTCGGCTATTTAACGAGGAGTTATACAACAACTTCCCGGTACATTTTTATCATTATGCAACACAAAACTTTTACAACCAATAGATACAACTCTCTATTCTTACAACTTTACGCTAATGCTATTAATTTTTACTTATTAAAATATTTCTCACATATGGGCATTTCCCAAAAAAAAAGGTAAACCGAAAAAGCAAGTAAATGAATTCAAAGGGCTTTATAACTTTAAATTTCGTATTCAGATGGCGAAAAAAGGTATTGAAAACGCGAAACGGTGGAGAGAAGAACCGAAAAAATTAAATAAAAAATTAAATTTAGTATTTGTTACTAGTAAAAATATTATATGGGGGAAAAATCTGTCCCGTCCGATATGTCAATCTGGTAACGGACCAGATTTTAATTCAAAATTAAATCAACAATGAATTGCTTCTGATTAAAAATGAATTGGTTGAACCGTGCTTAATTTGACTTTATTTAAAGAATGTTTTATAAACGAAAACCTTACAGGATTCGCTGAGTTTTGCTTATTTTTACATGTACTCTGAAATCACTTCTGTTTTAGTCACGTCCGTTATGATCTCCTTTTCATCGATTTTCTCGACGTCGTATTCCAGGCGCACCTAATTTTTTTGTCATTCAAAGGACGGTATAAAAGCTACACAACAGCAAATTTTTTTACAAGTGACTTCAGTTTTCGAATGATTTATTTAACTCTAAAGTCGTACGAATGTCGCGTCCGTAACCCAGGATATGCTCATATGTATTAGACATTTGAAGAATGCTTCTTATCTGCAACACTTAAAACGCTTTCACTCTGAAAAGTGTATGTACATTAGGGTGCATCACTCTTCATACAATAAAATCGGTACTATTTTTCCATCGGAATTATAATTATCGAGTGCACAAAGGTGTTGTATACCTACTGTCGTTTTGTTGTATATCGTAAACTTTAAACGGCCAAAACTATATTTAGGGGATTCGCAAGTTAGCATTAAAGTCCTAGTATGAAATTATGAAATCGCACTGTTAAAAATAGTTGGTTGAGGTTTCAAGCCCTCTAAACATTTGTTAAGCAGTTAAAAACTTTACGATATAAGACATACCGACACTTACGAGACCTTGTGAACCACCTAAATATTTATTATTTCATATTTTGGAAAATAATAAGATTTAAGTGAGCTGAACCGTTTTGGAAATGCCTTAAAAAATTAATTTTTATAAATAAAATTAGTTTTTAAAATATTTCTTCCAAAATATCACCTCAGATGAGAGAAGAGTAAAGGATGAGATGATTTTTTTGAAAAACAAAATTAAAAATTTTATTTTATTTATGAAAAACTTGATTTAAAGGAGTTTTCAAATCAGTTCATGAATATGTTCCGAAAAATTTTGGCGAAGTCTTAGTATATAATAAATTTTATACATATGTAAGTCCGTTGAAAAACCCAACTTTTTTGGAGAGGCAACTTAATTTGCAAATGTATCTAAGTAAACTGTCGGTTAGGCTTATCACTAAAATAGCGCATTCTCTCATTTGAGCAAACCACCCTTAGATTAAGATAAAACAGCTGATTTAGTAATTAATAACGATTCTTTTATTCACTCCTTTGTCATGAAGTTTGTTTTTTTTTTCAGTATATCTCTCAGTGCCGACATACATGAGTGTCTCTACGCGTACTAACTAAAAAGTAGGTTTCACAGAAAAATCTCTATCTGCAGTCGTTTACTTTTTATCAGCAGGAATTTTTATGACAGCATTTTTTTTATTCACTGAAAACTCGCCCCGAAAATTATAAATTTTGTATACTTATTTTAGTTACTTGTTAATAGTTCTTTGAAAATTTTATGGGAATCAATATTTTTCTGGATTAAACTATATCTCTAAGGCCGTGGTTACGCCACCAATTTCGATTGGCTGTTGTGCACAGCAGGGAGTGAGAGAATTTTCGAAATCGAACAGCCAGCACGATTTACTGGGTGAACCGAACAGCCAGCACGCCAATTTTTCAGGGTGGCAGTACGCTATTTTGCGAACAAGTATTAGTATTAAATATTAAAATAGTAAAAAATATTTTTTTTATTATTATTATAAAGTAGATATTGTAAAAAATATTATTATAAAAATTAAATATTAAAGAACGAAATAATCTTAAGTTGTTCTTCCATTTTTCATTCTCCGACTTAAATTTTTATGCGTTTTTAGTTGCATTTTTAATTCAGTGCTGCCATTGTGTGCGAAATTGTATGAAATGAAATGTATATGGAATGAAATGTTCGCTTTTGTTCGGGCATGTCCTATTAAGAGACTAATTTTGTTCCTATTTATACTCGAACGGGTATAAAAAGCGACTACTCAATTTTAAAAAATAAAAATAGAAATTTGCGCCGGCTGCGGCTCTAACCGGAGTTAAGCGAATACTCTCTCTCTTTGTCCCAACGCCGCACATAAAATTTCATTGAGTAAGTGCGTATAGGGTTTAGAGGTTGAGTAACACGTGGCTTGACAGCTTCGTATATTCGAGGAGATGCCTTCTGTCTTGCCTGGGAGAGGGCTCTGCCTCAAGGAAGTGTCCCGGAGGTTTCAGGCGTCCAGGAACTACTTGCTAAGCAATAAATTGTGCTCTCTAACTGGGAGCATTGAGGCCTCGCTGCGGAGATGGTATTCGGGCTACATCAGACAAGTCAGGTCTGCTTCGACCACTGCGTCGAACAAGTCCTCGGGGACCTAAGTAAGCCAACAACGTATGTTTGTTTCATCTATTCCATTGCCGGGCGCTAATATCGAACAATGGTAATGGTTAGGAGATCGGAGCATCTTCATCCGTTGGAAGCTTCAAGATGTAGAAGGTGAAGAATAGCCACTTGTTTGATTTCGAAATAAATTGATAACTGCCGACCATTTAGATAATTTGCTGGCCACCGTTTGAGTACCTGTGGGAAAGAGGATGTGTCAAAGTATTATAGCAGCGTGGAATGGCAAACGATTTCAAACCTTTTTGCCGGTGACAGCGCTTCCATTACAGTTCTCTTACATGGGCGGTTTCGGAAGGCTGCGCGTTACCGGTGTCTTTATGGCTCTGAGTGCTATGATGTGCTGTGCACTTTATCAGCCATGCTGATGCTTCGCTAGGATCAAGTGTTGAGTGTAATATGTGAGCAACTAGGCCTGAAGTGTATTCGCGACGGGCGAAAAGAGAGTTATCGGGCTATAAGACTCACTTTTGTTGGCTGGTTTCCCAGGCTTGGGTAGTGAGACCAAACCCGCTGATTTCCTTAAAACAGGAATCATAAGGATTTTCAGAGGCAGGTTAAGGACTTTGGTGAGGTTAAGCATAAATTTCGAATGAAATTTTGAAGTTTAGCTCCGAAGTCGTTATAATTTGGCTCTCGGAGGGCCTAGAGACTTCTACCATGGCTCAAATTGCAGATCCAGAATAGCACCACAACGTACTTGCTGTTGTTCGAGTGATATAAAATTGTGAGAAGGGAGGGAGAAGGAAGTTAAATTTTTTTTTTCGTTTTTTAAAACTGGATTGTGTTTCTCGTCTCAAAATCTATAAGGTTTGTATAATAGAATATACAATAAAAATGTTTTGGGAAAAATACTATGATTTTTGCGTTTGTATTTTTTTTTTAAGAACCCTATTTTTATCCAATTTTGTTTGAGGTGAAGGTGTAATTATAGCTCAATGGCAATATTTTTGCGTGGAAGGGAATTACGTCAGCTTTCAAAGCCGTTTTTTTTATATCAAAATGTTGCTTCTATCGAAAGCGCTAAGATTAATTCGCATAGAGTGTTCAAAAAGCACACTGTACGCCGCCTGCGAACGGCAAGTGATTTTATGAGTAGTTTTTTTCAAGACAGAAATACACTCTCGAGGATTGCCATTGCCTGTCAGCCAAGGAGCGACTGCTGTTAGAAAAAACTTTTTATATTTTAGATGTTGCTCTGACCAGGGATAGAAACCAGGTCCTACGGAGCGGTAATACACACTTCTAACCACTCATCCGCAGTGGCTATATTATAGTTCTTCAAAAATACAATTTGTATATGCTTATGTGGATATTTCACATTTTGAAATGTATCTATGTATGTACATTTTACTTTTGCTAATAAAACGATGTTCCCAATTAGAAAATCTTGCAATCAATCAATACTGAGCTGGTCTAAACGTTCCTTTTTCACTCGAAATACAACCTAAGTAGCCAACACGATGAAGTATTATAGCATCGAGCCAGCATAATTGTGTTTTTTTTTCAATTTTACAAAAAATTAAGAAAATATGGGGAATTAATTTATTGAAACCCGTACAGAGATGTTCATTATATCAATTAGTGAATACTGATAAATACTGCTCTAACTATCACATTGCATGTTGCATGAAGACAAATAGAACTCTTCAGTTTCCAACATTTCATCATCATTTAGCCAAATTTATGCGGTTTCTTATTAAAATTCCAATTTTATGTAATTAAACACATTACCACCCAACCCTCAACAAATTCCAATTGCGATCGCGTAACAGTACTTTAGATGTAACTACATACTTTAAAATCAATTATAGCGCAAATGGCATGAAAAACAAGTCCAAAACGACAACCCTTAATATCAATAAATTTTTTCGAAGTTGCTCACTTTCGTTGCGGGTGTTAAAATAAAGTGCATGTACACCAAAATACAGTACAGAAAGATGTGTGCATCCGTATGTATGTATATAGTTGCTCATAGTATGTATGTATGTGTTTATTTACCGCCGTTGGCATATGCGTGAGGTCGAAAATTTGGTGATATATCACCAGAAAATGTCAGCATGGAAAGATTTTTCTTCAACCGAGGCTGGACGAGTTGACTGCTTCGCTAACGCGCATAGATAAAATGTAATTATTAATGACTTCCAGAGTTGCTGAGTATGCGATCTGAATAGTTTATGTACTTTCTGCACTGCCGAAATGCCGAATGTGTCGTTTGCGTGCTGATCCTGCAGCAAGATATCCTTATTGTCGTCAGCTAAAATACCAAAGAGTATAAGGGCTGCCTTTATCTTTTAGCCTTTTCGTTATGGCAATCAGTTGTTTTTGCATCTTAACTACTGTTAAATTCAATTGCGAATTCCAGCACGAGTAGAGAGAAACCAATATGCAATTGCGACATATGTGAAAATAAACTGCTAGGGCAGCAATACTTCGAAACGTTTGTCAAAAAGCATTAACAAGACCATAAGCAAAAAAATATATTTCCAACTTTGGTCAGCTAAAAGTCATACACCTTCTGTGGCAGAATTAACGGGAACCCCACTTTCGTGAGTAAAGAAAATATAAAATTAAGCTACACCACTTCAAGCGACTTCAAATTAAGAAATCTCATCTTAAACGATATTACAGTAAGAGTCTACTGCACAAATGTCACTAATGTCAAACAGCTAAATACATAAATACATATGTACATAAGTATGGAAGCATTTATGTAAAATGGACCTTTCCTCATTTACGATGGGTCAAAGTTGAAAAGTTGGGAGAAAGTGGACTCATATTTATTTTTTACTTTAATACGAATATTCATACAAAATGAAGTTGTGATAGACAGAGTGAAAACAGAAAGACTTGCAGTTATTTCTTTGCAACTTTATCAAACGATAGGTTACATGTATGTATACTACATTGTTCTATTAGACTGAATTAGATTTCATAAGCAATGTTATAGCATAGACAGACGGCAACGTTAATCCGGTTTAACGGACCAGTTGATCTGATCAAAATTGTACTCTCACAGACGGTAATATTGCGAACTAAGCGAGCCGCGTGGTAGTGGGGTCGAATCTCACGGCCAGCATAATTTGTTAAAATATATTTTTATTTCGTTTAATTATTTTATTTTTTTTTTAATTATAGTTGTGGGCTTTATTAATAAAAATTTAACTGTAAAAAATTAAATTAACTTGAAATAATAATAAGAAATAAAACAAAATAAAGTAAAATGAAATATACGGACATGAGTGGGCTGATGAACTGGCTTAGACCCGAGAATCGCTTGATGCATCCCAAGCAGAGTCAATAAACTGTTCACTCGGACTCATCAAAAGGGAACAGCATTGGCACGCAAAAGGCATGATGGGAGATTCGCCATCGAATATCTTATGGAGATTTTAAAATGCTCTATTTCAAACATAAATAGATTCATCGGCAAATCCAAGTGGTTTGATGAAACCGATGTACAATGAAAGCAGATAATATCAGGGAAAGTATATTAAAATAATTAGGTCCTGAGCAAGTGCTCAGGCAATACTTCTAATAACCAGAAAATCGGTACGTTTCGAATAATATGAACTGTAGATAATCTTTGCAAGTCTACAACCCAGCAGAACTTGAATCGTTTGATTTCCTGAAGAAGAATTGGGATAGCCATCTCTAGGGAGGCGTCTAAGATAATGCCCGTTTTGGCTAGCTCGTCAGCTCTTTCATTGCCTTTCATTGCAGTCCGCGGCGGTCATCGAATTTGTAGTATACGAAAGTAGAGCCTTATCTGTTCGCTGGGCGGGCTGATGCCCTGTAGTGTCTATGTATCTCTGCCGCTTTATTTATTAACATTCGGCCTTTTAGCGAGTGTCGTGTAAGGTGCAAGTAGTTTTTCGGCAGTCGAGTCATATCAAAAATTGCATAGCATTGCCTAAAATTTCGAGCGACTAGTGTATTAAAACGGGATAACTTGGTTGCACTGGATAGTTTTCGATAAATTTGGTCGTCTAAAATGATTATAGAGTTTCCAAGGTACTTCGTGCTTGGCTTTAGTAGAAGAGTGGTTTCCCCAAATTTAGGTTTATTCCAAGCTCCAAGGAATCTTCCATTTCCTATTATATAGTATTATGATAGTATCGATCATCTATTAGCCACTCCAGAGTTTTAAAGAGAATGGATATTAGATCTTAAAATCTTGTTGGCAGGAAGAAAACTCGTCCAGTCCTAGTTCACTCCAACCCGATTTTATTTTCCACACCCACGTTAAAAATTTAATTTTTCCGCTGTGCATATGTATGTATAATTCGGCCCAATGTTTTGTCGTATGTATACAATCTTATGATTTTAAATATAGCGAAATTAACCTTTGAACTGCATGGAAGTTTTTTTTTTTTTTAAACTTTCCGTTGGCATTTCACCCATCTGAAGCAGACTGAACTTTACGATCACATAAACCATTTAATTTTCTATTGAAAGCTATCCCCAATGTATGTAAGTTTGCAAGTGCGTAGTTACACTTACAAATTTACATCTGTTGTATATTATATACAGTGACTCGAAACAACTTACCACGTGCTGATTTTTTTGTTAATATTTACACAGAAAGCGGAGCCGTGCCGTTCCGAGCTGAGCGAAGCTTTCAAATTGCTGTAGCTATATGAAAATGTTCATACAGAAAGCTTTTTCAAACGCGTTTTGGAATTGAAACCAAAGCATTTTTTGATTTTGAGTTTTCTATTACATTTTTCAGCTTAATGCCACTGTTGCAATCAAGATATCAAATAAGTATTCACACAAAAACGAGGTGAACAAATATATTTGCCGCTTTTCATTGACGGTAATTTTTGTGGTATCTTTGCAGCCGAGTCCATGAGAAAAGCTCTGCTTTGCTTCGTTCAGTGTGAACACCATCAACTTCGCCTTGCTTGGCTTGCAGTGTGAACGACCCTTAGCCAGTCCCAAAAACGTTCTAAAGCTTCAGATTAAAAAAGTTTGAAATTTTGTTTATAAAGTTTGAATCTTTGATTTATGTACATACATACATATGTGGTTTTGGTTAAAGCTTGATCAAAATTTTTATAGAACAAAAATAACGAAATAATTAAAGTTGAAAAACATTGTGAATATTAAAACAAAAAAACATCGATACGTGGTCACTTTTTTGTGTCACTGTATAGCCCCACAAGTTTTCTCCTGACCATATTTTCTTCTACACAATAATACAGATACGTACATATGAACGTGCTTGTTAAGTTTATCTCCCCTTTTTTCTAATTACTTATCATCAACCCGAAACTGTCGCCCAACTAAGTACGTAGCAAAATGAACAAGAGACCTTAGCGTAGCAGCAGCTGATTCAGAGGCGTGTGGTGTTGCTGTGTGTCGCACATTTGTCAGCGTACGTTTGTGGGCCGATATAGTGATTGAAATCGACGTATGACACTTTTTTTTCTGTTGTCAGTCAGTGCAAGGGTAAATATTCTTTGAATGTTCTTCTAAGGTGGGGGCTGATTGGACGGACGGTGACTTGCGCCACACCGTTGGGAGTCAATGAACTCATCAACGCTGGCAATTTCTGTAGAAATATAAATTTTGTAAATTATGTTTTTTCTCTTAAATAAGTAGAGCAGCAAGCAACAATACGAGAAAAGCATTATGTTTGTCCCGACATCTAGCGAAGAACTACAAACTATTTTAGAACCCATTTTAATTACTATTTATTTAGTTTTTTCTTTTTATTTTGAGTTCACTCACTCGTTCGATAGAATCAATCTGCGTATACGTTTACTTTCACTTGAAATAAATAAATGTTTGTTGCTATTCGACTAGTGCCAATTTTCTAATTTCGCCAAATATGTAGTCAAGAACCTGCAACAAAGAGCATGTGAGCCAACGTGATCCCGAGAGCGGGGGCAATATAGTATGTGTGTACATTGTATAAACATACTATGTACATATATATGTAGGTTTGTGCCACGGCAACAGATTTTGGCCGATACTTTAATTCTAGAAGCGTAAACTAAAAATAGAAGGAAGAAAGCAAATATATACGTAGGTACTAATAAATTGATGAATCTGGCTAATTTTAATTAAAACGACTTTAAAATTAATGTGTAATTTTAGAATTCGAGGGCCGGAAAAAAATTATTGCTTTCTATTTTACCATAAGTAATATGACTACCAATTACAAAGAAATAGAAACTGCATCGAAGCTTATATAATACAAAGAATTAGCCATACATTTGAAACCCCTTTTTATTCTCAAACAAATTAATAAATGACAAACAAACTAATGTGCATTAACGAACCTTAACCTGCATGTAAATGGTTTTCCTAAAATGATTCCCCTATTTTTTTAGTACTTATATCTACACATATGTATCTTTTCGGCTATCTTTCACGAACTATGAGCATAGATAAATACATGTAGTACATTCAGATGTCACTCGACAATTTCTAATAATAAATTGTTTTTTTTTTTTAATACTCTTTTGTTGATACGCCTAATGCCAAGAAACAAATCGATTTTACGAAATAAGTGGAATAAATTACTTGTTGGGCATTTATTTTCTGTTCAATTGTACTGTGTGGGAGAAAGGGAAGTCAATGCACTGGATCGCAAACTAATTTTTTTTTTTTTTTTGTGACTCATTAATTACACAGCGTTAGTCGCGAATTAAAATGTTTACTGTAGAGAAACACTACTTTGCGTGGGCATTGCTTGGTAAAAAATTGATAATTATACACGCGCCTTTAGGCATACATTTTGCCTTTGTAAAAAATATCGGAAGTTGTGAAAATATACCAAAGGTTTTTAGAAAAGCTAAGATATTTGTCTTCCAACACATCTATCCAAAAATCGTCATATACGAGGGAAGTCAAAAAGTTTCGTTTTGTCTTGATACTATAAACAACCAATTTCACGAAAACAAATTTAAGTGAAACATAATTTTAATTTTTTGAATTTTATATGGAAATTGGCAGAAAAAAAAATCATTTTCCATTTAAATTGCTGGTGAAACCGACTGTAAATCGGCTTAAATAGCCCATTTCGTCGTCAATAACTTTTTCTCGAATCACTTTTTTCATTTCGAAATAAATATGTAATCGCAACCCACATTCAGTATGTGTATTAGCCACTCGACTTTCAACAAATGTTGTTAACGAAGGGATATTCTGCCGAAATCTATACATATAATAAAATTATAACAGGCGGGTTTCTGTATAATATAGATATTAAAGAAAAAATACTATGGGTGTCTTGATTAGAGTAACCGCAGCCAAATCAACAATTTTTAGAGTTTGTGTCTGTCTGGATGTATGTTTGTACGCGCATCACTCGAAAAGTAATGCATGGAATTTAATGCAGTTTTAACCGATGTAGTGCTAGAGATCTAAAGTAAAATACCGAAAAAAGAGTTGCCACCTGTTTGAAAATTGCAATTTAAGTAAACTGATAACATAAAATGAATATTGCAACATGGCTGTTATAAGAATGATGTTTAAGAAGGCTTACAGCCGAAAATATTTTTGTGGAAGGTTGCCACCTGTTTGGGAATTTTAATTTAATTTAATTAAGATAAATTAAATATTGCAATATGGGTATCAAAGTAAAGAGGTTTAGGAAAGTTTGCTGATGAGAATATTTTCGAGGAGGGTGGCATCCTGTTTCAAAAATTATATTCAATTAAATTGATAAAATAAATGAAATACTACATAACAATACGGGTACCCAACTAAAGAGGTTTAGGAAAATTTTACTATCGAAAATATTTAAAAAAAAAATATTAAATCAGTTAAATTTGGTAACGTAAGGTAAACATTGAAGTAATCAACATTGAAATAACACACTTATTTGGAAGTGCGCGATGTGTAGACTCGAGTTACGTATAAGTTTATAAATTAAATTTCCAGTAGAAAGTTGATACTCTCCCAACTTTCTAAATACCTTCGAAAATACATTTAAAAAAAGTAAAAAATGCTTCATAAATCTAAAATTTGTTTGGAAAAATTCATAAAGCTCTTAAATTTATTTTATTTTTTATGAAAGAAGCCATAAGGACTTTGGGAGGGTGTAACAACACAAAAATACTTTTAAGGCGCAGAGAAGCACGCCGGGTATATTTGCTAGTCGACAATATAAACTTCATTCCAAACTGACACGCCCGTTTCTATCTCTTTAAGCAAATATTTTCCCAAAGAAAACTAAAAGGGCGTGTCTCTGGCTGTTACCGTTTCGATTATGGTAATTCATTTTAAACTGTACCTCAATGTTTTTTTGAAGTGTTAGTTAGGTTATTCTGGAGGATGGTTCCGTGCGCAGAAGTGGAAAACTTTTGACTGCCATTCACCTGGGAGTGGCCAGAAGCGATTCTTGTGCGTACGGTTCAAATCGCAGCTCACAACGTCCGGATATTTATATCCACGTATCCTCTGGGTAGCAACCAAACACCCGTTTGGGAGCGAGCTAAAGTGAGAAGGCGTAAAACTTCGCGTGCGCTGGGTTTGGGTCCCGCCACGTTAAAACCCCGCCCAGTGAAAAATTCCAACAAGCCTCGGATGAGACCCCCTTTTTCTGATGACGACCACGGCAAACGTATAAAGGACTATGATTTAAGGGTATGCACCTGGAATATCCGGACCCTTAATGGGGAAGGTGCCTCTGCCCGGCTGGTTGATGTCCTCGGGAAGACAAAGGCTGACATCACCGCCATCCAAGAAATGCGATGGACGGGGCAAGGTAAAGTAAGCGTGAAGCCTTGCGACGTCTACTACAGTTGCCACGTAAAGGAGCGCAAATTCGGTGTTGGATTCGTGGTAGGAGAGAGACTCCGTCGCCGAGTACTGGCGTTCACCCCGGTGGACGAACGTCTAGCCACAATCCGCATCAAAGCTAGATTCTTCAACATCTCGCTCATCTGCGCCCATGCCCCGACGGAAGAGAAGGATGAGGCGTCCAAGGATCTCTTCTATGAGCGCTTGGAACGTACATATGAGCGCTGCCCCCGACACGATGTCAAAATCGTGCTTGGCGATTTTAATGCCAAGGTGGGCAAGGAAGGGATCTTTGGCGCCACTGTCGGAAAATTCAGCCTCCACGACGAAACGTCCGATAACGGACTGAGGCTGATCGACTTCGCCGGGGCCCGAAATATGGTAATATGTAGTACAAGGTTCCAGCATAAGAACATCCACCAAGCTACATGGCTGTCTCCAGATCGAAAAACGAGAAACCAAATCGATGATGTTGTGATAGACGGAAGGCATGCTTCAAGCGTTTTGGACGTACGTACACTCCGAGGACCAAACATCGACTCGGACCACTATCTTGTTGTAGCCAAGATACGCACCCGCCTCTGTGAAGCAAAAAATGTGCGCCCAACAATGCAAGGAAAGCTTAACGTCGAAAAGCTGCAATCACAACAGACGGCCAATTTATTCGCCACTCGACTCACACACCTGCTCTCTGAGAGCACTCTTCAACAATCCGACGTACGCGAGCAGTGGAACCACATTTCCCGATCATTAAGTACCGTCGCCGAAGAAGTAGTTGGATTTCAGCGAGCCCGAAAGAACAACTGGTACGATGAGGAATGTCAAGAAGCCGCAGAGAAAAAAGATGCCGCCTACAGGGCCACGCTGCGATCGGGCGCAACGCGAGCCATGTGGGACCGTTATAGGGAACTGAAGAAGGAAGCGAGACGTATTTGCCGCAATAAAAAGAGAGAGGCCGAAATACGTGAGTGCGAAGAGCTTGAGATGCTGGCCGACAGGAAGAACGCCCGAAAATTCTACCAGAGGGTTAGGCGACTTACGGAAGGTTTCAAGACCGGGGCGAACTCCTGTACGAACAACAATGGCGACCTAGTGACCGATGTCCAGAATATACTTAAATTGTGGAGGGAACACTTTTATAACCTATATGAATGGTAGCAGCGCTGAAAGTAGTGAGGAAGACGAACCCGAGTCCCCAGTCGATGATGATGGAGTAGCTGTCCCACCGCCTGACTATGACGAGGTACGAATAGCGATTACGCGGCTGAAAAAACAACAAAGCTGCTGGAGCTGACGGCCTGCCAGCCGAGCTATTCAAGTACGGCGGCGAGGAGCTGATGAGGTGCATGCATCAGCTCGTATGCAGAACATGGTCAGTTGAACGCATGCCCGACGACTGGAATTTAAGTGTGCTCTGCCCAATCCACAAGAAAGGCGACACCGCCATACGCGCCAACTACCGCGGAATTAGCCTTCTAAGCATAGGTTACAAGGTCTTATCGAGCGTATTGTGCGAAAGACTGAAGCCCACCGTCAACGAGCTGATTGGACCTTATCAGTGTGGCTTTAGGCCTGGAAAATCCACCATAGATCAGGTATTCACAATACGCCAAATCTTGGAAAAGACCCGCGAGAATAGGATCGACACACACCATCTATTTGTCGATTTCAAAGCCGCTTTCGACAGCACGAAAAGAAGTTGCCTTTATGCCGCGATGTCTGAATTTGGTATCCCCGCGAAACTAATACGGCTGTGTAAAATGACGTTGAGCAATACCACCAGCTCCGTCAGAATAGGGAAGGACCTCTCCGAGCCGTTTGATACCAAACGAGGTTTCAGACAAGGGGGCCCCCTTTCGTGTGATTTCTTTAATCTTATGTTGGAGAAGATAATACGAGCCGCAGAACTGAACCGCTCAGGCACAATACTTTATAAGAGCGTACAATTGCTGGCGTATGCCGACGACATCGATATTATCGGTAAAAACAAGGGCTACGTCTGTTCTGCCTTCTCGGGATTGGATAGAGAAGCAAAGCGAATGGGTCTGGTGGTGAACGAGGACAAAACGAAGTATCTCCTGTCAGCACACAAACAGTCAGAGCATACGCGTCTTGGCACCCACGTCACTGTTGACAGTTACAAGTTTGAAAAAGTAGACGACTTCGTTTATTTGGGAACCAGCATTAACACCAATAATAATGTCAGCCTTGAAATCCAACGGAGAATCACTCTTGCCAACAAGTGCTACTTTGGGCTGAGTAGGCAATTGAGAAGTAAAGTCCTCTCTCGTCGTACAAAGATCACACTCTATAAGTCACTCATCATGCCTGTGCTGGTGTATGGCGCGGAAGCATAGACAATGAAAGCATCTGATGAGGCGGCTCTTGGAGTTTTCGAGAGAAAGATTCTGCGACAGATTTACGGACCTTTACGCGTTGGTGATGGCGAATATCGCAGACGATTTAACGATGAGCTGTATGAGCTTTACAACGATATAGACATAGTGCAGCGAATTAAAATTCAGCGGCTCCGCTGGCTTGGCCATGTCGTTCGGATGGACAGAAACGCTCCTGCTCTGAAAATATTCAACGCGGGCCGCGATGCTGGGAACAGAGGAAGAGGAAGGCCTCCTCTGCGTTGGAAAGACCAGGTGGAGAAGGACTTGGCTTCACTTGGCATTTTCAATTGGCGTCAGTTAGCACAGAAGAGATATGACTGGCGTGCTGTTTTGGACTCGGCCAAAATCGCTTAGGCGGTTACAGCGCCAAATAAGAAGAAGAAGAAGTTAGGTTATTCTGGTTCTCAAAACCTCATATTGTCGTCTGAGTGGAAGATCGTCCTATCTTGGCAGCCAGTTTGAAAACGTCCTATCTCAGAAAAACTTTTCCCTATTACAGAATTTGGTTGAAGAACGCTCTATCTCATCCGTCGATATGCAACTCCTTATTCCCTGCAGCTTTAAATGCACACTCACTGTTTGCGGACTTACTTTACTTTGAAGTATTTAATACTAGATTTCTTTTAAATGTTGCATATTTTATGCATCCATCATTTCAGTTTGCAAAATTCCCTGTGGGCACATTTTAAGCATTTTTATTTATTATTTTTTATAGGAAGACACAAGAAGCAGAGTCATCTTGATATCGAGAAGCGCACGCAATATGGGTATTAAAACAGCAGATGCAGTAAAAAAAAATAGCTAAACAAACAAATTATATTTGCCTTTGACAATTTTTGTTGCACCACTGAGTTGGCTTAGTGCTAGGATTCGTTTACAAATTATAGATACATACACATGTATGTATAATGGCCGTCTGTCAATCATTCATCAAAAATTAAATTTACGCAACGCAAACAGTGCAACCCCATCGTAGGTAATTCACACGCAGCAAGATGTAACAGAAAGCAATAAAGGGTGAATTCGTCAAAAAGAAAGAGGAAAATTGCAATTGCAATTGCCTTAGTAAAAAAAAATTTGTTCATAGCCGATAAAAATTAATTTACTTCCAAACGAATAAAATATCTAGTCACTTAGCTACCTATGCCATGTGGAAAAACTACATACATACCTATCACTGCCTGCACTAATTCCATAACAAATGTGTTTAAACAACACAGCAGCGGACACTTTCAATTTGTACGCCAATATTGCTGTTTCCGCCCGTCGATTATTGCGGCTGTTGCTTTCAACACAGCTTGCAGCAAAGCAAAGGTGCAATTCGAATCAAACGCATGTGGCATAGTCTCTTGCGCAGCCAACTGCGAACGAAATTGCCAAATAATTAGCGCAGTATTATGTATTTAAACTGCTTGGCCCGAAGAAAATTGTGAATTTCTCCCAGGAAATTGCAAAAACGACAAAAATATATTGGTAGGTTCGCATTGTGTATGAAACCAAGAAATTTTAGCCGCCAGCAGATCTACCTATAGCGATAAAAGAGCATAGATACAGTGCGCGACATAATGATAAGATCACCAAAATATTGATAAGTTTGGACTATTATTTATTTTCCAAATTAATTTTAATTATTTTTTATAAAAATTTGGTTCATTCTATAACACGTTTCAAACTTGTGCAAATTTAAAAAAAAAAGTGTGTTTGCTTTCTGTATGATATGTTGCTGATGCTCAACTGAAAATCTTCTGGAATGCTGCAGATATTGCGCAGTAAAACAATTTATGTTGCTTTTCATTTGCCAATGATGAGCAACTGATTCGTCAAAATTTTGTTCCTCGAACGCTTGATGTAGGCGGAGTCGCCCAAGTTTTAGCATAGAACGTGATGCTATTTCATAAAAAGTAACACTGCCGTATTAATTGCAGCTCGAATACACCTAATTTCATCGAATTCTCGTCAAAATTTTACACTGTTTTCAGAATTTATAGAAATATGCAGTTTTATAGCCCACTAATTCCAACATAATAATAATTTGAAGTGACTACAAACTATTGTTGATTTTTGGAAATTTTTTTCATATAAAAAAATTATGGTGACCATTCGCCCTGTATTGCACGGGATATACCTCTTATTTTGTCAGTTACCCTGGAAAGTTTTTTTTATTTTTTAGGCAGTTCAATTTCTTTGAAAAAGATTTGATGAAATATGCGAAAGATATGGTTTGAACGCAAAAAAAAAACGGAAATAAGTATTTAAACATTTTTCAAAAAACGACCCACAGATGGAATTTGCTAGTTGGTGAACAATATTTGAAAAAAAAAAAATCAATTATCAATTAATTTAATTCAACTACTAAAATATGGGTACCAATCGAAATGTTTTTAAAAAGGGTTTTAGTTCTAAACTAATGTAGGAAGGTTGCCACCTGTTAAAAAAGTCAAAAGTTACTTGAGTTAAGGGAATCGGGTAATTGGAATATGTTCACAATATCGGTGTCGGACGAAAGGGGTTTAATCAGGGCTACCACTGAATCCGTCGTAGGCCGAATTTTCGCATAATCTACGAAAATGCTATCACTAAATCTGAATAGATACGAACGAAGCATACATCATGAAAAATCGGACTACGATAGTTTCAGCGATAACCCAGAATAAGGCTTTCGTTGGAAAATATTTTGAAGTGGGTT
>NW_023458556.1:37232587-37242412 GCF_013731165.1 Rhagoletis pomonella
GATATTCCAGGTGCATACCCTTAAATCATAGTCCTTTATACGTTTGCGGTGGTCGTCATCAGAAAAAGGGGGTCTTATCCGAGGCTTTTTAGATTTTTTCATTGGGCGGGGTTTTAACGTGGCAAAACCCAAACCCAGCGCACGCGAAGTTTTACGCCTTCTCACTTTAGCTCTCTCCCAAACGGGTGTTTGGTTGCTACCCAGAGGATACGTGGATATAAATATCCGGACGTTGTGAGCTGCGATTTGAACCGTACGCACAAGAATCGCTTCTGGCCACTCCCAGGTGGTGGCAGTACAAAGTTTTCCACTTCTGCGCACTGTACCATCCTCCCAATGGAGCTTTGTATGGAGATATATTAAATCACTTCCATACTCATGGAGGAGGTCTGCCACCTGTTTAAAAAATCAAATTCAACTTGAAGTAAGGGAATCATTTATTTGAAAAGTATATTAAAAAAATTGATGCCAAGAGGCTTAAAAAAGTTGTTGTGTGAAAATATTTTTGAAAGGGTTGCCACCTATTTGAAAAGTCAAATTGAAATTTATTATTCGCAAGCTATCTGAAAAATTAAAATATGGGTGTCATATGAAAAATTATTACGAAAGCTGTAGATTGAACATTTACAAAAGTATAAAGGTGTTTTACAATGGTTGCCACCCGTTTAAAAATTAAAATTAATTATCAATTAATTTAATTAAACTACTAAAATATGGGTACCAATCCAAATGTTTTTGAAAAGGGTTTTAGTTCTTAGCTAATGTAGGAAGGTTTCCACCTGTTAAAAAAATCAAAAGTTACTTGAGTTAAGAGAATCAGGTAATCGGAATATGTTCACAATATCGGTGTCGGACGAAAGGGGCTTAATCAGGGCTACCACTAAATCTGTCGTAGGCCGAAATTTCGCGAAATCTACGAAAATGTTATGACTAAATCTGAGTAGATATGAACAAAGCATACACTATGAATGATTTTAAGTGATTCAGTGATCGTATTTTCATAGATTTTACGAAAATCGGACTACAATGGTTTCAGTGATAACCCAGAATAAGGCTTTCGTTGGAAAATATTTTGAAGTGGGTTGCCACCAGTTTTAAAAGTCGAATTTAAATTAATTATACTCAAATAAATGTGTCAAAAGTAAGAGTGTTTTGAAATGTTCAGCATGAACATGCAGAATTTTCTGAGGTATTTGAAGAGGGTTGGTGTTTTAAAAATAATTCAAATACAATTGTATTATAAGTTAAGTGAGTTATAACCGAGTCTCGAAAAGGCTATATTTCTAAGATACATATGTATAGCCGGGTTTCCTCATGTTTAAAAATTCAAATTTAACTTGAAATGTTAGACGAAAGAGGTTTAAAAAGGTTGCCAACTGTTTAAAAATTTAAATTCAATTTAATCAACAATTTCAATGAATTATTAAATAAGTGAATCAATCGAAATGGTTTTGAAAGGGCTTCATTTCTAAACTACTTACATGTAAGTAAGAAAAAGTATCACAAGAGAGGTTTAGGAAAGTCTTCGATTGAAAATATTTTGAAGATGGTTAAACAAATTTTAAATCTTCTGTTTTTGGCATAGTTTAAGTATGTTGAGTCTTATTGAAAATACACATAATGTAGCACGCAGAAATTTCATGCACTCAGCGAAGCGGGTGAGGGCGATCTAGTACGACATAAAACAACATACCTAAAAAATTTTCTAAAAAAAAATCTAAGTAAAAGAGGTGTGAAATTATGATGAATTTCTAAAAGTTTTGCATAAAGTTTGAAACTTTAACTAACATGGTTTTCGTTATAGATAGTTGATTGTTTTATAAAGAAAAAATAATTTACATTAATTTTTATTTGGGTGACCTTATTAATATGTCGCGCACTATGTGTACATATATACACATTAAAACGCAGTCCTTCTTCACTCACCTCCCTGAAACACAAACACAAGCAAATCAGATTAACTAGCCAGATTAATGGCAGACAATGATAACAGATAATGAAGGCTAGAGAATAGAATTTGGTATTTGAGTGACACGAGGATATCCTGCTTGATTTTAGGATGAACCTAACAAATGTATACGCAAGACATACATACATAAATATGTACCTTTCTGTAAGACAAAGGAAGGTAAAGATGTGAAATTTCTTTCTATTTAAGTTGTGTAATTGTTGCTATGGGAAAGAAAATGTGCGCACGCGCGCCATGGGTGGTAAGTAAATATGCAGGCTTAGATAATTTTTTTTAGGTAATATGCAAAGGTTTTCTGGCCAGAGAAGATTTATGTAAATAGTAAGATGGGTAACATTTTTCACAGTTGATTAGAAATGTGTCTATACATAAATTGTAGTACGGCAAGCGGCGAAAGTTTCATAAGGAGAAATTAAAATTTTCAGGACATACATATGTATTTTAATGTCGCACACACTTTTCTGATAGTAAGCTAAATAAAACGATGTGCGCACGTAAGTATTAAAGTTGTGCCTAATTTGTATCGACGTCTATTGGCATTCAACTGATCTATTGATCGTTTCCATTTTCAAAGTAGTTTCAGCTTCCTAACTGGTTTCATCCAATGAGGTTATGTCGTTTTCCCTTTCCAATTCCTACACAGATTTTCGGGGTTTTGGTCTGAGGGAGTCTGATCTGGCATAGCATCAGGTGTCTCAAGGAACTGAATTCTTGGATGATAGTCTGAAACTGAAGCAAAAAACTGCCTATATTTTAACAATAAGTCTTTTAAGTGAGGGGCTGGGACTTCCGAAAAAACAGTTAAGACTTTCAGCAGTTTCAAATGCTGTTATTTTTCCAAATATTTCAATAAAAAAACCAAGAACCATTTTCGCGGATTACTTCAAATTCCATCTTTAAATCTAAATCACTCAGAAGCTATAGAACCTTTCGAGGACGGTAATCAAATGTAGTTACGTAAGTAATCTGTGTTTCTAAACTGAAAGGGGAAAACTGTGAAGCCGATGTGATGGCAAGAAGCGGAGATTTCCGACCTAAAAATCTGACTTAAAACAGGACTTGAGCTTAAAAAGAATAAAAGAATGGATTCTCAAGCGAATATTTTTTATGGTAATCGCCGTTTCGACGAAGAACTTAAATGCGCGGGGACTACAGCTCCGGCGGCGCCCTTCGTTAGAAAGCGCAATCAGCCAATGCTTACATCATTACTGCCCTGACCGGCTGGTATCCTTAAGTCTATATAATATCTAGACCTTTTTCGTCCTTTATAAAGAAAGTTAATCGCATATTTTTCAGGAAAGTGGTCGAGAAATAGCAAAAATCTTGATCTGGAATAACCCCCATTTCTCCGGTAGCGAAGACACTTGAGGCCTTGCTGCTCCGACTTTATACGAATCACCTGACCCCAGCGAAGCATCAGCATTATTTCCATAAACTGCACAGAACAACAACAGAACTTAACGCTATAAACTCTCAGATAACACGTGGCCTAAACCGAAAGCGTCCCTATGAGAGAACAGTTCAAGTAGCATTCGAGCTGTCGAAGGGGTTTGACCCGTCAACCTCTCCAAGCTACTAGAAAACTATCAGACCGATTCTGAACAACCACTCCCTGGGAGTTCTCTCTCTTTTCCCTTTCCTCGTATCATGAATATAAATTTCCTGAGGCTATTTTATATTAAATGGCGTAGTTAAGCTGTCAAAAAAGTGTCAAACAGCTTTTTCGAAGTTCGAATTTCCTCCACCCAAATTTTCAGGGAGGAGGATTTCTTTCTCGGGAGAAACAAATTCCCCGTGAGTATTCAGAATTGGGCTGATTGAGACCTCCTCTCTCCCACAGGGACTCAAACGGTGCTCAGCAAATTATCTGAGTGGTCGACATTCGTCAGTAATTTTTAGAGACAAAACTAGCAAGCCAAGAAAAATCAAGCAGGTGGTCCCAGAGGGTGTTGTCCTATATCCGCTACTATTTAACTATTTCAAAGCTTCCTCGACCACCAGAGGGAGTCTCGATTGTATCTTAAGCTGACGACTGCTCGATATTGGCGTCTGAGAATGGAATAGATGAGTTGTGCTCGAAAGCAAACGGTTACCTCTTCGAACAAAATCCTCGGCAACCCTTTTTACCAGCTGGAAGAAGGAGGTCAGACAACAGCTGGCATTCACAGGGAGTCAGTTTCGAGTTATATTGAATCTCGGCCTGTGAATGCTGTTCTGGGCACACAACCACTAAACGTGGACGAGACATGACTCTGACTACTGCAGCAGGCTAAACTCGTTCCTGAGCAGATGAGATGCAGACGTGCCCAACGAGTCGAGGTATCTCGTCGCATTCCCTTTAAACCCCACTCAGCTAACACTTTTGTCCCTATGGACAAGCTCAATCGAAGCTGCACGCTTCCTGGGTCTCCCATTGGTTGAGCTTGACGACAGCCATTGAAGGACAAGCCGATCTAGCCGCTACAACAAAAATAACACCTAGAACCACAACGAACTTAGCGGATCAAAACGTGTTTTCTGTTTCGACTCGGGACGGAGGCAGGTAACAGAATCTAACTTTTAGCTAACGCTTGTTTGCGGTAGTGCCCATCGCTGGTCATGATACAATAAATTGTAGTATTTTATTATACTATATATGTACATATGTAAAATGTACGCTTGCTTTTACATTTGGTTTCATTAGAGAGCATTTCTTATTTGGAGCTGTTTTACTTCTTCCACCAGACGCTAGAAGATGGCACTAAAACAAGGTAATAAACCCAGAACAGTGCAATTTCAGCTGAAATGACTACAATCAAGAAAAGTAATGAGTGAAGCAAAGTACTTTTGTTGCAAGCTACAATAACATGCAATGGCCTCTTGGCCCCTGTTGGCCGATGGCTTCATTTTGCTGTTAGCCAACATCTTCCAAATTTTTAGAAATTTTGCGTTATCACTATAATTTTTGTTTGCTGCCTGAGTTGCTTGCTTGCAACATTACAAACAATAGTGAAAACGAAATTCGAAGAAGAGTGAAGAAATATGAGAAAAACACTCGATCAAGTACAGTTGACGCAACAGGCTAGCAGCTACTGCAGCACATAAGCAAGAGCAAGCCTCTTTTTTTTAAAGATGACTCAGTCAAACAAACGAGAACCCAGGCGTACAAGGACCAAGTAGAGATGTGTGAAAGGAAACGAAATTTAAAATGAATATGCTCACAAAAAAACCGAAATTAAATGGCCGAAAACAGGAATCAAAACAAATGCTTAAAAATAAGAAATCAAAAGCGATAAAATTAAAGAAACTATAAGTGGTGCGCATGCAACATTGAGCCTGTGCCAATTCAACATTGGATTTGGATTTGAGCATACAAAAATTCGGTCGCAAGGCAAACTCCGCTTTGGCAAACAGCAAAAAGCAAGTAGAAGGCAAGATTACAATAACAAGGAAGCAAAAAAAATATAAAAAAAATTGCAGAAATAACAAGGAGTAGCAGGACGCGAAACGTAAACGGTAACTAACTAAGGCACATATGTATATTCATACATATGCATATATTTAGCGACTCGTTTGTATGGGTCTACTACAAAAAGTAAAACAAGTCAGCTAAACAAAAAGGTCTGGAAATAAAAAGGATCAATACAATCAGACACGAAGTAGACATGTGCAAAAATTACAAACATGCGTTTGGAAGTACATATGTGTATGTACATATATATCGTGCTTGACGACGGGATAGTCGGCTTGGCAGTACGAAATTGAAAGCTGCAAACACGTTATTATTACTTCTGAAGAAAACAATAACTTAGGGCTGCCGGCACGACACTTGGTATAACAACAAAGAGAAGATTACGATGACGGCATACTCCAAACCAGTGCTGCCAACTATTTTCGAGTAAAATATCCAGATTTTTATAAAAAAAAACCCCTCGAAAAAACTAAATTCCACACAACAAAAGCTGACAACTAAATAGGTTTATATTAATATAATTTTAAGCAATTCATTTGAAACACTACTTGACGTTCCCACGACAGTCGGGTCTACGTAACCGGAACGACCCAGATTTATATCTGGCCAAGGACTGTCACTCCAGCAACACTCCCCAAAAAGTCTTTGGGGAATTTGTATGCTGCTACAATAACAATAATAATAAAAAAACACTACTTGAATTAAGTAAATTTAATAATTGAATAATACAGCTGGGATCGAAGTTCTTCAGAAATGAACAAGTATTTTTTAAGCAAAAAACCAAACCGACTTCAATTATCATATAAAAATTAAAGAGTACCGTTAATTTCTTTATGATCGAATGACCAGATCTAAACCCCCCTGAGGTACAACCTTTCATGAAAAAAAAATCATTATAGAAATCGGTTAACGTGGTCCAAAGTTATGCGGTAACATACATAAAAAAAATATGCCGACTACGTGATAACCTCCTGAAGCCGGCTAAAAATAAGAATAAAAGTTAAATAACTATATATACAGTATACTATTTTGTAGTTTTGTTTTCACCAAGTTTAGCTGACTAAATAAAGTTCCAGGTAGTGCAAGTGAATGACGTGCAAATTGCGCCAGATCGGCAAACAATTTGTTGCCATCTGCATCCGTATAAGTTTGAAGTACTTCTGCCCAAAACTTCATTGTATTACTTATATTATTCCATTTGACAAAATTAATTATATTTATTATTTTTTCTATGATAACACTGTAATTAAAATGTTTTAGAGCATCTATCTCCTCATGCGATGCGCGTAAAACCGTACCCACTGGAAACATATGAACTTTGTTAATCGTGTCGAAATTAGCTGGTAATTTTAAATACATACATATGTACGGGAAAAGAGCTAAATTGGCAGCACTGCTCCAAACTAAAAACCCGCTACACATAGAACAAAAACATGCACATATTTAGGTAAGTATGTATGTATATACATCCTTTCTACTAAGGTATCGCAAGCTGAGGAATCTACTGGTTCCTTACGAATATGTAGTTCTACATACACACTTATGGAGAAAAAAAGTAAAAAAAGAATCGCTCTAACATGTACTGTTGCTTGTTGCCTGTTGCTAGCACTTTTTCTTTTGTGGCTACCTCTCTTCCATACCCATAGACTGACTAGACTCATTACATTTTTACTCCATTTCATGAAGTAATCGTAGCATTCATTGCGTGGCAGTGACCGTATTTCGGTGAACATCTGTCGCATTAAGTGGCAGCCGCTGTGACTACAACTGTTACTGCTTTGCCCTCCTAGGTATTGCCTTGGTTTGGCTCACCGCATCTTGTCTGGCGTTGTCTTGTCTTCGTCTGTACCTATTGGCTGTGCCTCTGGCTTTGGTTGTGCTTGTGGTTGGTTTTCTATAAGAATTAGCAAGCAACAGCTTCTTTTGTGCAACAGTTTCTTACTACAGCTGCTCTTGCTTTGAGTGTGGCACGTTGAAACACGTTTGCCAATTCGGCACTTCACTAGCAGGATCACCAACCAACCGCCCTACAACAGTAGCAAAATACCCGCAGGCGATCGAACATACATATGTAACTATAAGGATATGTGTTAAGCTAAGGAGAGTCCCCATTTGCTATAGCTACATATATTATTTTTTTTATATCATGAGCATGTAAATATCATTCATATGTTGATCGTCCATTAAGACTCCGACTGAGCCATTGTAACGTAAAAACATTTGTATTGATGCTGTATGCTCTATAAGTGGTTAACAGTTCATTGGCGCAATCAAAATGCGATTGTTTGAAAATGATTATTGCGCTTTTGCCACGTGTTGCATGCTCCGCGATGTACCCAAGAATGAATGTTAAGTCAGCGACCAAATAGCGACAAATAAGGTAAACACTTCTTGGCAGGGATATAAGGTGAATGCAGAATCGCTTGGCATAGGGGCTGGTATCAAGATGGAATATGCACTGAAGCGTATAAATGATGATCCTATGGAAATGTAAATGTAGTCAAATCATACCCCTTCTAATGGAGGATAGAATAACAATTTTTTTACTGCATATCATTAAATACAGTTTGGAATACTGATTACAGTGATGAAAACTCTTCTGGGGTCTACATTGCTTTCGCTTCTAATTTTGAATGGAAATTCGCGTAAGATGTGTTCTTAGCCTACGAATAGGTCAAATAGGCAATTGCGTAGCAAAAACCAACTTTACTTACTTCATTGACTCTATACTGTAACCAACTAGCGATTTCGCCCGAGTTCAAAGAGGACCTGTCGCTGTTACCATAAGGTCCATAATCTCAAACAGAATATTTCTCTGGTGAAGTTAATTGCCCGTGGAAATATTTTTTTAAATTTTTTTTTTTAGGAAACAAAGCCCGCGGGCATTATAGTTTTTTTGGAAACCAAATAATTCCCGCGGGCATTATTTCCTTTTGTCGGTGGGCTTTATTTCTAAAAAAAAAAGGGAACGGATCTTGTTTACCTTTTTGAAATGCATCCAAACCCCCCGTGTTTTATTCCAATACTAAATCAAAACTAATTTGTTTATTACATTAAACTAAATATTTGTTTCCCTTTATTATATGAAGAAATTCAAATTAATGATTTTAGTGCATACATACCCTGCAGGGAAACCTCGAACTAGTGAATCAAATTTCTAGTTCCGTATTAGATCTTTATCGCCAAAAACGAACCAGTACGATAGTAACTAGGTGGGGTCCAGTTCAAAATGATCGAAATGTGGTACTTTTAAAAAAACTATTTTGTTTCACTTTTTCCATTAGAAATCTATATCTAATAGGGAATTTACATTATTCAACTTTCACAGGCGATTAGTTGAATCAAAAGTTGAACGAAAGTACGCAGCCGACCAACTTCATTGAAAGCAATTAGTTGAAAGGCCGTTTACACCAGGCGATTGTGGCCTTCAACTAAAAGTGGCCCGAAAAATCGCCTCATGTAAATTCCCTATAAGGTGTCGAATTTAGAACAGGTTCAGAACTATGGAAAAAGGAATGAAGAATTTAGAACTAGTTCGGAACTATCGAAAAGGGATGCAGCGGGGAGCTTATTTACTTTACATAGATATGAGTTTGGCGGCTTTTTCGTTCAAATACGCTTCCATTCTGCACTTCACAACAAAAGTTTGTGCTAACATTTTAACATCTTGGGACCTTCTGAAATCTAACAGCAAGCACCTCTGCAAACTCAGCTACAGCCAAAGGTATGGTAAACGTACATTTCTTATAATCATTCAAACACACTTAATTCCAAATTGAAAACACATTTCGTTGAAAATAATTTAAATCGCACACACGGAAGAACCAAAAAGATTGAAAAATCATGATACTTTTTTCTTTCGACCGTCGATTTTAGAACTCCAGAAAATTTTTCAACAACGCACAGCGGGAGAAATCACGAAAAGGCTGGCCATATATAGTATAAATTAACCTAGAGGCTTCAAATTTGGAACACAAGCTTCTTTAGTGAATATTAGTTTAAGGTGTTAATATAAACCAAATCCGCCTACAAATGTGCCAATTTCCAACTCAAAGTGTTATATTTGGGCAGATCTAGAAAAGAAACAAAAGGTGATAGAACCTTCCACTGAGGACTAAATTAAAGCTAGAACTTTCGACTACTGTCCCTGAAAATACCATCCCTGCATCTTGACCCAAAGGTCGCCTAAAGTCATTTATCGGACAGTAAAAATTGCTTATAACAAAATTGTTTGTTTCATGATTTGTCTTTATGCAGTGCTTAAGGTAACAAACTGACCTCTCTGAACTTGGCAGGACAACTTTTTCTCAAAGCAAAAATTCCTATCGCATAATTTGCCGTTAATTATCCGTAAATTATCCGTGAAAAGAATAATTTTGCCGCGGACATATTTTAAAAAATATCG
>NW_023458556.1:37242512-37248395 GCF_013731165.1 Rhagoletis pomonella
AGGTAACAAACTGAGAGCATCAATGCTTTATGCCAGCTCGGTTTTAAGTTATCGAAATGACCCAACAAGCGATCCAAACATTCGCCAAATATTTAAGCGAAATGCTAAAACAGTGTAACTTTAGGAGTTGGCGAGTTTTTAATATCACGGTGGTGATTTGTAAGCAGAACTATGTATATATGTATGTATGTAATGTATGTAATGTATGTATTGTACATTCTGCGGACTTATCTCTTTTGGAACGTTTAGCTTTCAGATTACGCTTCTGGTTCAGCTGATTCTACGTTGCGGATATTTTGAAGAGTAAAATGGGTAAAAATAAAATTGCAAATCGAGTACGCGAAGCCTTAAAATAATACAAAATTACTTACAGTGTATTTATGCAACAAAAATGAGCTTCATTACATAATGCACTCTTTGCCATAGAATAAGTACGAATACGATCATTAAGCTATGTGGCAATTAAATGGATTATTTGCAAGACAGACACGCAAACGGCAAGCAGCTAATCACACTGTTACAAGAGTTAATACCAAAACAATCTTTTATGATAGGAACAAAATAGAGAAAACTGTGAAAAAAAGATCTACATAAGTATGTATAAAAGCAAGAAAATAGTGGTGAAGCCTATGTAATAACAGACCGAAGAACTTATTATTGGGGAGGTAAAGGACCAGCAAAGAGCATAGCACATTTTGAATGTCATCAAACAGCTAAACATACAATGTAAAACGAGCTAAGAAAGAAGAAACTAATTTGGTGTTCAATAATGCATATATTTGTATGTATGTATGTACATATATGTAAATGCGCATACCACATGAAAGAACATTTATTTGAAAATTCTTTTTCACATGCCTAATTGAAATGTCACTGCTAAATGAAGCATAGCCGTTTGTGTTGAACTCGCACAGAAAAAAGGACCACTAACTGTGCACTTCTTTGGATATGCGGAGTTGGTAAAGTAGGATCATTCTTTTTGTTTTTCAATAAATATGTCACTAATGAGTTGCAAGACCAATTGAAATATTAGAATTAAATTTACTTAAAGTATGTTTTTCGTGGCCAGTATCCGCTGCATCATATTCAAATGCTTGGGGAAACTTTCCATTATGGCCGTTCGTTAAAGGTGTGGTGGGCGAAGCGGGAGTGGGCGTGGCACCGCCATTGACAAAAATGCAACCCCCGACCACCTAGGCCCCCTATGGTTTCCTACGGACCCCTTAGAAAACTGGCCGAAAATCGCAATTTTTACTTGCGTCCACAGTATTTTTTGCGTAGAGTTCCTTTCTGCGTAGGTGGCCTTCGGCCGCGCTTAGGGATTATAACCCTTACTACGTAGAATTCTCCTTTCTGTGTGCACCTAACTGGGGCTACCGCCCCAGTGATGTAACCTTGGGAAAGGATGAGGTAACTAGAATTCCCTTTCTGTGTGGGAAACCTGGGGCTGCCGCCCCAGTGATGTCTATTTTGGTTACTGGGTGTTTTATAAAAATGTCTTGTATATAAAAATGTGTATATAAAAATGTATTGTGCAAATGAATATTTAACATTTTTCAAGCGAATAAACGCAAATGAAAATTGTGATTTTTGGCAATTTTTCTAAGGGGTCCCTAGGGAACCATAGGGGACCTAGGTGGTCGGGGGTTGCATTTTTGTCAATGGCGGTTCATTCCCTCTCCAAAAAGGTGGGTTAGAGGTGCCACGCCCACTTACCTTTCGCCCACCGCCCCTTTAACGAACGGCCATAAAGGAAAGCCAACCCAAATGTTTTCCTTGGCTGGAAGGTAGACGATAAAACTGGAATTTAGAAGAACAGTAATACATATACATACACTAAACAGCAGAGCCGCACATTCAGTTGTTTAGTTATAAGCGAATTTTCGCTTTAAAAATTTCACACTCTGCCAATATAAATTGGTCTAGTACATGTTATATTGATATCGTAAACGATATAGCCACAAACATGTTGCGCTAAACCACTTTTTTAAAGATTAATGAACCTACCCTGAACTACCAATTATTTCCACTTCTCCACTTACATCACACAGATTCATGAAAACCACTCTGAAATTAAATCGAGCATGTAAAATGGAATACAATGAAGTGTATGCAAACTGACAAAAAAAATAATGACCCCTGCTGATGACAGATTTACGTCCAACAATAAGCGGATAGAGTGTTAGGTAAATGCTACAATTCGAGAAAATCCTTTAAACATCATAAACAAGCAAAAAAGCTTGTCTATAAGTACCTTTTTAAATGTTTTCAAAAAATAAGTATACATAGTATATGTATATTAGTTTGCCACAAACTAGATACAGCATTGATCCATCCTTTGCAAGGCCCAGTAATCAGCGCTTGTGCTGCTGAGTTTGGCGAACGTTCCAAAAGCTGCTATTCAATCGCTTGTTTTGTATGGAAAAGGGTTTCACATGCAAATAGATTTTAACAATTTAGAATTTTTGTGAGAATAAATTTGGATGACCATATTTACGGCTCCCTTAATTATATGTTCTTTGAGATAACGAAACTGCTGCAACGTCCAAAAAATGGCTTTAGGGCTAGAGTACACCGAGACTTCTATTTAATTAATAAAGAAAACACTGAAAATCGGGATTTAAGCGATACAAATATGAAAAATCGTCACGACTTTTAAAAAATATTCAGCGGGACAACTTTCTCAAAGTCGCCAAAATCGGTACGAATGGTCACCGTAAGTATTTATATATGCTTTTGTTAGTCTGACCGCAGTTACTAAAAAAAAAAGTATTGCTGAATTTGTAGGAGGAGCCGAAGTAATAAATTTATACAAAGCGAGTAGATAACCGAGTTAGGATGTGGCTGCTTTGTACCAGATCTATTTGATCACGATCAGATGAATGAAAGCAAGTGTGTTAGCATGGACGCACACTCGAATACGAAAGATTTCACTCTACTGCTTTTTGCACTACACAAAGTAATTCATGTGCACAAAGTCATGGCTGTGCGTTAGTCATGGCGAATAGTCATGGAAGTTGTCATGTTCCGCAAATGAAAATTGGTGTGGAAAGTATTAATAATTTCTTGAAAACCTTGGAAATACTGAATTTCAAAAATGCTGCATTAAAAAGAACCCCCTATTCAGAAATGCATTACATTAAAGCATCAGTCTCTTTTATTTTTAATCAATATACATATGCGATATGCGCAAACACGGTTAAATGCCGAATCGGATCTTAGTTGCGCAAAATGGGAACATCATGAATTATAATTTAGAAATAGAAGAGCCTGATGCTTTGGTTTGATGTATTTTTTCCGAATAGGGGGAGGTATTATTCCTACATAACCGAGACGGTAAATATGTAAATCTACTGGTTTAATCATTGCAGAGTATAAAAAATTTAGGATTATCTACGAACTCGTGATTTATATTTATATGTCAAAAAGGAGGGTTCTTGTTTTTTTTTAGCTTATTTATTTATTTAATTAGGCAATGAAATTCTTATAGGATAAGTGGAATGCAATATAATAAAATCACTCGTAAAATAAGAACAAGAGAGGAAATAACTAGTTATACAAAGATTAAGGGGAGTTCTTGAAGCGACTTCAAGGCCCTAGTAATAGGAGCATTTCGAGCAAACATGTCGGGGAAATACGTTCACCTTCACCAGAATATTACATACATATGTACATTTGCAAGAATAAACTCACCTTTCCAGTTCGTTGTTTAGGAATTTGTTCGTGGTGCGAATGCCAACCACATGCGTTGAAATTCATCCTCGAATTGTTCCAACAGCATTTTATTCGAGCTGATTACAATGTTTTCCCAGTTACCACCAAAGCCCTACAAATGTTAAGAAATGGTATAAATTCAGTTTTTTTTTCTGATAATACTTTGTACATATGTGTGTATATGGTCACCTGCATCGTCCAGTTTAATGAGCCTGACATGACGATGCCCTTAACATTTTTTGAATCATAAGTTTTGCCGACGTTGGCTAAAACAGAGCGGGCGCGCTTCGGACCATCAAGTAGGCAAAATTTATGATGCATCAGCATTGTGGTCAAAGGACAGCGAACTGGTACACCTGTTAAGAGCAAATAGACAGCGTTATCCGAAAAGTATAATATAATGTTGCAAGGACAGGGATTTCAGCCTACCCATTTTTTCTAGTGAAACTATTGTACAAATACAGCAAAACAACAATCCTAAATTATGAACCATTCTTCACTTTGTTATCGACACGCAATTCGAACAGATTCAAGCAACGAAGATTCATCGCATCGTTTCTATGCACAGCCGAAAAATATACTACAATTTTATACACATAGCAAGTGCTGGCAAAGCAGTGCGTTGTATTAAGGCTGCCAGATTTCATTTTTATTTAACCCTTAAATGTACCAAAAAAGGGGATTTATAATTAATTGTTTTGTTGTAGTCTTTGTTTATTTTAAAAATGTCTACCTTGCAATTACATGTTTATTCTAGCCCTAAAGAGCACGAATGAAATCACATACGTTTAACTATGTATGCATGTATGTATGTAAGTGTTGCAGCGGGGCGGAGAACGTATAGAAATAGAAATATAAAAATTTCTATACGTTCTCTGGCGGGGGCTGGTACCACAAAGATTTGCACATGGCAACATGTGAATTGGCAGGGCATTGCACCAAAAAGCGTATATATAGCCATTAATACAAATTGCAATTCGTGAAAACAATAAATGCAGAAATTATATTCTTAGATGCTTTTATAAGATAAATACTGCCATTCCAAAGAGAAGAGCTTGCTAGGTGGGAAGATGTGAACGCTATGAGCGCACGTGGTTCAATCGGTTGCAAGAAAATTTATAGAATGGGACCGTAGCCGCGACACAACTTCCAACACGGCCCCAATTTTTTTTTGGTTGTCGGCGCTTGTCTTCGCAGCTTTGTAGTTAAGGCTTGATTATTTTCAAGGTAATTATGGTCCGTTTTTCTGTTTGCTTCGATGGATATATGTATGTATATAGATACTTTTATAGCACGTCGATTTGCATGTACATATGTATGTACATGAACATGCAGGCATACAGGCATACAGGCATGTACATATGTATAGATATTATTATGGGCTTGGTAATAATTAAGTTTCTTGGAATTGTTATAGAAATCAATTGATTCGTATTTTTGATTGTCAAACCTCATTTTTTGGGTTAAACTTGATAACAACATACTTATCGTTTTCAAGGTCAAATCGGAGTTCTCAATGCAACAACGGTTGCAGTAGCGCATGACATCATCAGCTGATGAGCGACAAAGTAATCTTTAGGTTTTATAAGTTTCAGTAAGAAATATTGCAATCATATTCAGCATTTATTTACCTGCCTTCGTCAATGCTATAATCTGTGAGCCACTGGAGTACACCATTTCGTTGTCACTTATGATGCGCACAGACACTCCTCTGCGAATAGCTCGCAGAAATGCCTGCGACAGATCGTAGGATGTAAACGTATACATGGCCAGATCAATTGTATATTTTGATTTATCAATTAACGAAATTAGTCGCCCGACATTGTTAGCAGCACAAAAGCGATTTTTACACGAAGGACTAGCACTTGCAGTTGGAGTTGGTAGTTTGGCAATATGCCCATTCTCGACCATGCCACTTGTAGGGCTCTCTTGCGTAGGGCTCTTGCGCTCGGATGGAGATTTCAGTATGTGTCCACCTGCACAACCTTGTGTCAGCTCATTCGTCCAGATGACTTCGGCCACTTCGTCGTCAGATGCATCGCGACGCCACAATCGTTCGCGCACGTACAAATAGCCACGATATACAATTTCTGACAACAACACTGTCGATATGCCTGCAGTCAGGCTATAAAAAGTGTAGCGCAACACCCGATTTTCCAACATTTTCTT
>NW_023458556.1:37248495-37252459 GCF_013731165.1 Rhagoletis pomonella
TTACTACTGCAGCTAAACGGAAATGCTGCGTGTTGCAAAAAATAGATTCGCGAGATGCAGCGGTCAAAAATGCACGTGTTATTTCGTTCAAGGCAATCAAATTTCATTCGTTTGACAGCCGAATCAGCTGTGCTGCGAATGAGCAGTATTGCCATCACTCAAATTTCGTATCACGTCGGTCAGGTCGTTGTCCCATGGTTGCTATTTTTTCTTATTAGAAAATTATCTAATTGGTTTCATTTCATTAAAATATCATAATTAACTAATCTGTTCTAATTTAATTAGATTTTATTTAAATTTATTTTCTCCTGCTCAGATCATAGGTGTTTACTAATTTTAGGAATGCATTCTTTTTTATATTATTTATCAGCAGGAATATCTCAAAGATCTATTGTCCCGGTCAACAAAATCAAGTTACCTACATATTTCTTACAATAAATTTTTTTCGGCACAGCTACTTACATGAATTTCTTATCTACCAGTTTGTAGTTTCTTTAGATGCATTCTAGTAATTGATGGTACAAACGCTTCATAGACTCATCAATAAAAGCTCGGAGGGAACCTTGTATATTTTTTGTCTGTTCCGTAGATAAGATAAATTGTGTAGTTATTCTAAAAATTGCGAAAAAAAATGAACACTTACTTAGGGATGCATGCAGGTAGTGCTAAAAGACTATGAGTAATTTGTAGAAACTATTTATTACAATTGTATGTATTGCAAATAACCGAATCTTAATGTGTTAAACGTAAATTAAAGGTGTCTTTGATTATATTTTGAAAACAGTATCTATGTATGTATGTATATCAAACTTATAAGCGTATGCGAAAACATAAATTCAACCTCTTGGCGCATTTTATATCCATGGCCGCATCTTCACATGGTAGATTCATATCGTTCAATTCTCGTTTTATTTCCAATTGGTCGTTTTCGATTTTTCTACTTTTTACCTTATTGAATTTTTTACCGAAGTTGATTATACCGAGCATCACTAGGTTTACGATTTGAGAAGAAGTTTCGCAGAATTAAAATCTGTCCGAAGCCGATAACAAGCACTATGAATGTCTCGAGAGCTGACCACAAAAATACGGCCTCATTTAGTTCTTCGGCTCTTTTGCGACCTTGCGCCTCACGCAAACGGTGGTGCGTTTGTGCATCCAGTATGTCATTGAGGCTTTTGTGAATTGACTGGGAAGAAGTCTCCATTTGCGTCAGTACGGTGGCATGTTCGTCGATACCAGGCAGTGCAGGCTCATCGCCAACTTGGAAGTCGACATAGACAATTTTGTGGGAAAATGAAGAAAATTGGTTACTAAAGCAAACTTTATAAACACCCGTCGCTTCCGCCGTAAATTGATGACTGTCAAATGTGGCACGCTGTTGTTCGTATATGACTTTGCCATGAGGATTTGTTAACGTTACATCCACGTCCAGTTGACCACCAGCAGATACTTGGAACTCTAGATAGCATGATGTATTACGCCGCACTTCTTCAAAGAAGCAATCCTCCGAATTGTCTGCTAAATCGAATGTAAATTCTACAGCGGTGGCAGGGCAGAAGGTAATCGAAAACAGTAGCGGCAACAATGCAGATATTAAACTAAATCGTACTGATGATTGCATTTTACTATAAAATACAATAGGACTATTATCCGCAGGCTTTTAAAATTGTTTAAGGTATTAAGATATGGCGCTGGCACTCTGAAGAAGTGTTTTGCCACGCAATGTGTTAGATGTACTGGCTGCACCTAAATATTTTGGCAGTTTATACAATTACCACAGAATTTGATATTTCCAAATGAAGATAGAAAACTTACTTCAATGGTGATGAGGATATCAGCGTTAAAAGCTATATCTTTGGTTTTAAAATACAAATGTTAAAATGCTAGATTTTTTGTTTGCTTTTCGCCCAAAAATGTCTGCTTCTTGTAGGAAAATTCTGCTTAAATTGACAATCGAAACTGACGTGTCAAAATCACGGCTGCCACTTGAAAAAAAATAACCAATAGAAATCTGACTAAAAACCCACCAAACTGAAAAAAACTACCAACTTTATTTTTTACGTACATATTTGTTACGAACAGCAAAACTTATTACAAAAAGAAAAACAAAAATTACTGATATGCAAATTAATTACATTATTTACTTTTTATATGTATTTTATATGCATATGTTACAATCAAAATAGGAATTTGAAATTCACGGTGTTTAAACTTCTCACAAATTCAGAATATTACGAAAACTTTTAAAGTTTACTTACATATGTCTTTACATATATTCCCTGCAAACCATTTTTTTCAGAGTACTCTGAATTGTAGAGAAATTGTAAAGAATTCGTAAAGAAGTCATTCGAATTTTTGCCGCATTTTCTAAAATAAAATAAACTGTGAACACTTCGATTCTTTTACGAAATTTCGGAAGAAAATCGGTAAAGCAATGGAAATGTGAACAATTTCTTGCAGATTCTTTTCTTTATTTTTCGTACACAAATTTCTTTACGAGTTCGTGTCAACCTCTTTTTATAATTTTCTTTGAAGCAAAGAACGTAAATCTATAAGAAGAGACAACACGTTATAATTGTAACAAGTGGGAACATCACGAGCGTGATTTCTCTTTTGCCCAAATACATTTTGTGATTCGATGAGAAGAAAAGGCACGCTCCTGATGTTCACATCGTTACAATTATAACGTGTGGTCTCATCTTATAGATTTACGTTCTTTGTTTGAAGGTTCGTAACAAAATCGTTACAGAAATGAGATGCTTCTAAAGATTTCGTCAAGATTTCGGGAACTTTGGTTTGCAGGGTTTGTACTACATACATATATATATGTAGACATGTTTAATGAGATCAACAAAAATTCAGTAGTCTTGGTTTTCAAGGAACGAAGTTTCGATAAAAATAATTTAAAAAAAATAACCAAATCAGAGAAAAAAACTACCAAACAACCAAATTCGAAAATATTAAAAAAAAAACCAAGTTTGGTTGGAAACAACCAATAGTGGCAACCGGGGTCAGAATGAAGCAAACGTTGCCATACTTGAAGTATGAAATAATTTTGTACAAAACAACTAAGCACGGTCCAGACTGAGAACTGTAAGTGTATTTAGTTGTGCTTTTTGTTTAACAGATTTTAAAATATACTTATATTATGTATTCGCTAACGATTTCTTAGGACTTCTTAACTACTTCTAAACAAGCCTCTTTCGCAGTGGGATATTTAAATTTAAAACCGGTTTCTAATGTCCTTTTCGGTTGTATCTTAGCACCAGACAGGAGCAAAGCAGAACGGTCCTTGCCAAAAATAGTTTCGATAACGAATTCCGGTACAGCGAAAAGACAGGGACGTCGCAAAGCTGAAGCAAAAGCCTGGAATGTAAAATCACACAAAATTATAATATCAAATTAATTATGCGTACATGTACATGCAACTAAGCTCGGCCAAACACTAACATATGTATAAGCGCCAATCTATTATTATTATTATGTAACTAAAAATTTACGTTTTTGGAGATTTCATCATACAATTAATAAGCTTGATAAAGAGAACATGTTCAGCCTAACTTCCCAAAAATGGCGAAGAAATGTGTCTTTCCATCTATATTTTGGTATACCAACTATATGAATTGATCAAACTTTGATTGGTTTTTTCCCAAAATTTAAAATTTTGAAATAATTCTGTATATTATTAAACGTGCGATATGTTTTAAGGATAATTTTATGATGTCGGAAAAGAGAAGGTGAGCATGTACTATGTAAATATGTATTTTGCCACATTCTTACTGCATCATGTATGTATGCGTGTATGTATGTACATTTCTTTGCTGACGATTAATTCTCCATTTTAATACAAAATGCATTTTAATATAAAATGCAATTCATGAATTAATAACTTTAAAACTTAAAAAAATACATTCAAATTTGCCATATTTTTTATAAAACCTCTAATAATCTAAAATTAAAAAAC
>NW_023458556.1:37252559-37255919 GCF_013731165.1 Rhagoletis pomonella
AATGCACCTATTTTAATTGAATCATATTATGATGTATAAATAGATTACTAAAATATACATTTAAATATGTTCTTTATCAACAGTTTACCATTAATGTATTAGGAAAGCAATGATGAAGCCAAGGTTATTCCTATGATTAACGCAAACAAAATTTTTAAAATGCATTTTTTATAAATTATAATGAAAACTGTTATGATTCATAAATATATATATTAATACTAAATAAACATAAAACAATATGTATTGGTTTCGAACCGTGAAACCTAATAATAGATATTGTACTTGCCATGCTCAATGGAAAAGTTTTAATATTATTAACGGTATAGCAACAGATAAAACCTTAGAGGTATTTTTTACTGCTGAAGGAGGGTTTAGATCGCAAATTTTATGTTTGGCTAGATCTCAACAAATAGCTTCAAATCTTCCATCATTTCAATTTTCTTATAATCAACATGTTAAAATAGAAACTGTTGGGGTATGATTGTAATAGTTGGTAAATAGTTTTAACCCGACTTACGTGTTTAGAGAAATTGATGTGTTAGCTAGGCGGTATGTTGAAGAAGAAGGATGTTCAAAATTTAATTAAAGGTAATACTATCGATGACAACACTAACGATAAAAATAATAATTTGAATGATAAAAATAAAGAGGTATGTATATATATGTAATATATAAAGTATATGGGTCATTCCATACAATATTTACACCTCAATATTAAAATAAATAAAAAATTGCGTTAAAAAATCGCATTTTTTATTTTTTTTAACGTTGTGAAAAAACTTAACAGTTTTGGTGTTTCCATTCTCAAATTTGTACAGCGTACTACGTAAAGTTTGACAACTATTCAGGTTAAAAAAATTAAAATCAAACATGATTATTTTAACCTATCTCACACTCTCATGGAAAGCCGAGGTAAATACGCACATTCTGATACCTTGACTGATTTTCTCCGACAAATGGTTTATTAACTGCAAACAATTGAAAAAAGATACTTCTCCGTGAGTTAAAAATTTCGGGATTTTTTTTCGAGATTTTCGAATATCATGACGAAATAAAATAATAGCTGTCTTCTTTTTTCTATAAAGAATGTAAAAAAGTATATTTCACCCCAAAAAATTATTGAGGTATAAATATTGTATGGAAGGACCCATATATATATATAAATTAATAGATTATAATTTTCTATTTCATTTATATCTCAACCGCTAACTAAAGAACGTATCGTGGTTTTCATAAAAGAAACTTAAAACGAAATATAATTTTATTATATTACCAAAATGTATTTATTTTAACTATTCAAGTACTCTCATCTACAATACCTATTGATTTGACTACCCAATATTGATACTATAAACATAAAACTGAACTTTAAACTAATGAAATGGACTCAAAGTGGCCAAAATGGATTAAAAGAAGACGAAAACAAAACATCTATCCCTGAAACAACATCAGAAGCACCTACATCTAATCCGAAAAAGTGTTTCACAACACAGGAAACCATAGAAGAATTTAGGCAAGATATAATACAAAAAGAGAAATATTTCGGGAATAATTGAGAGCTCACATCCCTTTTATAGACATTTTCAGCTTTAATATGAAAATAATATTATGCTAGGAATTCGTTGTACATCACGATCCAGAAAATAAAAGTCGCGCCATACGCGGACCGCTAACCCTCTCTTCGACGATTTGACAGCATCCACCTAATCGCTGACGTCATAAAATAATTCTGTTTACATTCACTGTTGCCAACTTGATGCTTTTCGCACCAAATTTAGTGGGTATTCAAAACGCGAAAATTTTAGAGTTTGGTGTTGGTGCGTTTTTGCTGCTTTTGTTTTTAGTCTGAGGACACCAAACAAGTGTGGTAAGCAACTTTACAATAACAATAACTTAAACAAAATCATGGCACAGTGACAATCATAAGCGACAACAAAATATGTGGCAGCACCTTCAATTCAGCCAGAAGAAATCGACCGTCGTGCAAGAAACATTGATGTTTATTAATTTGAATTGGCGTCCTTACAATAAAATCATGTATGCATATAAAGTCCATAAAATACACCAATAAGAATTTGGTGCTTTTTCAAATTCATAATTTGGCAATACTGCCTTTTGTTCGATGCTTCCTCTTTTTCTTGTCGAGTTCGTCTTGCTCTTTCATTCTGGTATTTTTTGACGTCACGGCCAGTTGCTCTCAGCTCGATTTGCGCAATCTTGTATTCTATCATTCTTGGTTGTACATATGATAGTAATACGGCTTTCCCACGGCACCCCAATTACGTAGTTCGCTTTCTCATTCGTAATTCGCACTCCAATTACCCTTCGAATTACGTAATCCGCCATACAAAATTTTGAAAGCGAATTACCGCATTTGTTGGTAATTCAGATCCAATTACCATTATTTCTGAGTACGAAAAGTAAGATGTGTATATCCCTAATTTAATACGGAAACCAATAAACTTTTAGGAAGAACCTACATTTTGCATTAATTTTGCAGCGAAGAAAAACAAAAATGAAACACAGAGACAGCGAACTGTCAAATCGAATTAAGAATGTGCCCGTGGGAATGGGGTAATTCGCGATCGTAATTGGAGGAGCGAACAAAGTATTTCAGTATGCCGTGGGAAAATGGTATAATTTCCTTCAACGTATACTGAATATTTCTTGTTTTGAGTATCGTCAAGGTGCATTCGAGAAAATTTTAAGTAATGCTGAAATTGAGATTTTTACTGGAGATGATAGCACACTACGCTCAGATGTCACATCAATTGTTATTAAAAGTTATAAACATGATATGGATATGGAAATTTCTTAACTTTTAATACCATAAGATGGATTTACCGTATAAATATGAAATATAAAAATAATATAAATGTAGTGTATAAAATGATTAATTTGATATTTTGTTTTCATTATTCCGCGGAGTGTGATCGATTAGTTAATAAAATTGGTTGTTTTAGTACTTTCTTATGTTTCCAATTATTTAACTAGGATTTGATTAGACTCTAAAAAAATATTATAAACTTTTAAACGAATTTAAATAAGCTTAAGCTATATAATGTCGAAGGAGTATACGTTGGTTATAGACGTTCAGGGATTCAATTTAATAGGAAATTTATTGCTAAAAAAGTCAGCATATCAACATATGATTCACATATAACAACGTTTCTTATTCAACCTTGTTATGAAGAATCTAAGTTAGCGATACGGGTAAAACAACTAATAACTGTTGTATCATAATCATCATGAATTAAAATGGGAAGATGGTGATTCGACTTTAATGACTGTTATTGAATATATCCATTTATTAATGAAAAGAAAAAATTATATATTCTGTGCTAAAGGATTGAGGCCCCC
>NW_023458556.1:37256019-37258853 GCF_013731165.1 Rhagoletis pomonella
ACCGCAGCTGTCAATAATTATCTAACCTTGTATTATTGAATCATGGTGCATAGTGAATGTTGGGCAGCCAGTGTGCCAAAAACGAAAGTAAAAAACCTATACGGCTTCCCACGGCACCCCAATTACGTAGTTCACTCTGTCATACAAAAATTTCAGATCCAATTATGCGAACTACGAACAAATCGGTAGCGTCTCTAATTTTTATCGGAAATTTATCGAAACTAGCTCACAAATTAAAACTTTCATTTTTTCTGAGTACGAAAAGTAAACTTTATAAATGTGTATATTCATAATTTAATACGGAAACTATTAAATTTCTACGAAGAACCTACAACTGTCAAATCGAATTAAGAATGTGTGGAATAGGATAATTCGCGATCGTAATTGGGGAGCGAACAAAGTTATTCAGGATGACGTGGGAAAGTGGTATTAGGCGCGCTTTCAATTTCGATTTTCCTATTTGATGATGGGCCTTTGAATCGGCGTAGGGAGTTTCATAACACCACGTCTCGATTTGTGAACAGCCATCTCATGCGAACTGTAAATTTGATATCATGCGGAACCAATAATGATAGAATAAAAGATTGCACCATCCTGGCGACGATGACATTTGTGTTCCACGGCTAAACAAAGCCGAATTGGATGTTAAAAAAACGTTAGAAGATCAAATTTTCTTAATATTCAATTTTTGACAGTAAACGTGTTTTATTTGTGCTTAACTAACGGTGGTTTCTGTAAAGTGAATTGTCTTTATAAAATTGAAAGTACATACCATCCATTGCGGCACCGTCACCGTCACCGTCATCATCACCGTCAACGATGACTATGCGTCAAGTTACACACTATCCGTTAGACGTAGCGTCCGAAAAATCATAAACTCGCTGCTAATCTTTGAAAAATTTGCGTTTTACTTTTGCACTTCTTCTATTAGGTTTTCCTCCATAATTTTTTTTAATTTCGTTTTTCCATAGATCCAAAAATTTTCACAAACTGAAAAAATTTACGTTCAGACATGTAAACAAAACACTGAATAGTTGTCATTTGACGCAGTTGCAAAAGCAAAATTGAGAGATGAGCTAATTTGTGCGGCACCGTCACCGTCAGCTTGTTCATGTAACTTACTTCATACAAATACACCGAATCAACTTTTTTGACAACTGCCGATGACGGTGACGGCGACACAATGCACGTTATGTACTTTCACTTTTATTGTGTGGGGCTCTATTCTGTAACTGTGAGTTTTGAAGTGTGCACTGAAAATTGTGTGCACTCTTCATTTTCCGATTCAGGAAGAGTGAGAATGAGTTTTAGATGTCAAAATTATATACACTTACTTGTTTTGCGATTCAGCATGTGTGAGAATGAGTTTTAACTGTCAAAATTGAGTACGCTTCTCTTCCGAAAAACTCACTGAATTTTGGTCGGTGAGTTTTAGGTTGTGAGTTTTGCACTCGGTGTACACTACATTTTCTCACAGTTACAGAATAGAGCCCCTTGACTCCTACTTTACAGAACAATTTGGCAACTAATACATATTCTCAACTGTCTTGTCTTAAATTGTCTTATGTAAACGCAGCGTTAGTTGGTTATACAAAGTTTGAATTACAAACTGTCAGCAAAGTATAAGAATTGTGTAACGCTGTGTTTACGTAGAACAATTTGAGACAAGACAATTGAGAATATGTATTAGTTGTCAAACTGGGGCCGAATCACGGTTCTCTTGATCGAGCAATATCTTTCGAAATTTTCTGTTGGCATCACCGCATTCGTGATCGAGTAAAAGTTATCGACATTTGGCATCACCACATTCGATATCGAACAGAAGTTTCTCAAGACTGGGTCCATACAGAAAAGCTTTTGTTGCTCATTTTCGGCAACTTCTCTTTTGGTGTTGCCCTTCGCGTTCACACAGAGCAATACTTTTGTACACAATTATGGGTGTCAGCTGTGAACGGCCAACTAGAATTGCTCAGACGAACGAGAGTACCCTTCCCCCTTCCTCGTCACTCCCTCGCACACAAGTAACGAGTTGCCGCGACAAATGTTTCTCTGTCTGAACCTAGACCAAACAACAACAAAATACATGGCATGATGGAAACCAAAAGTCAAAAGCGAACCCGTTCCTCGCATAATGAAACTCATGATAAGACAGACTGGTTATAATAGGAAATCCTTGGGGCCGGACTTTATAAACGTAGTATAATATTTACCTCCACTGAAAATCGTATATTGCCACCCTGGCGATTCCAGTTTGACATTTCGTTTTGTTTTGTCTTTCTCTATTTTGATTCCCAATTTCATCCTTTTGGACCGAAATGGGTGGGTAAAGTTTCTGGCATTCTGGGCTTGCCTTCATATCGGTTTGTGTGTGATATTTGGAAAAGTTATTTTGCTCAAAAATCTAGGCAGAATATTTCAAACTTAGTAAAATATTATGTATATATTTGTTAGTTACACTCAGCAGAAAAGTCAAATTCGCGTTACTTCATAAAAGTTGTTTAAAATTTTGGAAATCCTGGACTTATACGCAATTTTTCCTGGTTTTAAGACGATTTCTTTTTTATTTCGTGATCGCGCGTGTGTCCACGCCTAGCGTTCCCTACTCTGATATTTAAAGAATACATACAGCGCCAATGTAAAAAAAAATAAAAACAGAATCATCCAATTAACGTCCTTGGCTAGAAAATGGGTAAGTGTTTATTAAATAAGAAAACGACAAAATGAACAAAAGCATAGCTAATAATGGTGCAGATGGTGTAAAGCTATCCTGCAAGAGGGTCGCATGAGTACTGACAATTAATGTGGTTGTGATGGTGACAATTGCATTATCCGCA
>NW_023458556.1:37258953-37261723 GCF_013731165.1 Rhagoletis pomonella
TGCGGATAATGCAATTGTCACCATCACAACCACATTAATTGTCAGTATTCATGCGACCCTCTTGCAGGATAGCTTTACACCATCTGCACCATTATTAGATATGCTTTTGTTCATTTTGTCGTTTTCTTGTTTATTAAACACTTACCCATTTTCTAGCCAAGGACGTTAATTGGATGATTCTATTTTTATTTTTTTTTTTTTACATTGGCGCTGTATGTATTCTTTAAATATCAGAGTAGATAACGCTAGGCGTGGACACACGCGCGATCACGAAATAAAAAAGAAATCGTCTTAAAACCAGGAAAAATTGCGTATAAGTCCAGGATTTCCAAAATTTTAAAATTTTGTATGAAGTAACGCGAATTTTCTTTTCTGCTGAGTGTAACTAACAAATATATATATAATATTTTACTAAGTTTGAAATATCCTGCCTAGATTTTTGAGCAAAATAACTTTTCCAAATATCACACACAAACCGATATGAAGGCAAGCCCAGAATGCCAGAAATTTTACCCACCCATTTCGGTCCAAAAGGATGAAATTGGGAATCAAAATAGAGAAAGACAAAACAAAACAAAATGTCAAACTAGAATCGCCAGGGTGGCAATATACGATTTTCAGTGGAGGTAAATATTATACTACGTTTATAAAATTCCGGCCCCAAGGATTTCCTATTATAACCAGTCTGTCTTATCATGAGTTTCATTTTCCGAGGAACGGGTTCGCTTTTGACTTTTGGTTTCCATCATGCCATGTATTTTGTTGTTGTTTGGTCTAGGTTCAGACAAAGAAACTTTTGTCGCGGCAACTCGTTACTTGTGTGAGAGTGAGTGACGAGGAAGGGGGAAGTGTACTCTCGTTCGTCTGAGCAATTCTAGTTGGCCGTTCACAGCTGACACCCACAATTGTGTACAAAAGTATTGTTCTGTGTGAACGCGAAGGGCAACACCAAAAGAGAAGTTGCCGAAAATTGGTAACAAAAGTTTCTCTGTGTGGACCCAGTCTTGAGAAACTTCTGCTCGATATCGAATGTGGTTATACCAAATGTCGATAACTTTTACTCGATCACGAATGCGGTGATGCCAACAGAAAATTTCGAAAGATATTGCTCGATCACGAGAACCGTGATTCGGCCCCAGTTCGACAACTAATACATATTCTCAATTGTCTTGTCTCAAATTGTTTTACGTAAACACAGCGTTACACAATTCTTATACTTTGCTGACAGTTTGTAATTCAAACTTTGCATAACCCACTAACGCTGCGTTTACATAAGACAATTTAAGACAAGACAATTGAGAATATGTATTAGTTGCCAAATTGTTCTGTAAAGTAGGAGTCCAGACAATAAAAGTGAAAGTACATAACGTGCATTGTGTCGCCGTCACCGTCATCGGCAGTTGTCAAAAAAGCTGATTCGGTGTATTTGTATGAAGTAATTTACATGAACAAGCTGACGGTGACGGTGCCGCACAAATTAGCTCAACTCTCAATTTTGCTTTTGCGACTGCGTCAAATGACAACTATTTAGTGTTTTGTTTACATGTCTGAACGTAAATTTTTTCAGTTTGTGAAAATTTTTAGATCTATGGAAAAACGAAATTAAAAAAAATTATGGAGGAAAACCTAATAGAAGAAGTGCACAAGTAAAACGCAAATTTTGCAAAGATTAGCAGCGAGTTTATGATTTTTCGGACGCTACGTCTAACGGATAGTGTGTAGATTGACGCATAATCATCGTTGACGGTGATGATGACGGTGACGGTGACGGCGCCGCAATGGATGGTATGTACTTTCACTTTTATAAAGACAATTCACTTTACAGAAACCACCGTTAGTTAAGCACAAATAAAACACGTTTACTGTCAAAAATTTAATATTAAGACAATTTGATCTTCTTACATTTTTTTAACATCCAATTCGGCTTTGTTTAGCCATGGAACACAAATGTCATCGTCGCCAGGGTGGTGCAATCTTTTATTCTATCATTCCGCATGATATCAAATTGGCAGTTCGCATGAGATTGCTGTTCACAAATCGAGACGTGGTGTTATGAAACTCCCTAAGCCGATTCAAAGGCCCATCTTCAAATAGGAAAATCAAAATTGAAAGCGCTCCTAATACCACTTTCCCACGTCATCCTGAATAACTTTGTTCGCTCTCCCAATTACGATCGCGAATTATCCTATTCCCACGGGCACATTCTTAATTCGATTTGACAGTTCGCTGTCTTTGTGTTTTGTTTTACTTCGCTGCAAAATTAATGCAAAATGTAGGTTCTTAAGGGAGTTCTAATTTGTGAGCTGGTTTCGTTAAATTTCCGATAAAAATTAGATACGCCACCGATTTGTTCGTAGTTCGCATGATAATTTGATCTGAAATTTTTGTATGACAAAGCGAACTACGTAATTGGCGTGCCGTGGGAAGCCGTATAAGCTTTTTACTTTTGTTTTTGGCACTTTAAACACTGGCTGCCCAACATTCACTATGCACTACCTACTAAAAAAGTTGCCGAAAATGAGTGAAAAAAGTTACCGTGTATGAACTCAGGTGAACCAAATAGAATGACAACGAAATGAAATAATCGAAAATTTTGTGCACCAAATGTCAGAATCAGAGAAAACCAAAAATACAATCCTAGTTCTTTGCGCCGGGAAGCAAATTAGAAATAGATTTTTTTCAAAAGTTATTTATGTAGAATGCCGAAAATTGTGGAGTTACGCTCAAACCGTAGCTTATTACAAAGCAATTTTGATGGGTACAAATTGTC
>NW_023458556.1:37261823-37279457 GCF_013731165.1 Rhagoletis pomonella
GAGAGAGACAACTGTCAGTTTATCGAACCTTGTATTATTGAATCATGACTATGCACTACCTACTAAAGAAGTTGCCGAAAATGAGTGCAAAAAAGTTACCGTGTCTGAACTCAGGCTAACCGAAAGGAATGACAGCAAAATGAAATAATCGAAAAATTTTGTGCATCAAATGTCAGAATCGGAGAAAACAAAAAATACAATCCTCGTTATTTGCGCCAGGAAGTAAATTAGAAGAAGATTTTTTTCAAAAGTTATTTATGTAGAATGCCGAAAATTGTGGAGTTACGCTCAAACCGTAGCTTATTACAAAGCAATTTTGATGGGTACAAACTGTCCCTAGATCCAGTGGCTTTACTACGTCAGGAACTCCCATATGCTCCTCATAAAGCTGAACCAAATGAGGATCAATATTCCTTACTGCATGCAGAACTTTTTTCTATGCAAAATTTGCAGCAAGTAGATCCGTGGGCTCGCACGGATTCGTACTATGTTAGCCGACTTGCCGAAGTTGTGCGGGCAGCTTACAATGAGCCTTCTGGACGTGCGGAATCAGTGCAGGTCGTATATCGCCTTTCAACACATACGCCGCGTGTCAAAGGAGATTACAATTATTCCATGCGTTTTATATCTGAAAAGTATTGCGTTCTATGTGATGGGATTCAACATCTGTTTTTATTAGACACAAACGATCGTACTAAAGCAGCTAAATGGAAGTTGATTGCCGAAACGCCTATAGTGGCATTTGCTAATTCTATATCTTCTGAGCGCAATTTTTGCTTGTACGATTGTCGTTTGGATATCGTACAGGAGGAAAAGCAAATTAGTTTAGCGATAGGTAGAGTCGAAAGAAACGACAGTTCCTCCGGCGGCGGCTCCAAACATTTTATGCATTTGCATTGGGCCAAATGGATACACAATAAAGAATGGTTGTTTTCGATACTCGATACTCTTGAGGGAAAAGGCTCGTTATATTATTGTGCATTTGAACCCCGTGCTGAATCTATTATTATTTGTTCGAACCATGAATACACTTTTCGTTCTAAAAAATCGTCTGATAATAAAGAAAATACTGATAAGATTCCGTTGTATAAAGAAGTATCTGAAATTAATGGCTTCACATGGACGCAAACAGACGACGATATAACTATAAAATTTGACGTTAAGGAAGGAAAGGAAAGAACCGATTACAGTGTCAATTATGCTGCTGATAAACTGACCGTGAAGTGTTGCGAAGAAGTGCTTTTTGATAGTCAGCTCTTCGGTAAGGTTGACCAAGACTTGACCACATGGACAATCGAAAACAATTACTTACAAATAACGTTGGTTAAACGAGTTTTAACTTTGAATTGGCCATCGCTTCTATGTGACAACGTTGGCCCTGAAGAAACTTTAGACAAAAGCGGACAATCCGATTTACCTATAGATCAAAGGCCTATTGTCAACTTGGAAGCTCCTATTGAGGATTGTGACTTTCCTATGTCTGGCATTGAAGAGGAAATACGAATTGGTAATGCCTAATGCATTTAAAAATCAATGGAAAAATAAATACGTATTTTACTTTCAGGCCGCTATCATCTGTCAACGAAGTCAATAACACACGCTGTATTACTAGGTTCATCGCCTCCCCTTTTCTCCACTAACCTGCGACCAGGTTTCCCCAATGCTTTGGCAATACGCCAAGATGTTGATGCTGGGCTCTGGTTGCAAAACTACAATCCAAATAAACCTGAAGACTGGTCTCTGCGGCACGAAGCCAACTTGCATGCATTTGGATATGTGCAAGCTTCTAAGCAACAAAGGAAATTCATTGACTGTTCACCAGACTTCAATTATGCTCTCATCTGTGAATCGCATCGCCATGTTTTCCTTTACAAATCAAATTATGATGGTGCAGATGGTCTACGAAATCGTAACGGCCCGCAAGTTAGGTTGGGAAAGCAACACTTAGTAACCTTGGAAGATGCAGGAGAAGTTCTCGGACTTGCAACTGCGGAAAGCGTTGTGACCATATTGACGGAACGTTGTCTGTTACATTTGCAATTAAGTTAGCTAAACTATTACTCTAAATTATTTTGAAGTTAGGCCAAAAATTCCAAAAAGATTAACGTTCACGCATCAAATGTGTGATTTTTTTCTATTAACAATGAATAACCAACAATAATGGCCGTACGACAACGCATAGATGTCTTTCATTACTAAAAATGGGTTGGGTTCCGAAAAGTATCTATTAGTTCGAAGAATTCATTGACATGATCCTCTTTCTCCTCCGACCTCTGGGAACCACAGGCAAACCTCTTCAAAAAAGAAAAAATCGTTGATTTTCCTTACAAACTGCCACAAATGTTTAAAGTAAAATGAAGAGAAAGAGAATCAAGCCATTTAATTCCTTGGCTTGGATCGATAGAGATGACTGAGCTGAGTATAACGGTATACTTTTTTTAGGGAAACAACAACAACAATTATCAAAGGTTGAATAATAATAAAATAAGCTATTTTTGAAATCAAGATTTCTTAAAAACAAATGGATGGATAATTTGGTATACGTATTTTATATATATATTGTATAGTCCTTACAAAAATTGAATTAATGTAAAATAATTATAAAAAAAAAAACACCTTTACAGAGAAAGGGAATCAAATTTCCTATTGAATGATTTCAAAATCCATCCATTGGTTTTTAAGAAATGTTGATTTGAAAAAAAAGCTTATGTTGAACTTTAACTTTTGATAGTTCTTGTTATTGTTCTTTCCCAATATTTTGTTTTCTAATTTAAGATTTGGAGCCAAACTGCATTTATGCCGCAATGTGTATGTAATAATTTAATTCCTAATTTCCCGGAAAAAATTAAATTGTTTCTATCAAGATCTATACATAGAAGGTCGCGCAATCCGCGAAATAAAAATTGCCTCTCTCTGCGCATATCGTCTCAGGGCGATATTTTGCTTCATGCCGAAAAAGCCACAAAATCGGAAAACTGCGAAATTTTCATTTAAACTCGCTATATCTCAGACGTTTGTGTATCGATTGATTTGCAATTTGTACACAATAAACTAGATTCTATTCTGAAGAAGATGAGTCTAACTGCACTTCATAATACTTGTTTAAAACGAAATTGCGGATATTGTAACATTTTTATAAAAATTAAGGAGGTGGTTTTTACAAATGCAAAAGTTGTGTTATGAAGTTTAAAACTTTTGTTTTGTTTTAATGCAGCATTAAAGACAAATATATACGGACATTTTCGGGAAAGTTTCAGGTTTAGACAACAAGTAGTTCTAAAGTAATAACACTATTATGGTGACACCCACAATCGGGTGCTCGCCTCTACATAGATGACAAATATTTTCACATAGCACTTGTACAAGTAATTTTGGAAGTAATATTAAGTGAAATGTTGAAATTCATAAATTTATCAGTGTAATATAACTTATTAAAGCTCTACATACCTACATATGTATGCATATACATATATAATTACACACATAGTCAAAATGGTTATTCGTACAGTGATTGATTTACAATATTCGCAATGTTTTAAATTTTTCACGAAAATACTGTTCATATTTTAACAAAACCATATAAATGAAATTTTCAAACTTTCGGCAAAACTTAAAAAAAATTATACAAATTTTCATCAAAACTTTGAATGACAGTTTTTAGAAAAAATTTAGTATGCAGAGTTGTAGCTCATTCAGTCTCAGTTAATAAATCGCAAGCTTCAAGTCGCTTTAGATTACCTTTGCTTGTTTAGAATTTGTTTCTCAAGGTTGTTACATATCTGATCCCATGAGCAAAATGTAGTTTTGCATGGAAGAAAACGTTCAACACCATTGAGAAAAAAAATCTAAAAAATCAACGCAATTTTCCTCTAAAAATTGTCAGTCAAAATTTTGAAATATAGATCAAAATTTGTAGAATTTTTTAAGTTTTACAAAAAGTTTTAAAATTTAATTCGTATGGTTTTTGTTAAAATATCAACTATATTTTCGTGAAAAACTACCGAATAATCATTATTCAAAACAGTGCGAATATTGTGAAACAATCACTGTACGAATAACTATTTTGACTATGTATGGAGTTACGTGCATATTTACTAGGTATGTATGTATGTAAGTATTAAGTTTAGTAAGTCTATTAAGTTTAGTAATAGTTATATAACATTGATAAATTCATGCATTTCAACATTTCACTTAATATTACTTCCAAAATTACTTGTACAAGTGCCCAGTAAAAATATTTGTCATCTAGAGGAGAGCGACCGCTCGTGGGTGTCATCATAATATTGTTATAACTTTAGAACTACTTGTTGTCTAAACCTGAAACTTTCCCAAAAATGTCCGTATATATTTGTCTTTAATGCTGCATTAATACAAAACATAAATTTTAAACTTCATAACACAACTTTTGCATTTGTAAAAACCACCTCCTTAATTTTTATAAAAATGTTAAAATATCCGTCATTTTGTTTTAAATAAATATTAAGAAGTGCAGTTAGACTCATCTTCTTTAGAATAGTATCTGGTTTATTGTGTACAAATTGCAAATCAATCGATACACAAACGTCTGAGATATAGCGAGTTTAAATGAAAATTGCGCAAAAATTTTCCGCAGTGAAAAATCCGATTTTGTGGCTTTTTCGACATAAAGGCATGAGTAAAAATTTAGTTAAAATTAACTGTAAATGTATTTTTGAATAAGCTAGCGATTACAATTGGTTTGAAATTGCTCCAGTTCATTTCAATTTTATGTTTTTTTACGCTGCTTGTTGTTTTCGCTGTTGATGTCGCCCAATTTTGCGAGAAAAGAATAACGGACCTGCGCATTGCGCAACCTTTAATATATAAACCTTGGTTTCTATCTTGGTTAGGACAAGTGGATCCAAACATATGCCCGTAAGTGTTTTTGCTCAAAAGAAAAAAGGAGTGTTGCCAGAATATTTTTGTTAAAAAACTTCCAAGTAACGATAAAATCTTCAAAACACCATAATTAGGTTATATTACGTTCAAATTGGCCCCATTTAACTTGTTAAATTAAAAAGAGCTTTTTGGAAAACACAATCGTCCACATTGAACATTTGGAGTTAACTTTGACGGTTGTTTGATTACCAATACAAATTCGAAAAAATTTCCAAAATAAAGTTTTTGTGTTTCAATTTGTTTTGTGCGAATGTCTGCTTCATGATATTAACGCATACGGATTACTTAGAGACTTCAAAATGTTTAGTTTGTATGCACTATTTATCTCTGCGTACGATGAGACCTCATGGAAAATAACTAATTACCGCCTGGGCCTCTTTTTTGGCGGGCAGACATGCATACAATTTTAATATTTTTTGATAATTTTTAATATGTTTCAGAATATAAATCTTTTGAGCGTTGGCGTGTCAAATGAAAGCTTTTGGGTCTTTCTGATTGGCCGCAGCAAAAAGCTTTCTGATACAACTCTGCGCAGAACTGGTTTTCAAACGAGTTAAATGATTTAACTGGTTTAATTTTCCAACAACAATTGCATGCGATTTAACTGGTTCAAGCCCATTTAACATGTTCAGCTCGTCAATTTGAACGTTACTTTGAAGGTTACTGAAACTGGAAAAAAATATTTTTTCTCTCTAGAAATATCTTCATTAAAGCTTTTGTAACAAAAAAAAATTGCATTTTTTTATTAAATTTTATTTGTTATACAAAACCATAACACATTTTGTTTAAAAAATAAAAATAAAAAGCTTTGAATTCATAACAGCCTTATACCATGTTCTGACCGACATCGAAAACATGTTTTCGTTGGTAAAACTGGTTTTCGACCTAAAACTTGTGTTTTTGTCCATGTAAAATCTGTCAAACGAAAACTAGTTTTCGCTGAAAACCACTTGAAAACTCACGTTCCACTCATTTCAATCGGTGTCTGCACTAGTTTTTTTCGATTATTTATCGAAGTGGAAGTAATATTTTATCATTTTTAATACGTCATTTCGGATTTATTGTTAACTGGCTGGCCAAAATAAAGTAAGCATGGAAGTAAAAGGTTGTTAATGAAAAGAAATTGAAGGAAAAGTATTTTGGTTTTGTTTTTGTGTAGCAAAACTGTAAGCAAAGGATGAAAGAAATGTCAACGAAAACACCAACAGTCGGTGTGAACAGCCTTCAGCCCACAATCCTACAACTCGTTTTCAAGGTGTTTTCGTTGTCGGTCAGAACATGGTATTATACACGAAGCTCATTTAACAGCATGATTCAATAATACAAGGTCAGATAATTGTTGACAGCTGCGGTTTGACAATCCCTTACAAAAGGTTGCATTTACGAAGGACAGAGAAAGGGCAAGAATGCAATCCCTTGTTGCGAAAATGGTAGTAGAAAAGTACGCAAAGTAGGCAATTAGTAGTGAAATTCCTTTTGTAAATTCGAATGTATTTGCAGGAAATCTGGCATTTTAAACGAAATGTTGAACGTAATATTGATATATCTACGTGAATTACGTAATTTATGTGCTATTTAGCTGTATAAAACCTGCAAAATGACTCAAAATTAAAATAAGACTACTATGAGATTGATGTAAACATCCAATGCTTATGTTTTCATCAGTTCAATATGCTTCATATGCATATACAAATAAACATATTGCACAAAAGCGTATACTTTTATTTCACACCAAAGCTACACTGTTTCCATGTAAATTTGAAAAGAAGCAACACAGTGCCACTGCTAAGGGAGCGGTGCGAGAGAGACAACTGTCAGTTTATCGAACCTTGTATTATTGAATCATGGTGTATAAGCGGTTAATCAACGCACAGCATTACATACGTAGAAGTCTGTAGAGTTTTGATTTCTACGTAAAAATGGTATAGCAGTGCATGCAATGCCAAGTATGCATAACAGAGCCTTAACTCCCAGCTAAACATCGTAATGGACACCCAACCTATAACACGTGATCGAAAAATCAGTTGATGTGCTTTAAGCTGAAATTAGTCAAAAACGTAAACGCACCGGTACGTAAGCCCGAGTCAGCTGACACGATCTATCTTACCAGAACGCCATGTAAATGAAAACTCATCAACGCAGAATTTTTCTGTAGTTGTAGCCCGTAGCGCAGAAATCTGCGGAATTTAGATTTTTCCGTGTCAGCTGATTTCTTCCTTCTATAGATGGTTGCCAGTTCGTCAGTTTTGCGAATGGTGAAAAAAATATAACTTGCTATTAAAAATACGTTTAAAATTTTTGAAATTTACTATCGAATAAGGTTTTTTCTTGAAAAATAAGTACTTTATATTTAGCTACGATCTATTATAGCCCGAAAAATTGTTGTTGAAAAGGTAAGTTTTGCGAAAAGGCATGGATGAGTGGCAGCACTGTAGTAAGCAACACTGAAGTAATCAGCTGGTTTCTACGTATTCACTGCGGGCTCCAGTAATCGACAAAATTATGCGTATACAGACAGCGTTTAAGTATACGTTCTGCGTTCTTGACTAATTTCACCTTAACTGAATGATGTACCTCCAGTTAGCGTTAACTAGACATGGTGCAAACGGCCCTTAGACGTACTCGCACACAGCCAAAATAATGAAACTAAATGAAAAAAATACGCCAATGTGATTTTAGTGAAAGTATAGTGAATTTCAGTGTATTTAGAGTGTTTGAGGCGTTTAAGAAAATCGAGAATTGTAAAAATCGGTAAAACCAACGTGGCGGTTTGCGCCATCTTCCGTTCGCTACATCGTGCTCATGATGTAATAATACAAGGTGGTATCAGTTGTGACAGCTCGATTTGACACTGCCTTAGCTCAGTAGAATGAGAAGAAAAACGGGAAGAAATGAATCCCCATATGGGGGAAAAATATAAAATTTCACATTTTCTCGTAAACAAAATTTGCTTTTTTATATTATATTCGTTATGAAATGAAATAAAATAAGATAAATACGTTTTTAAGAAAAAAAGTGTGTATACTGAGAAAAAATAAAAAACATTCAACTATATTAATGGGCAAAGAATAGTTAAAAAAGTAACACTGTTTCACGTAAGGCAGTCAATATGGCGGAATTAGAGCGAGAATTTGCCAACTGATAACACCTTGTATTATTGCATCATGCATCGTGCTGAGATATGAGAAAAACAAACACAACAAATTTGACAGCTAATAATCTGCGATTTGCCTGTGTAAACGGTTGCTTAAAAAACGAGCTTTGATTAAGATTATATTTATATGTTAACATACCTTTAGTAGACAAATGACCCAAAGTCATCGAGCGTGTTTATTCTAGTCGACTTTTTAGCGACCGAACTAGATTCCAAAAAGTCGATGTTTAACTAAAGCCAGAGTCGACTTTTCCTCCCTAGTCGAAAGAAAATGTCAGAAAATTTTTCGTGTTTTCGGCAGAAGAAGCAAACGGCAGAAATCTCAACGGCGACGGACATGCGGTGAAATTAGAAATAAACCTTTGCAGTTGGATCACGGAATTGCATAAATAGCGAAGCAGTTGTACAACGTGCTTCATAAATTTGAGAATTTTTAACAATTTGGAAGTGCGGAAAGTGAATAGTGTATTATTGCGCACGTGGTAAATCCAAGGAAAAAAGTAGAGAGATGAAACAATTGTATTTGGAGATGTAAATCTCACACCTTATATGTATACGCAAATAAAAAATCTTGAAAAAGTGCATTGGGGAGGAGCATCATCAATCAAAGAATCGCTGCATTCATGTGTAGTTGTGAAAACTTTTTTGGACTTTTGTTGTGGACAATCGGCTATACTAGTTGTCACGAACAATCCCTTCTGCGGAACCGAAAACAAATATCTCGAGTGTTAAATTTATGTACGTACTTTGTGGGAGCCTCCTAATAGCCATTACTCCTGTCTGTGTGTAGAAGAGTGAGTGAGGTCATACATTGGATACCTGTGTATAAAAGATTTCCATTAAGGAACTTAGTATTCAACTTTAAATTCACATTAGAATTGGATTGGAAGTTCGTGTGCACACAAGTAAAATAAAGGGGGCAAAATAAAAGAGGAAGTACATTTCCTAATTCTAAAAGCATTACGACGCATAGAAAAAGTATACTAAAAGTGCATTCCTGTCCGACAAATCATAGTGCGATTTATTTCGGCTGCATTACACAATAATTTCCGTAACTACTGAATACTCTTTTTTTTTTTTAAATTTGTGACAATAAATATACTTAAGTATTTTTTAAAACATACCTTAACGATTACCGATAGAGACATCATTTGATTGAAGTAAAAAAGGTGCATTGTAAAGAAAGTTCTCAGCAATCACGATTTAATAAATAGGTAAGTAAAAATAAAACGAATGTTTGTAATGCATAATAGGCTATATACATACACACTACTTACAATATGCTAATTATAAATTGAAAACCAACCTTTAAGTGCAATAAAAATCAATACTGTGGAAATAATAGGTTGCTACACATTAAATTATTAAAATAGTGTCCCATTTTCAATGCGTATATACTCAAACCTTTGGGCGTAATATATTAGTAGATATGTAGAATGCTTGTAATTATTCGAAATGTGCCGGTTTTCCAACAAGAAGTCGCGATTTGTATTTACATATGTTTGTATATGCATTTACATATCTATACGTACATACATATGTATGTGTGTATGTATGTATGTACATGGTTATCCATGTTCGTCATCTGGCGTTGGTCAAGTATTGACCGACCCTACCTGCAAGAGAATCGAATAAATCAGCTTAACCTTGGCATTAATTTTAATTTGAATTTCTATACCTACCTTCGCTTATACAAATTTATTTTATACATGATACCAGCCATTTTAAATTGGTCAGTTTCCTTTCAAATGTTCATTAATATTTGACGAAAAAAAATTATTTATAAACTGCCCTTATATAAAACTGACCGGGGAACCACCTATGTAAATGTATTTACATTAGGGTGGTCCAAAAACAGTAAAGTCGGAATTGTAATGCTCTCACCGCCTAGGATTGTTTTATATTGAAAAAAAGTATACCCCATTTTTATTTTGAAATAAAAAAATATATAGAGGTCGCTGAAAGCGCTCAAAGTTTTCCATGTACATATTTTTAAATAGCAAAAAACAATTTTTCGAAGATATGATATAGAATTCTTGAAAAGCAATATTTTTCGATCAGTTCTCTTCCACCATTTAACCATTTTTTAATACTAATGATTTTTTATTGTTCCTCCTATTGCGTTTCACGGGGTTTTTGGCGGAGATGTAAATTATAGTTGCGATAAAAAAATGGTTAACTAAATAATTGGGAATCTCCTGCAGATAAACAGTGTTTTCCTATAGAAAAATATTGATTTTTAACAATTCTATACCGTTTCTACCAAAAGTTGTGTTTCCCCCATATAAAATACATGCAAGTCTTTAGGCGCTTTGAGCGACCTCTAAATATTTTTTGATATATATAGAACAATCCTAGGCGGTGAGAGCATAAAAATTCCGACTTTTCTTCTTCACATGTATGTTCGGACCACCCTAATGTACATACATATGTACTATATACAAAAAATCTACCTATTTACATACATACATAAGTACATATGTGTTTCTTAAACTATAGAAAAGGATTTGAACCTGATGCCTGCCTTTTGTTGTGGTTGTCGATATATGTATGTATATACATATCGCACACCGTCTTCAAAAGAGTCACAACTCAAAATTTGGCATTTTTGAGATTATGTGCTAAAAATGTACACAGAGCTTTTATTTACCTTTCAGCAAAAGTTGGAGAAAATTTTTGTTATAATTTAGATACAAAAACCAATTTAAATGAGTAATTATGCGAGGTATTTGCATAATATATCTGTGTTCGTATGGAAAAGTAGCTTATGTCGAAAGGCCGGCTTTAGTATAATGCGGCATTCCCTTTATTTTCTAAACGACAAGGAATTTTGTGATGAGACTTAAAAAGAATATTGACTTGCTAGCAGCGGAACTATTTCTTGCACGTTTGTTTGCTAAAAGTTGTTTAACGGCTTAGCGCCCGTAAGTCATTCTCAATCGTATGCTGCGAATGCCGATTTATACTAAAGCCAGCCTTTCGACATAAGCTACTTTTCCATACGAACACAGATATAAAATCACATATGTAAGCAAACAAAAATTTCCCTCCACTTTCCCATTAACAATTCACAATAGAGAAGTTTTTTCACTTAACAACATTAACTGACCTGGCTGAACACGGATAAATAGCCGAGTTTGTGTTGTTGCATTGCGTGTTTTTCGTTATTTAAGCGAGCGTTTTTTTTTTGTAGCTCGGTTGCAAAAGAATGCACCTATTAGTTGAAGTAACTTCGTAGAGTACATACATATTTATGAATGTACATAAGTGTATACATAAGCGCATATGTAAATACAAACATACACATGTATGTATGAAGATATTATTCCCAACAAGCGGAATATAAGTAAGTATGGGTGCATTCCAAATCGTCAAAGATTGGAATGTAGATTGTAATGCCCAATGTGCGCAACCACGGTTAGATGCTAATTTTCAACTAGGTTGCGCAAGCTAGACTTTTTCTTCTAGTGCGGTTTAGAAATAAAAGGGACTGATGCTTTGTATTTTGACGTTTTCGAATGCACCCTATATAATGTAAATTTATCCACATCATTAAAAGAAAATTTATTGAATTTTTTCACATTCATACGCATTACGCTTGAAATGAGACGTGGTTTGCAAATATGTATTCCATTTTAACCTAATTAAAAGTTTACTTTAAAAGCTTTGACTAAGCAAACTTGATTTGCTTTTTAACACTTACAAAAATGCCTTTGGGCTCCGTGGACGTAAATGAAATACAAACATTCTTTAGTTATGGTATTCACCTAAGTTAACTCATTTATTTGATTATAAATCAAAACAGCTGTTTAAAGAGAATTTAAAATGACGTAAAGTAATTTAAATATGCGCAATTGGCTTTCGGTTACAAAAATATAGTGACTGACAAAACACACTCAAACGTACCATTCAGAGATGTTCATATCTGAAGCCGGTTTTGCTTTAATTTTAGATACCTACGTCTTGTATGTATGTACATATCGATCGAGTACTAAAAGACTGCCAACTTAAAAAATGGTGTTTTTGCTAAATTTAATAAGTTTTTTTTTAGATTTTTTTTTACGCATTTGCATCATTATAACGAATAAACACAATTTATTTTTGTATGGAAGAAAACCGGAACACATTCGGCGAAAAAATTCTTAAAAAATCAATGATAACACATTATTGCACTAAAATTGAATGGACTGTAAAACTGTATACTCAAAGAAATTCTCACACTTCTGAAAAAATTTCAAATCTGGATGCCAATTTGTTGATTTTTTTGGTTTTCTATAAAATTTTAAACTCGGGGTTTATATAGATTTTGTTAGAGAATGAACTGTATTTTAATTGAAAATCCTTAAAAATAAATAAATAAACATCAGTGGCAAACAATATCACTTTGAAATGGGTGCTATTGATATGACCGATACTGTATGTACTTACATACACACATACGTATGTATGTATGTATGTATGTATGTACATATCGCTCGTTTGCTGCAACAGTGTCATATCCACAACAATCAAAAACTCGAGAAAAAGGGACTGTTTTTAGTAAAAACGAAGACCAACTTTCTTCTAATGAGCTATTGTTAATCGATACAGCTATGTAATTTTTACACAACATATAATAGGTGGCGGTCAAACTTATCCTTTTTGAATTATGACTTTCTAGCAGCAAATAAGCGATATATACATACACATAATACAAATATCTCGCCTTGTACACACATATGTATGTACATACATACCCCGTAGCGAATGTCATGCATTAGTCAATTAAGAGTCTTGTACGGAAAAGTTACGTCTTAAATGACTTTGGGCTCCGTTTGTATGGAAGTCGTTCATGACTTTTTCATATAAATGGTTATTTCGTCGTTGATGTCATCGGCATGACTTGGTCATGCAGTGATCATTAATGACATTCAAGCGACAGTATCTTGCAATGGACTTTTTATAAGTGACCGCTGCAAGACATTGTCTTTGATAGGAGTACACCTGCATGACATTGTCACCAGTGTCATTGTCAGCTATATGTACGGTGACCATATTTATAGGAGCCGAATACGGGACAAAAAATAATTTTGCTAATTTTCTCCACAATGGCTAACAGATCTTAAAACCTTCTTCAATGATAATAGAGGTATTAGCCCTGAAACAGCATCCTTATAGTAGCATCATAAATTTGTTGGATATTGATTAAAAAGTTTGGAATTTTGGTTAAGCTCTACAGAATTCATTTTTATAATTTTAGCACAAAGTCGGAAATTTGGATTTATATAGTTTTTGTTAGGAAAAGAAATTTACTTTCATAAAAAATAAACATTAAACAAAGGAAAATAGCCAAGCCTTTCTAAAATGTAGAGTCCTAATTTATATTTTTCTGGTCACTGTATCTGTTCCTCGATTCTAATCACAGTCACTCAGATTAAAAAATAATAACTGTTTATGGAGAAAGTTACGATCATATATCAACATCATTTAAAACTGGTTCATATGCATGCTATTTTAATGAGCTGTTAAGGCGTCGAAATACCGAACACCGAATACGGGACAAATACAGAACATTAAAAGAAATACAGAATATTTGGCGTCCCGTATAAACTAAATAATTTACCTGGACAATTGGTCAAAAAAGAGGACTGTCCCGTATAATACAGAACGGATGGTCACCGTAGCTATATGTCGTTTAGGATTCACAGCAAGTGCGACGATGTCACTAAATCCTCATTAGTGACGATGTCACCGGTGACCATTTTCGCTACTGGGTATCCATACATACATACATACATATATATGGGCAGACGGATGCAATTTTAGTTGCAAATTTCAATTATTTTCGGCAGGCTTGTTGCTGGCGATTCTATATTTCGCCCAGTCTTTTCTTCAATGCATTGACCATGTTTTTGAATGCTGTCATTTGAAATTATTTTAATGATTGGCGCCAAATATAAAAACAAAATGTGTAGATATCGTACATATGTACATACATATCGTCGCTTGAACAAATGATTGTCGTATGTTACATTTGACGACTTTTGGGAAATCGCGATTGAAGTTTAAAGTCTGTTTTCTTGAAAACGTCACGGTAGATTTCTTTGAAAATTGTATACGAAAAAAATTAAAAATTAGCAAAAACGGGTTTGCTTTTTATTAAAAGTAAAATACACAAGAAAATCAACTTGTTTTTGTTTTTGTTTTATCTCCAATAATTGAAGAGTTAGATTAAGGGCACTTCGGTTGAAACTGCTTTCTGAGATATTAGCGCTTAAGTTTTTGATGTGTTATAACTTTCTTGTTGTTGTAGTATATAAAAAAAATATTATTGTTGTAGTATTGAAAAAAAATTTACTACTGTGGAAAAAATCGTCAGATTGCCATTGTTCGGCCCTAATTTAAATGTAATAAACGTGTTTTCTGTGTTTTTTCTGAGTAACGCTTTTTTTGATAAATAAAAGAGATCATATTTTTGTTCAGGGACCCAAATTATGTCAAAAAACTCCTTTAAAAATAAAATTTTCATTTCGTAAAATAGCGTTTTTTATTCGACTAGAAGTTCCTCCAAACGATGTATTTCAATGTGCATACATCAGAAAATTTTGTATAAAAATCCTTAGGCACCTCTAATACATATTTATGTATGTAACCATAAAAATTTCACAAATGGCAGATCGGAATTTTATAAATGAGAAACTTTAAATAAACATATGGTGAAAGCATCTGATGAGGCGGCTCTTGGAGTTTTCGAGAGAAAGATTCTGCGAAATCCATTTAAATCACTGACTCAAGCTTTATACAAAATTTTGGAAATTTCTCAAAATTTTCATAAAAATTTCAATCTTTTAATCTGAATCTTTAGAACATTTTTGAGTATGCAGTTTCATAGCCCATAGAATTTTAGTCTAATTATGTGCAAGTTTCAAACGGCTAGAAAATCCCGTTCATTTTTGGGATTTTTTTTTTTTGGTGACGGATTTTCGCAATTGAAATTTTAATGAAAATTTGTCGAATTTTCCTAAATTTTATTGTATAAAATTTGAAACTAGAAAAATAACAAAAAAGTTTAGCTCAAAAAGCATTACGAAAATTTATAAAAATCAACACAACTAACTAGTAATGTACGTGAGTCTTAGTGAACTCCATTGACATATTTAAAAAGATATTTCCGAAAAATGTATGTGTATTTGCATTGATAACGACGATATATGTACATATATCTGTACATTTGTATCGCATAATCCATATGTATGTATGTATTTGCAAATAAGTATTGTAGATAGAGTACTTAAATATTTTTAGTTCCTTGAATCACCAACTAATCATTCGGTTTAATTAATACAAAATACAAAACGCGCAACGTGATATAATCGTGACTAAAATGTATATATACATACATATACATACATACATATTTATATATGTATGGGGCGTTCCATACCAAAACGGGCGGGGTTCACACTTCATGTGTTTGATTTGTTTCAAATTTTAAGGGTGGATGCATAAACATAAATAATAAATAAAAACGAAATTTGAGCATCATCAAATCGATTTAATAGTTTTCCAAATATCTCGAGAGCGTGGCGAGGAAAAAATTTGAAGAAAATCACACATGCACAAATCAAAATTCTCTATGAAAATAAAAATGTAAAAATTTTTTGTTCTTGAAAAGTTTTTCACATACAATTTTTTTATAAAAAAATTAGTTTTATAAATATGCCATCTCAAAAAAAAAATGAAAAAAATCAATGGTAGCTCTGAGTATTGCGCAATATTTAAGTATACTTTTATGGGGTGCACTCTACAATAATTTGAGTTATGATTTTTTTTACACCGAAGTTGAGTAAAATGAGTACATAACATATTTGCAAATTTAAAAATTTTTTATTTTTATTTAATTTATTTTTTTAAGTATGCAGTTTTGTAGCCCATTAAATTTCTAAAAAAAAATAAAAAAAATTGTAAATTTGTAATGTACTCATTTTACTCATTCGGTGTAAAAAAATTCATAACTCAAATTATTGTAGAGTGGACACCGTAATACTATACTTAAATATTGCGCAATACTCAGAGCTACCATTGTGGGTTTTTTCAATGTTTTTTTGAGATGGCATGTTTTCAAAAACTAATTTTTTTATAAAAAAATTTTGTTTGTGAAAAATTTTTCAATAAAAAAAAATTTTCAAAATATTTCTTTTTGTAGGAACGAAAACCGCATAAAGTTCTGCAGTTGCAATTTTCTTCATTACATTGATTTTTAATAAACATAACTATATTTTTTTATGCAGTAGTTAATTTTAAATTTGATTAAGTTTTCAGTGAGTAATCTACCGACTTTTGTGAAGAGCTAAATTTTAAACGAAAACGACTTAAGGCCATATGTACCTAAAGAAGGGCGGTACTTTTTTGGTCATTACCTCGAAAAATATTGCACTCGCACGATGACAAAGCAAATTTAGCGTTTGACAAACCATAAAACATGCGTCACTATAGTAGGTCGATGACGTCACCGAAATGGTCTGGTGAAATTACCGTGCATTTGCATTTCGCTAGTTTTTATGATAGCTCACGGTGAATCAGCACTTTTTCTGGTGTAGAACAAAATAGATTTGCTTAAATTGTAAATTGTTGAGTACTTAAAATCTCCTTTTTTTGTAAGTGGATATGTTTATATACATACATACTTACGTATTAGAATCGTCATTAATTGTGGTGAAATTATAATATTTAGCTCTTCTTTGGCATTTTTTTAATTACCTTTGCCAAGCTACCTTCCCCTTAATATGTACGTAAATCAGTAGATATTCATGTACATGTTTATTCATTTACATACATACATATGTACAAACAAACAAGTGGGCATATGAAAGATAATTGGGTTCTTACAACCCAGTCGGAATTACTTACTCAATATTGTAACTGATAGCATCGTTCCTCTTGCACCCACAATTATGTAGTATGCGAAAATATCACCTGTTCAATTTTCTTTCGCAAAAACAGACTTTAAAATTTGCCAAGATCTCAAAATACTTAAATAATGAGCTCAATTTACGAGGCACATATCGACGTATATATACTTTATGATTCACGTGAGGAAAGCTTTTTTTTGGTACCACTTTCTACATGACCCGACTGGGTATGAATTGTGTATGTTGTGTATGTGTACATTAATATTGTACTTTTTTTTATTTTCGCAAAATGTTTCTTTTTTCGCTTTTTAGCTAAATTATCTGCGAGCCTCGTGAAAATGTCTGGCAAACATGCGAACGAAACAATTGAGCTAATGTAGAACAACATACATACATACGTACTTACAAACAGTGCCCAATAAAAGTTTCACTAGCAAGAAAAAAGCTTAATAACTTTTTTTTTAACATTTCCTTGCGCATTTATTTAGCGCTATGGCACTGATTTTTAGTGTTCGGTTTAAATATAATTTTTTTGTTTTTTAAAACCTTCTTATCGCCATATACCTACGAGGAGGAAATTCTCATTAAGTTCAAATGGTGCAAAATATTGGGGTCTTGTGGTTAAGGATTGATTTCGTGAGAAAAAGTCGCATGGCTCAGTTATGCATACTT
>NW_023458556.1:37279557-37310721 GCF_013731165.1 Rhagoletis pomonella
CAAATATAATACATTTAGTCAGTAAATTAAGATTATAGACACATGCAGTATATTTTTCAATAGATTTAAATGTACTCACTTTTGAAAATTCACCATTTGTTACTATTTCCGGCGCGACTCCATTTAATACTCCTTCGATTTTATCATTTTCAATCGCATGGACTACCAACTGGCATAAATCGTCAAGATGTATCCATGGTAAAATTTGTTTTCCACTTCCTATTGGACCACCAAGCCCCAATTGAAAAGGAAGCCATATGTTCTCTATCATACCGCCTGTACGACCGATAACTACTCCAGTACGTATTTTGATCTGCAAAAATCATTTTGCTCTTAATGTTAATAACATGAGATGTTCTACTTTTAGTTTTACTTACATTTCTACAATGTGTTACATCCGGAGGCAGGGTTGCAGCTTTCTCCCATTCCAAGCACAATTTTGACATATAGTCAAACCCTTGTACCGAATCATTCTCATTATATACGTGCTTATCATCTGGCTTATAGTGGCTTACGCCCGATACATTCACAAAAGCTTTAACTTGAGGTGCTGCTCCTATAGCTTTTACTAATGCTACACTAGTATTAACACGCGAGGTCCATACATTTTGTTTGAAGCCATCTGTCCACCGACGACTAGGATCTAATACATTTTGCCCTGCTAAATTTACTACAGCGGTGACATTATTGGGTATGCCGCTTCGCTCCAGTTCCAGCCAAGTGATACGCTTTAACCCAGGCATGCGGGATATCACGGTGACATCGTAGCCATTTTTAGTCAAACATTTGCTCAGTCCATTGCCAATGAATCCCGTACCACCACCTAAAGGATACTGATATCTTTAGTTACAAAACCTTCAACCAATTATTATTCTATATACAAATGTATGTATGTACATATCTACAAACCGATTAATGCGTGCCGCGACATAATCCACGTAATTTTTGATAAAATGGATTTACGTAAAAACCCAATGCAGCCCTTGGTATGAAATTTTCAGTGCAGGACAACCCGAGCAAAACAAAGTAAAAAACTGCATTGAGTGCATTTGGCTGTCAAACAGGGCTGCCAACTATTTTTACCTATGAGGTGCCATATCGAGGATAAAAAAGTGCCAAATAGAAAAATAAAAATGCCAAAAAGATGCCATCATTTTTAATCCTTGCCATTTAGCAATAAATTAAGAACAAAGAACGTAAATCTATAAGAAGAGACAACACGTTATAATTGTTGCGAGTGTGAACATCAGGAGCGTGCCTTATCTTTTCATCCAGTCTAAAAACTTATTTGGGCAAAAGAGAAGGCACGATTCTGATGTTCACACTCGCTACAATTATAACGTGTTGCCCATTCTTATAGATTTACGTTCTTTTATAAGAACCACATTTCTAAAACAAAAGTGCAATGCCAATCTTTAGAAATTAGAGAATTTTAGTTGAGAAAAAAAGTACACACAAAGGATTTCACGAAAATGTATAGAAATATTATTAGAGTGTTCTATATGAGTACTAGTATCGATACTTTTCTAAAGTTCTATATCTAATTGGATCTGCAGCAATTTTGCCAAATATGGCAGCAATGGTGCAAACTGTCAATTGTTTCGACTTTTGTTTTACTCGCAAATTCGTAAAATCTACCCAAAGTTTGTGTGCAGCGATCTGTAAATTTTCGTTTTTAATTGTTTAAAACAGCTAAAACTTTGTTAATATTGCGAAATGTCTGCCCCATTGGAAAATTTAGAGACGCAGTTGGAGATGTTTATTGAGAATGTGCGACAAATTCGGATTATAGTCAGTGATTTTCAGCCGCAGGTTTGTAGCAAACACACACCTGTGTTAGTTTGTAATTTATTTTTTATTTTTATTGCTCCATAGGGTCAAAATGTATTAAATCAAAAAATGTAAGTATCACGTACTGGTTGAGCTCAATAAGTATTTACATATGCTATAATTCACTCCCTATTTTCGCAGTCAAGGCTTGGTGACTGGTCTTCAGGAGATCGACAAACTTAAAAACCAAGTGCAGGATGTATTTGTGCCATTCGAAGTGTTCGATTACATTGATCAAGACAAAAACCCGCAGCTATATACAAAAGATTGTGTTGAGAAAGCCTTGGCTAAGAACGAAGAAGTCAAGGGAAAAATTGATGCATACCGCAAATTTAAAGCGAATATGCTACTAGAACTGTTCAAAACCTTTCCAAATGAAATGAACATGTACCGCGCTTACCGCCCGGACTCAATTTAGAATTAAGCCGAGATGAAGTTTCGCTTTGTGCGGCTCAATAATGATAATGTTACTATTGTGCAAATGGAGAAAGTATACATACATATAGCGTTTTTTAATAAATATAACTAATTGAAAGCTGTCATAAAATGTTTTAAGAAATTATAGGCATTTGTAATCATGATAAAAACATAACATCATCATCATCATGTTTGTAATTACTTACTGTTTGACTTATTGCGTAACATTCCCAACTGCCGTAAGGTCAATATACTTAAAATATAATTTTACTTCTGTCCTCTTTCCAAACTTAATCAGGACTGAATCCATCGTAGACCGATTTTTCGTGAAATCACTGCATACGAATAGCTTCGAACGTGGCATACGTACATATGTATATGCACTTTGAATGCATATGTTCGTAGCAACTACGATGGATTCAGCGATAGCCCAGAATACTTTCTAAAATCCATTTATTCTACATAATCCGGGGAAGAATTTTCAACACTTGTTTTAGGGAGATCGTGAGTTTCTGAAATCCAATTCAATTTCTTCACCTCCGGCATTGACGCGTGTATCTATGTACACTGTCGGAAAAAAGTATTGACACAGCGAATTTCGCACAATGTATGCACCAATTTCTACTATAATATTTTACCGCTAGTTTTTGATAAAAATATGGTTCATTCTACAACAAAAAACATAAAAATATAATTTTTAAACTTTGTACAAAACTCGCGAAATTCATTTCATTTCATTTATTTTTTTGCGAAAAAACATTAGTAAAAAAAGATCTACGATCTTTTATAGTACAACAAGTAACAGGAAGTGTCAGAAAAATAAAATAAATAGTAATTCTTAAAACAAAAATTTATAATAAACATAAGAATAACAATAATTAATCAATTAATTTTCATACAAGTTTTCAACTTTTTATTCAGATTTTTTCGAATTTTCTTGAGTATGCAGTTTTGTAGTCTATAAAATTCTAGTATAAAAAAAGCAAGTTCGGAGTTAGTCAAAAATTGGATTGATTTTTGAGAATTTTGTTTGTTGAAGGTGTTTTGCATTTTTTCCATATAAAATAGAAAAAAAAAAATGCCAAAAATCAACGGTAATTCGTAGCTACTTAGAACTTCTACTTTAGTACAATAAAATTGATTGGGCTACAAATTTGCATACTGAAAAAAGTTATAAAAAATCTGATTAAATCTGATAAGAAAAGATCTGATACTTCGCCAGTTTTGCGCAAAGTTTAGAAATTATACTTTTATCTTTTTTGTTGTAGAATGAACCATATTTATATAAAAAATTGGCGGAAAAATATTACAATAAAAATTGTTGCATATATTGTAAAAAAGCAGCTGTGCCAAAACTTTTTGCCGGCAGTGTATGTATGTACTTGGAAGCTGGTAAAATTTCGCAGGTATCGAATTTCCTCTACAAAATCAGGTGTTCCATACCTTTTTCTCTGTCCTTTTAAAGTCGAAGCGTTGAATTTTATAATTTCTGCAAATAGATTACTTACCGAAATAAAGACTTTCAGAAATTAAAAATTTTAGTACCAAAAAATAAGCGCCTGTTTTTTGCGTGGTTTGTGATAAGGTTTAATAAGTAAAGTACTCTTGATTTTATTTCTGATTTTGTATTAAAAGTAGTTCATAAACGGTCTTGTTTTTTCTTTCAAAGAACTAAAGCACACTGTGATTTCAAAACACTTTCAAATATTTTTGAATTTCCGTTATCTATTGGTTCGAATTACTTCGATTGGCTCATAAGGTAGTTATAATTAATCAAACAGGTAAATCTTAAATGCATTTATAAGTAGGCAATTAAATAGCTTATAATATAGATCTAGTAAATATATTAAATAAACGTTTTAATATTTTGGTCTTGTGAAGCCCCATTTTTAATAGTTTTCAGTGCTCATGCATACATAGAATACTTCACAACTATTTGTAGTTTTTGTTTCACAACGTATCTCAATGAAGGGAGACACATTAAACATTAAATTCATCCTATGTCCCCACAAAATATTTAAGAATAATAATCAACAATCTCAAAACAGTAAATTTTATTCACGGCCACGCAGACCTATGGGTGTATATAATTTTGTTTAAGACAATATCGATTTAAATTACGCTTTTTTCCAGTCAGCTGTGTATTAATTAATTTTCCATTAAACTTTATCAACTAGTCACATTTTTTCTTTTCCCTCATATTTGTTTTTGAATAACAAAAAAAAAAAAAATCAATTTGCAGCTTCGACGATGGGTATAAAAGATCGCCATCATCGTAAACCTATAGCATCACATTTTTTACTTCTACGTATTACACATACAATTTACTGCTCATCACAACATTGCCCATTCGTAGTTTGCGCCAGCGCATTGGGTGGTCATTTGTTCTCGCAGCAACCGTTCAATTCTAACTGTTTCTGGAGCGCAGGTGGCAGCGTATCTTTCGTCTTGGAATGATTGCCTTTACCAAGTAGCGTGGGCTCGATTACTTTGCCTTCTTGAATGTTCTGGATACGCTTAAGCAAATCATAGTTTATGCGATCACTCACGACAGAGTCTTTCCTGTGAAGTGAAAAAATTAATTTACAAATAGTAAAATTCATATAACAATAAGCAATACAGTGAGAGAGTACTATTTAATTAATAGTGTACATTTCACCCAGGAAGATCAACTATAGACAAAATTTTCGCCGTCATACAATGAATGGAAAATTAGGATCTCTACCTATTATTTGTAGATTTTAAACAAGAATTCGATAGTGTAACCAAATGAGAAATACCGGGTACGCTGATGAGTTTTAAGGTCCCTGGCAAACTAATAATATCTCGTTATTATGAGAATAAAAAACACTTTCTGCAAAGTATATATAAAAAGAAAGACATCAGAGAAGTTCATAAGGAGATAAAAAAGGAGACGTGTTATCAGGGACAATTTTAATCGGACGCTTTGTCGTGCTATAAATGAACAGGCTTTGTCGTGCTATAAATGAACAGTGCAACAACTCTAAGGGCCGGTTACTCAATGTCTGGTTAACACTAACTACAGGTTAAACATCGTTATCGACGTTACCGACGCCATGTTGTATGCATGGAGTCGAAGACGTCGATAACGATGTTTGACCGCAGATTAGTGTTAACCAGACAGTGAGTAACCGGCCCTAAGAGGCTCAGGCTGAACACGACGGCCTAGATTTTCGCCTATGCTGATGACATCGCTCTAGCACCTACATATATTTAATCACAATGCGATGCAACCCATAGGCGTATTTGACTCTACAAACTGGCCAAAAGTCCCAGTATGCGGCCACCAATAAGGATGACAAGAGAAGCATTATTCAATATTAATCGACAATACGAACGTAAAGAAAAGAGAAACTCGAGTTTCTTGAAATTAGTTTAGTGGAAATTATAAAGTGTCCCAAAGAGCGAATTTCCTTACTTCGTGATAGCTTTAAACCATTTAAACATCAGTACTAAATGAAGTGGGTATCGTCAAGTTAGAAGGAGGAAGGTTTTGATAATGCACTTCTCCCGCTCGAGCAGCTATCAGAGGAAGCAAGAAAAAAGCACTTCCGGCAATATAGACATATTTTTGAAAGCAAATTTTCAAGTAGGGATTGCAACGAAGATGTGATGAATCGTTTACTTCCTAACCTCTGATATATTTATAAGCTTGAGCAAAAATATTTTTAAAAATAACACAGGCTAACAAAAATTGAAACAAATTTTGGTGCGGCAAATGCTAAAACTGTTTTTGATGGACTTTTTGGTGCTGATTAAGAATCCGTAAGTATAAAGTATCCATCACCTCCACATTTTCGCGGTTTTATGCAATATTTGAGAAACTCTAGCAAAGAAAGGAAACGTGATAGAACCTTCCACTTAGGCTTAAATTGAGTCTTAAACTTTCGACTGCAATCCCAAAAAATAGCATCCCTGCACCTTGAGCCTAAGGTCACTTGTAGTAATTTGTTGAACAATAAAAAAATACTGAAAAAGTGTGCTATTGGAAAAAACCATTTTGGCAAAACAAGTTTTTGCTGTTCAATAAATGACTATAAGTGACTTTAAGGTCAAAGTGCAGGGATACTATTTTTAGGGATTGCCGTCTAAAGTTCAAGCCATAATATAATCCTAAACGGAAGGTGATATCACCTCTTTGCAAGAGCTTCTAAAATCTTTCAAAAACGCGGTTTTTTGACACTTTGACCTCGTTTTTCTCTAAATCTGAAGCTGATGGAAACTTTGCACTTATGGATTCGTAATCAGCTCAGAAAAGTCTATCAAAAACAGCTATAACATTTGCCGCACCAAAATTGTCCCCTATTTTAGTAGGCCTGTATTATTTTTCGAAAATTTTTGTATGAAGCCATTCAGCACAGAAATATACCTAAAAGAAATTAAATCTGAATTCATGTACTCACTTATAATCGGGATGATTTAACACTTTTTCTCGTATCCAAGTCGCTGTAGTGACCAGTTCACCAGAAGCACGCTTCTCTATAAATCGCAAATACTGCTCAATAGTGCAATGAGTGTCTGTGTCAACTTCCATGGACTGCAAATAACTGCGAATAAGTGGAACTAGGCCAGGGAATGAATCAGCCTGGAGAAAGTTGTCAGGAAGTTTTATTTATTAGTTTCTGTTTATTTAAGAAGATATTTTTTCAGTTTACCTTTCCGTTGAAAATTTCACCCACTGTTAGCAATTCATATTCCTCATGATTAATTTCGCCATTCTCTTTAGTGCCATTGTGTACACCGTTAACGCCATTGCTGTTTATATAGCAATTCTTTCGCGAAGTTTTGCGGAACCAGAATTTTTCCTTGCGGCAAGCATCACGTTTCTGAGCAGTTTGCATGTTTTCATCAACCTGCAACAATCAACATTTACATACATATGTACATATGTTAGCTATCTATGAAATTTATATTTGTTTTCTATGTTCACTACAATTAAATATGTATGTAGAATTCTAAATTTCCTGTTCATTGTTTAAACTCGCTTACCTTACTAATGGGTATTAGGAAATTCAATTGATACGACAGTATGACTCGTGTCAGCAGCACTACAAAGCATACAATGGCAGCATTCTCGAAGTCACTGATCTGTGCCTCGCATGGCCGGAACTCCACGCGCCAGCCAATCGACGAATTTGGTGGTGGTGGCTTGAAGCGCATTGTTTGCCAGTTGGTAGATTGGATGTTCTCAAAGTGGTCTGTGTCTTCCTCGTCGTTTTGATCGACTTTCTCGCTGAACAGTGAGACTGTATCGCGTATGAACAGATGTGCCACATGCTGTGCCAGCAACGGATCGATGCCGCCATCGCGTAACCGTTTATAATCTGCTTCGTCATAAGTAAGTGGCACATCGTTGTATTTAGCGCCTTCTGGTGAGAGATATGAATCAATCGAGTCGTACCTGGATTTGGCGATACGAAATTTGTTTTGACGCAATGGTCGCAGACCACGCTCCTCCTCTGTGCGACAATCTACCGAGGAGCTGATCACATTCCAACGACAGTCCGACTCTGTTAGGTAGCCACGATATATAGGCGATGCTGCAGTAAGTGCCAACATGATGGGACACAGTGGCGCAAGTTGATCGTATAGTTTGCGTGCCTCATTTATGTTACAGGCTTGGAATGTAAGTTGCAGGCAACAACAGCCCATACCGAAACCCATGGCGTCGAGTAAAACGACATCTGGTTCATCTTTTGGTGCACCCTCAACGGGAAGCTTTGTATTTACATCTTTATAAACTGAAAATGAAATAGATATAATTGAATTACTTGTTTCAATTTACGATATTTCCTCATATGATTCAATAATCGCGAATTATGATTGCCTCATACCTTTTAATTTGATGGCGACTTTTTCGCCACGTCTCTTACGTATATTACGTGTTAGCGTCTTGAAGCGTGGATGACCCGGATATATGGCTTCATCTGGGAAATATAATGATTTAGCCGAGCTATTCGGATCGTTCGGATTTGGATAGTAAATAGGATGGGTGAATTCAGGTGCGCCCAGCCGTGGGAAATTCGTTATAGACATAACACACTCATCTTTATCTAGCAATTCTGTGACCTCTGTGCGCCGATAGCGCATATTTGCCTCAACCAAATTGAAGTGTGCCATTAGACCACCGAAAGGTTTGCCTGGTGTACCCTCAATCATGTAAGCACCATATTCTGGACGCCATAATGATTTGACACCATTAGGATCGGCCAGCTCTTTTTCGTTGAGTTTATTTAGAAGTTTCTGAGCTTTGAGTGAGACGCGTGCCACTTGATTAGCATCGTCGAACTTCACAATTATATATTCGACCTCATCACCCCATTTGAGTATGTCACCAGTGCGATCTTTCAGCCTGTGATAGAGATTTATGAATTGAGTAATACCATGCTCGCGCACATGACTGGCTAATTTTTTGGTTTCCTCCCAGGAGAGTGGACTGCCTTCGCTTAGTAGACCCATTTTGTGATGTGAATAAACTGCAAGAAATTGTTTGGGAATGTTAATTAATAGAATGAATTAATTGATCTTTAAGAAAAGTGCAATATGTTTATAAGCAGTTACAAACGATGGAGATATAGATGCATACATTTGTGTATTTAAAAGAAAATCACGCCAGCATGTGATCGTTTACGGAAATTTACAGAGATATAGAAAAAGTAAACATGATATCTTTTACAAAAAGCTGCTCCAAAGCATTTATGGGCACATATGTATATATGTATTAATATGTTAGTTTGCAATGCAATGATTAAAAAATCAGCGAAAAAATTAGAAACAAGTTTCCGTTCGGACATAAATGCATATGTATGTATATGTATGTATGTACATACGTAAGTCCATATTTAACTGCAGTAGCGGACAGAAAAACGGTACACTTACATACCTGTAGTGACTTTAAATCAGCGATGGGCAGAGAGAGCTTTTACTCTGGACGCGCCTATACAAAATGTATAGAAGGCTTAAAAGAGCTTTGCCCGCGGGCAAGGCGGTGCCCATCACCGCTTTAAATCAATGTAGCACATACATACATACATTTACATATGTATGTATTAATAGATCAAATTGTTTTATAAGAGCAAGAATTTATTATGGTTCCTGTAATGTAAAAAACAATAAATTTACTGAAGCTGATAAAGCCACAACTTTGATTCAGCAGTTTAAAAAATTAATGAACAAATAAGTTACGGCCTTGGCGTTTTCGACTTCCGCCGTGGACATTGAAAGAGGATTCATTCATTAATGGTATGGTTCATCTTCCTAAATCTAGTACTCCTTGCTCGGATTTTTAAATTGTCTGGCTGGCAGTATATATTTATATACGGAGATGTAAAAAAATTATCATACATACAAGCTATGCTGCAATTACAGGAAATCGCTTTCCCGTATCTGATGGTTTGCTGTTTCCTTTTTACCTCCCTTATATTAGCTCGGGATGTAACTATGTAATATTGATGCGCCTAAAAGATGCAGCGATTTCTATTCTCAACCTGATGACAGTATGAATGGAAATTATAATAGCGAGGTTTTAAACTATAATTTTATTGTTCTGTCTTCACAGCGGAAGCTTTAGCAATTCTTAATGCCGTTAAGTATAGTTGCGTTCGATAACAAAATTAGCCAACACCAGCCAACAATCAAAATCAAGAGAGTAAGCCAAAATTCTCTCCCAAAGAGATGAAAAAGCAAAAAAGTAAACGAACAGGAAATTAGCCATTACTTGCAAAAACCGGAAGAAGAAGACACACCAGCTGACTTTGTTTATGTTTTATTTGTAAACAAACTGAAATTCATGTTGCCTCCATAGAAGAAAAAAGGAAAGTGAACGTTCAATGTTCGCCAGGAACATTTCTAGAAGTAAAAACTAGTTGGCGCTATCATAAAGTCACATAGCAGGCAGCCAAAAAGCATATAAATACCAAAACTCGGAAAATGCAATTTTGTTTGTTTACAAAAATTGCAACCATATGTTTTGTGATCATATGTTTTCGTGTTGGATAATTTTTGCTGACTAAAATTTTGCCAGTACAAAATGAACGCTTCTCTTGCATCAAAATGAACGCTTGCTCTCTCAAATTTTGTGTGTTGGATAATTTTTTGTCGTTATCGAACGCCATCCAGTAAAAATTTGGAAAAACTATTACAAATTTTTGACTTGTCGAACGCACCTTATATCACATGCACTAACAGTTTGTCTTGCATTCAAGCTAGTTATTAAAAATTACAGCAACTCTAATAATGTTATTTGTGGCATAAGGAACTTCCTCATATCTTCTCCGAATAAACTTAAAATGATGTGGGTGCTGGGCATTTCAGGAATTAGGCGAAATTTGTTGACGGATTGATTGGCTAAAGAAGTATGCAACTCCCCTACAATTTTTTTCATCTCTATTCAGTAAGAACGATATATTTCGACATGTTTCTCAGCTGAGGCACACAAAACTAGCTGTAGATTAGGTCAATTATAATCATCATTACTCTATGATCAACCCCTACCGTAGTAAACTTTACAGTCCGTTGTTTGTTCCTGCTATTTAATTACATCACTCCGTACATTCGTCTTCGCATTGGTCATACCATAATAACAAACTTTCATTTATTAAATGGTGGTCGCCAAAGCCGGTGCCCCCTTTGTGAATCTGAAATCAACATCTTACATTTACTAGTCTTTTGCCCTGCGCTTGAAAATATAACTTGGATCCAATGCAACTACTAATGAATTCTACATATGATAGCATCTCTAAAATTTCCGACTTTAAAAGACTCTGATATACTTCGTCGTATCTAACTTGCCCTCATTCACCAGTCAGCCGAAAGCCTCTGCTACTAGCGCTGTGTCCACAACCACAACAACAACAACAAAGTTCCGGATAACCTAAAAAGGCCAATGAGCATCAGCGGTGAAGATTAGCGGTCAAATGTAGTCGACATCACGCCGCGAACCTGATACCTTCAATTGATAATTCGAGTGTAATTCTGCTGAAGATTTGCGGACCTTTGTGCGTTGGTGAAAACAAATACCGCAGACGATAGAACGACGGGCTGCCAGAGCTTTCCAACAACACATACATACATAGTGCAGCGGATCTGGATCTGCTAACTCCGTTTTGTCGTACTAATGAACGCAAACACTCTAGGCCTGAAAGTATTCAACGCGAAGTACGCTGGTGGTAGCAGGGGGAGAGGAAGGCCTTGTCTGCGCTAGTAATATGGGATTGAGAAGGACTTGGCTCCACTTAGAATTTTCAATTGACGTCAATTGGCACAGAAAAGAAACGACTGGCGTGATATGCTTAACTTGGCCAAAAAGAGAAAAATATATTTGACAGCACTTGATGTTCTATCATTTACTGGTCAGAGAACAACTGACGGCAAACTTTATTTTCCAATGAAATATTTTTTATCTTTCTATATTTTAATGTTATTTTTTTACCGCTACTGTAAGTGAGCACACTGTATCGTTTGTTTACACACATATGTGTGTATGTATGTACAGTATGCACCATTGTATTAGTGCTGGAAATACAATTGTAAAATTTTCAACGAAATAAAGCTAAACAACCATAAGTAATTGATTTAATTGCAGAAAAATACACGCAAACCGCAATGCTTGCAATGCGATTGTGGCGGAGTTGAAGGCTATTGCGATTATAAAAACGCTCATTAGATATGTCTATGACCGACACCAAAACCGTTGTAAAGTCAATGCGAATTATAGTTGCTGCAGCATGAAACGTGTGAGCAAAAACGGTTGTATGGCACATGTACATACGTATGTACATATGTATGTTTTTATACATTGTTTGCTTAAAAAGATAAGTTCCAGCAATAGAAAAACTTGAAGAGTTCGAAAAATAAATACTTGTCGATATCAATTACATTTTAACAGGAAATACCTAAGTGTAATGAAATTTCTGCTTACGTTTATAAATTTTCGCTTTAGCATACTATTTTATCTTATTTTCTATTTATATTATTTATGTATGCGCCATTCCAACATTAACATTAGTTAGGGTCGGTTTAAGGCAAAACAAAAAAAGTGTAACAATCCACTCCAACCCTAACTTGGATCGTTGCCTTTGCTGGCATTGTAAAACCATAATATTTTTCGCCTTACTCGCGCCCTAAAACAGTGATCAAGTGATAAAAATCAAGTTTTTTTTTCATAACAATTTTTTATTCAACAATTTTTATTGAGCTCGAGGCAGTTTTTTAATGAAAATTTATTGTGGAAAAGAAACAATAATGTGAAAAAATGGTAGAAGTGATAGCTATTTCGGAAATCACCACATTTCCTCATCAGACTTCTTTCAGTAGGCTTCGAACCGACGATCCCACTGACTCAGCCAGTTGCCTATGCACCGTGCTAAGTACGCCTTGTAAATTATCGTTTGCTTTTTTCCACTATTTTCATTTTTGTTATGCCAACACAATCAAGCGCAGCTATTCCGCTGCAATTCACTTGATCATGTGGTTGTTGGTATTGTTGGTTTTGCTAATAATTCTATTTTAATAATGTTTAACTTTTTTAGGTGTGCTCGTCCTTAAGTAATTTTTTTTTGCCTTATAAAAAAACGGCCTCGAGCTCAATAAAAATGGTTGAATATAATTGTTATAAGGCCAAAAAAAAAAAAACTTTAATAATTATTTTTGAGCTATAGGCCGTATGTTAAATAAAACATTAAATGTTTTTCTGTTTTATTTACTTTTTATTTTGGTCGATATTTCGCCTTCAGAACAGAACTCAACGGCCAATAAGCAACACAATCAAAAAAAAAACTATTTTTTTTTTTTACAAAATTTCGCAGTTGAATCACCAGCCTAATGTACAAATATGCATACATGACCTTTGAAAAGCAGAAATATGTACAGTAAAACTTAAAAATAGCGATACAAATATAAAAAAAAACCTTGATTTCGCCCAACAAAAGGAGGGCCCTATCGTTTTGTGTGTTATATGCGCACTAGATAGACAGAAGGTAAATCTATTAGAAATAATTTTTGCTTTAATTTGTAATTTTTTGTTTGCTACAATCAACTTAACTATTAAATTAAGCAGCAGCCGAGCGGAACTTAAAAACAAAAAAAAAACGAATATTGCAGTTATAAAAATTTTGATTTTCAAGCTAAAATTATGGTTTAATATCACTCCAACACAGTGATATCACTTTGCAAAGTGCAAACAAAAACTACATTTTTTGGTCAAATAAAACAATCACTTCAAATTGAATACTTGTCATGTATTCACATTTCCTACTGCAATGTAAGCACACTACTTACTTCCTCAATAAATACTGCACCTAAGCTATATGTATGTACAATGGTGTATGTATGTAATATACAAGCATACATACATACATATGTATGTATGATGAAAGCCCCTAATTAAAAATTGTGTAGTGTAATTATTTACAAATGTCGAAAAGAGGAAGGGAATGGCGATAGTTTAAGAAGCGACTGTCTATGTATATTCTTACATATAACTATTGCCAGTGGGAAATGCATGCATTATCATTTTGTATTACGCGAAAGGTTGACGAATACGACTGCAAGCAAACACACATCCCAATTTAAATAAAAAAATGAATGGGTAAAAGCAATAAGACAATTTTAAGAATTTGTAAACTTAGCATGATGTATGATGTACATATGTATGTACATTAGACTGCATCACTCCCCATACAACAAAACTCAGTTCTGTGTTTCCATTGGAATTATAAAATCTATTCCACATTATCCTGAGTTTCGCCTGAAAAAAATTTTTACCAGAAAATTTGTATTCCGCCCAAAGTAAATAGATGGAAACCAAACGTGAAACGATTCGGGGAAAATTTTAAGTCTTGCAGCTATATATTTCGGAAAAATATTAAAATTTACGCGACCTGGACCGATTTGAAAATACCTCCAAAAATTGAGTTTTTGTGAATAACAATAGGGTTTTAAATTATTTTTTGAAAAAATCACCTTAGATAACAAAGTTACTTAAGAAATATTCATAAAAATATTAAAAAACAATTATTCAACAGAATCGTAATAATGAGATTTTTGATGCTGTTTTTTAGTTTTTTTCAAAGATTGCTCTAAGAAAAACTTGAATAACTGGACGCAAACTATTCCGCTTTATACTTATGAGGTATCATTGGAAAGCTATTTTCTCAGCCTTTTTATTTCTTTGCAAATGAACGCATTCAAGGTATGTCATAGAAAAGTAAGATGAAGGGGCGTCATTCCAAGTTGAATTAAGATGTGTCGATATTTGAAAAAAAAAATGGGATGCAAAGGAATAAAAAGACAGAGAAATATCTTTCCACTGATACTTCATAAGTCTAAATCGGTATAGTTTTGGCCCAGTTATTCAAGTTCTTCTTAAGCCAAACTTTGAAAAAGTTCAAAAAAAAAACATCATCAAAAATCTCATTATTACGATGCCGATAAAAAAAAAATAATATTTTTATGCAGATTTTTTTTTAGCTTAAACTGTTTTGTCATCTGAAGAGATTTTTGTTTTTAATTCTTTAAGACATTATTTTTATTCATAAAAAAACTCCATTTTTGGAGGTATTTTCCAAACGGTCCAGCTCACGTTATTCTTGATATTTTTTCGAAATATTTTGGTGGAAGTCTTAAAAATAAAATTTTTTTTGTAATCCCGGTGGAAAAACTGCAACGTTTTTTGGTGATGTACAAAGATAGCTCAACCTAAATCAGAAACAGGCACAACTAAACATTTTTCCAAATCGATTTTTTTCTATAAAGAAATTATATCGTCCGCCAAAATTTCATCTCATTATTTTCTGAAACTGAAAAAACACTTATGTATGCATAAGACTGTTTGTTTTGCTTGCGTCGCGTGCATCGATTGCACAGTTTTTTGCTTTACCTGAACATTTGAAGCTGTTTGTACATTCATATATCTTCATTCATTTTTCTCGTTGGGCACTGTTTGTATATGAGCACATTGGCGGGGTGGAGGAAAGCATTATTACCAGACAAGAAATCGTTAGTGATTCAGCATAGTATCGAACGAAAAAATGGCGCTGACCGGAACAAAAACTACGCTACACTGTGTTGCGGCTAGTGGAAAAGTAACTTTTTTCCGATTATTTTTTTCAGTGTTTTTAATGATGCAATTTTGTCACAGACATTCCAAGTAAACAAAAAACACATAAAGCTTATTTTTATGTTGGCCCGTTGATTTTTAATTGATTTTAGAAGTCAAATATACAAAATTTTCACGAAAAGAGGGGATTTCAGGGCTGTATTCAAAATGATCTCATTTGATTTTGGTGACAGATATTTTGATTCGGAAAAAAAATCTGCCTTCGGACAAGTATCTTCTGTAAAAAAAGGAATGTTGTTTGAGACATTTTCATATGCACCTTTTTTAGAGCGAAAACCCGACTAAAGGTCCATTTTTCCTTTAAATTTGGGTTAGGTAAGCAATATCTAAAAAGTCCCAGAGAGTCCCAGTTCCAAACCACTACAGAAATGTTACATAATTTGTTTTCAACGAACTGTGAAAAAATCAGCTGCCCATACCTGCCCTCCTGGGAGTTATAGCGATTTTAGTATATCACTCTCAGTATTTATTCCATAGAAATAGAACGGAAATTCTCGGAATCACTTATTGAATAATTTAATCATATTGGTTTTCGGGTGACTTTCCGTCATCCCACGTCAAATTTTTATTATTTTCAGACCGGTTTCGGCTAATCGCCATCTTCAGTGTTTTCTTTTTTGTCACTAATTAGTCCGCATGTGTGTCCGTCTTTATATAAGGGCTATTCGCAATTCGGTGCATAAGAGCTGACAAATTTATGCAATTGAAGAAATATGCCATGGATTGTGAGCGACCTTGATTAAACTGTCATGGTAAAACTTTTTTAATCAGCTGATAGAAATGTCAACCAGAGTTGCAATGCATAGCATTTTTATGCTATGGATTTTCCGTATTGCAAATTTGTCAAGCCATGACAAATGCAAATGCGTGTATTTTGTTTGTGTATTGCAAATAAATTGCAATACAAATTTGCAATGCAATGATGCTAGGCCATTTGCACCGGATCGCGAATAGCCCTATAGTGTTTTCTTTTAGCTTGTGGTGGTACCTTTCTCTCTCTCTGTTGTTTTACTATTTTATTCTCTCTCTTTCGCTCTCTCTCTCTCCCCCTTTGTTTTTACGTCTAGGTAGGTGGGTGAAATAATCCGTTATTGCGCGCTTATTTGTATTGTTTTTATTTTGTGGTTTTTTTTTTTTATTCTACATCTATTCTAGCACTCCACAAAAATGAGCATAACTCTCTTAAAACTGAAGCTATTGACTTCAAACCGGTATCAAATTAAAGCTTTTATTGCCACCTTTCAAATAAGAAATGAAATAGATTTTGGTTTTATATAAAATTTCAGAGTTTTTAAAAAAATATCGAAAAATCATGAAAATTTGACGTTTATAATTCTTGTTCGGACCACCCTATAGTTTATTTAAAAAACTAATCATAGAGTATTTATCAGAAATAAAAGAACAATTAAAATAAATTTTTTTTGTAAATTTTTCGAACAATTATTTTGTTTTTTTGACTTTTGTTGAAAATTTGACCCAACAATTTTTTTCGGTGTAAATTTTTTTTCACTCATTCTGTTTGGGATTTCATTCTGACCAATCTGTAGAAGTTTCTCATCGATACAATTAAAATTACAGTTTAGGCAATATGATTTCCAAAAAATTCCGGTTTCGCAACACTGTGCGCTAGTTGATTGTCATGTAAAAATTATCTCCGTTTTTTTCATCGCATCATATTTTTAAGCGGCAGCTATTTAGGCAAAAGTTTAGCTAATTCAGATAAGTAATTAATTTTAAAAACTCTTGTTTTTTGACAAATGGAGAGTTTAATATTTGAACAATTTCAGCCGATTTTTTTATGTATAATAACTTTGTAAATACGAAATAATTTGATAAGAAGAATAATAGATAAGGTTAACTGTTAGTCAGCCACACTTGTTTTTTTTATAGTGTACTTGCAGTTGCTACTAATTCTTAGCCTTTGTTAGGTTAGGTTAGATTCAGGTGGCTGCTAAACCGTTGTGATGCCAAATGGATTCAGAACCCCTACTCTTCAAGCCAGTTCGTCGAGTCTTCGAGCCTTAGCGACTACCGTATTTCAAATTTTACAGTTGCGCTTAATAACTAGATAACCTAAAAATCTTATACCCAGGAATTTCTGTCTTTTTCTGCATAGTGCAGCGCATACGTAGAATATGTGGCTGATTGATGCAGGCTCTTCCCCGTCGTAGCAGCTTTTATGTCCTGTGAGTAGCCCAATGGCCAATGACATTTCGCCTCTACTGAGAATGAGAATTACGCTTTGATCTCCCTATGTTTTCCATTCAGGCAACATAAGCTTAATTGTTAGTATCAGCTTGTAGAAAGCGAGCGGTGTACCTATCATGTTGTTGTTGTAGAGGCTTGCTTAGCACTACTTAGATCCGTTTGTCTCTTAATCGTTGTCGTCAAGCTCAACCAACGGGGAAGACGACCCAGCAAGCGTGCCAATTCGACGGTTTTGGACCAGAGGAATTGAGCCGTTAGTTGAGTTGGGTTTTGTGGGCATGTGAAGAAATGTTTAGAGTCGTGCGGAGACTTTCGGCATGTCAGACATATGTACGTTAAGTATGTCAGGATTTGTTTTGCACACATATCCTCCTACAGGCTAGTTAAAATTGAATGGAAAAATCACCTTTTTGAATGCTCGTCCGCCTTCTCATTTTCTGGTTTGTTACTGTCCCGGTACCGACACCAAGTGCAAAGTAAACTCATTAAGTGCGGCCGTTGTTAAATCTGCACCATTTGGCTATATGATTGAAAGCGCCAGCCAGTATTCTAAGCAGAACATATGTATACATACATAACGTCGTTTAAAGTGCAAAACCGCGTATCAACAAAATGCAAAACCGCGTATGTGAAGTTGTAGAAATTATTTTCTAGAGCGTAAAAACACTCATATTTCAAAATGGTTCTTTTTTTATAAAGCAATCGCATTTCTGGCTAGTATATTTCAGGACGAATGGATAAGGATTGAGCCAAGAGCTTGTGTGAGCAAATCCAATTTTTGGCAGCCAATGTCAGTTACGCGGTTTTGCAGGATGACGATACGCGGTTTTGTACTTTAAACGACGATATGTATGTATGTAAGATGAGTTGGCGAAATTGTCGTAGACTTGAGTTTTTAGTAGATGAATGATAATAGGCGATGCTAATTAGCTAGCAATTTTAGCGCGAAAAGTAAAAAGTGGCAAGTTCACTTTCCTCAAAAAAATTAAATTAAAGTATTTAGTATCAAACTTAAGTATTTAAAGATTGTACATATGTATGTATGTATGTACAAACAAGTTTTACAATTGATTTTCAAAAAAAAACAAAAATGTTTACGAATGTGTTAAGCTGGCATGGGACTACTTTCGGCTTTTAATACTTATCGCATCCATCATACCAGGCCGATGTGGAGTAACGGGCAGAAGATGAGCCGTTATGGGTAATTATGTTAGGGAAACAAACGTTTAATATAAAATAACATGGTTTGGCCCATGTACATGTGTTCCATTTAATGGTCTTTAGGGTTTTTGGAAAAAGCCCGAAAATCAGGGAATTGGTAAAAGGATTTATTATTTCTAAGCATTACTTATTTAAAGTTTATACAAGTGTTTCTTATGTAATTTAATATTTTTTTCGCACAACACTACTACTCATGAATAATTACGCAACAATTTTATCTATCACAGCTGTAACACTTAATTACAAAATTGAGTAACAACATACATACATTCATATGAATGTAGGTACATATGTATGTACATACCTACTTACAAAGCTACATGTATACATATGAAAGTATGTATATACATACATATGTGTTGTATATATATGGGCATATAAAACTTATCTTGGGCATTTTGCACTCGAACGTTTTATTGTTTTGCGCAGTTACAACAAGCAAAATTTGCGCAATTCTAAATAATGTCGAAGCGAACGTCTGTCTGCTTGATTATTTAATTAATCAAACATTGTTCATTTATCAGCAATGCTAAAAAGAGCACAGAAATTTTAATTGAAATTTGTTTCCATTTTTATTTTGCATACTCGTATAACCACAATAATGATTGTTAGTTTAAGAATGAAACGAAATGAAGCAGCAAAGTACTTACAAATTTGGCATTCGCATTCGTAATGCGAATGATTCGCATTATTTTACGCACTCGCATTGGACATTCGTATTCGCATCAAATGACACGAATGTTTTGCGAATGCGAATGTGTGCATGAGCAGAGAGTCCACTCCAATATTGTTGAAATGGCCAAGCGGTTAAGTAGTATATCAAGTAACATTGATGGGCCTTTAACAAGTCCTGCTAAAAGTCTTATAAGCAACCTAGAAATTATTTTACATACCTCCAACGAAAGCGAAGGCTCGGATGTAGAATCTGTAGACATTAAAAAATGTGAAATTAAAGCTGAATTGGAGGCCTATCTTAAAAAAAAACGAGCTCATCTCGGTGAAAATCCTTCGTTTGGTGGAAAAATTAACTAAAATACGACAAATTGAAAAATCTGGCCCGCAAATATTTGAGCGCTCCACCCGCTAGCCTTAAAGGTGTGCAATTGTTCAGTGCAGCTAGCCTTATTTACGAGCCTCTAAGAAATCGCCTCATGGGAGAAAAGACAGCAAAATTACTTTTTTTGAAATATAATATGCCCCTTTTGAACTCTTGACTACTAGATTTAAACACTGTATAGGTTAAGAACTCTTTCAATGTTCTAATAATTTAAAAAAATTTAAAGTAATAAAAGCGATGACTTAAGTTGATTATAGCTTTCATTCGCATTCATATTCGCACATTCGCATTCCGAAAATTTGCAATCGCGAATGTGAAAAATATGACATTCGAACCATCCCTAGTATGTACATATGTACATAAATAATATATATAGGGAAATGGTGCGTTAGGCTATGTGATATTTTGTAAATAAAATATGCAAATATACATACATATGTAGCTTAGATCGGATAAATAAGATATGTAGAGATGGATAAGTAGAACATTTGGTAAATATCCGAAAAGTGTCGATATTTGACGTTTATGCGTATAAAATATATACAAATGAATATTTATGTCCATTGTAGGTCGTTAACAGATATTGACGTTTGAAATAAATTATTTGATTAATTGTTAAAGTGGTTACGCAATCTACTTATAAACCGGTTAAAAAAAGATTTTATGCCTATGGGAAGCGAAGTATGTATTTATTTGTTTAAATCAAAAATAAAAAAATAAATGCTTGATAGTTCTTACCTATTCAACTTGAGGTTTGTTCGCGAAAAGTACGCATAAATCTTTACTTAAAACAATAATAGTGTTCTCGCATTCTCCAGAATCGAAATAAAAATAATCGATGCTGGAAGAAATTGGCAAAAAATAAATCGATCTCCCAAGATCGATTCATATATTTGGTCAAATAACGTCTCTTACTTAATTTTTACAAAGGAAAAAAACACGGGGATCTGACCAAACTATTATTATTTTAATTTTTAAAGCATATACACATTTTTCATAACGGTTTCAATAGCCAAATTTATTCAAAAGCTATCAAGTAGTAGGGTTTTAAATCACAATGAGACTATCGATGTCTCGAAAAATTACATCGATGGTAGTTCGATGTATCGAATTAAAACATCATCGATGTTTTTACCAATGTTTTTAGGAAGGTTTGCAGTTTTTTTTTTTAATATTGCTCACAATTTTAAATAGGATTTATATAGATTTTGTTAAAGAATGAACTAAATTGTTATAAAAAAGAACTAAAACTAAATATGAAAAAAAAAAATGTTAAAACTTGTCAATGTGTGGTGGGTTTTATTTTGAAATGAGGTGTAGTTTTAATGTAAAAGTATTAAAATTTTAGTTTAGCACTACATACAAGTTGTTTTTGGGGCCCGCCCGCTTTTCATCCGATTGTGAGCTCATCGGCGAGTCGATACGACGTCATTTGACAAATTTGGTGATGACGCTAAGCAATTTTACAATTTCACTAGTTTTAAAGCAGTTAAACTATTTCTTACTTATATATATATATATGTACATATGTATGTACATTTATTAATTGGAATTTACGAATTTATTAAAGGAACTTACTTTTGCATGATTCCAGGAAAGTACTTAGTATTTAACAAACGTCCGCTCAAAATTATAAAGCGCGCACAAAATGAAATGGTTTAAAATTACTAAAGAAACCTCTTCAATGTTTTTCAATGATAACAAATACAAATGCACCTTCTCGAAAGTTAGCATCAAAATTTTTAAACGTTTTAAAACGCAAACCCTTACATATGTCGATTTAAAAAAGTGACTTATGCCTTTTTCAAAATAAACGGTTCATATGTAAGCAAATGCAAATCATTAGTACAATTAAATCTGCGATCTCAAAAGAAAAAAAAATCTTAAAAAATCAACGGAAATTTTGAGCCACTAGAAACATGCACATTATTGCACTAAAATGGGCTATAAAACTGTGTACTCAAACAAAAAATTTTACACTTCTGGAAAAAATTTTGAAATGTGGATGAAAATTGGTTGCATTTTTTTTAGTTTTCTACAAATCTTTACACTTGGGTTTATATTGATTTTGTTAGAAAATGAACTGTGTTTTAACTGAAAATTCTTAAAAATAAATAAATAAGCATACATGAGTAGCAAACAATATTACTTTGAAATGGGATGCTAATGATATGACCGATGCCGTTATATGTATCATAATGCCAAACGAAACGGGTTTAAGCTTTTGGTTTAAAAATGCTTTTGAAGAGGGTTGCCATCGGTCATATCTATAGCACGTCATTTCAAAGTGATATTGTGTGTCACTTACGTTTATTTATTTTAAAATACAGTTCAGTCTCAGACAAACCCCATATAAACCCGAGTTTAACAATTTGTAGGAACCTACAAAAAAGTGCAAAAAATTTTCACCTAAATTTCAAAATTTTTTCTCGGAAGTGTTAGAATTTTTCTGAATACACAGTTTTATAGCCCAATCAATTTTAGTCTGATAATATGCAAGTTTCAAGTGGCTAAAAGTTACCGTTGATTTTTTAGAATTTTTTTCGCCAAAGGTGTTGCGGTTTTCTTCCATATACAAATAAATTTAGTTTATTCATAACATGTATGGAAGCCAATGCGACAAAAAAAAAAAATTCTAAAAAATTAACGGTAATTCGTAGCCGCTTGAAATTTGCACATTATCAGACTAAAATTGCAGGGGCTAAAAACTGTGTACTCGAAAAAATTGTAACACTTCCGAGAAATAAGTTTGAAGTTTAGGTGAAAATTTGTTGCACTTTTTTGTAGTTTTCTACAAATTGTTAAACTTGGGTATACATGGGATTCTGAGAATGAACTATATTTTAATTGAAAATTCTTAAAAATAAATAAAAAATTTAAGGGTAAACTCCAATCACTTCACTCCATCTCAATCCACCTAAATTTTCCTCATCTTTTCAAGCCTTAACATAACTCATCTCACCTCAACAAAATCTCCCAAGAAATAAAAACCAACTGAATAAATAAATGCAGTTCCTCCTATATTAACTCGTTTGTTAAAAAAATAGCGTAGCAACTAAAACTTTGCTTAAAAATTGTTTGATATTTTCTACCACAGATACCGCCGCTATTAGTTGAAAGGTAGAAGAGTGTTTCAATTGGAATTTGAGTTTTATCACAGAATGCTACTAGCTATTGTATTATACTTAAGATTTGTTGGAAAACCCTAGTCATTTTTTATAAATAAACAATATATAAAAAGTGTTATCAACAAGAGGACACTTGAAAAGTAGAAATTCCTCCCCCTTTGAGTACCTTGAACGTGGAAAATTTTAATGAAGCTTTTTGATTTTATCCGCAATTTTTTTTCCTAGAACGGTCACCCTTCGGCAGGCAATAGCAAACCTCCGAGCCTCCCGCCATTAAAAAGCTTACCATGGAGGAGAAGCTCGGCCAAACACTTACCTTTATTTTTGTATGTATTTTATCTATTGACTACAATTTTCATATCTTTGCATTTGTTTAATTACCTTAGACAACAAGATGTAAAGAATCTCTAGACCTTTGGTTTAAATCTTTAACAAATTCACGCTGACCAAAGCCATCGATACTAGAGCAAACTACTTACACAAATTTCTCTATGATAATATTGTTATCAGCAGGAATATTTAACCTTAAAAATTAGAATTTTTAAGCTTATAAAGGCCCGTCCACATAGAACTTGCTTTGGCGTTGGCGTCGCTTCAACAGCTCACTATGAATACATGAATTCAAACCAACGCTAACGACAAAGCCAACTCGAAAGTTATATTTGAACCAGCCTTAAAACTATTCGAAAGAAATCTGACCTGTAGCATTCAACCATAATTTTTTATGTGAAATTCTCCGCTGAATCCGAATATGAAGTCAAAACATAAAAATTATAACAGTCTGGTTACAAAATTTTCGATCTATCAATGTATAGCTCCTAAGTTAAAATTCCATTTGGAAAATGACGCTGACATAGATGATATAAAATTTATTAAGCTCTACTAATGTAAACAAAATTTAAGATTGACCGACTATATCCAAAGAAAATTTCAACTAAGTGAGTGCACTTTTTTCAGATCACAATAAACCGATACAGTATATTCCGTTCAGCTGCCTATTGGCCACTTTCTTAAGTTCTGATTTCGCATTCAGATTCAACGGAAAACTTAGTACCAGGTTGACCGAGCTTTGCCCGGAGTGCATATACTTTCTAAAGTTCTCAAGGTTTGGATGTCAAATACTGGTCATTTGGATAGCTTTAAAAAAAATATTTTGGAAAAAAAATAAAAAATGGATTTCGATATTTATTAAGTAAATGTCTTACTCTAAACTTGAGGTGGCAACCCTATTCCGAAATACGCTGCAATGAATAGTACACATCTCGAGCGGTTATGTACTGGCCATACATACAAAAAAAATGCTGGTTGAAATTAACAAAATGAAAATTTGTATTACATAGAAGCGTGGCAACCCTGATCGAAAATATTTTCGGCCCAAAGTTCTCAACAATACCTTTCATTTGATATCCATATTGCGATGCTTTAGATAAATTGTGTAGAATCGAAAATAAGTGGCAACCTTACACTATTATCCTAAGGGAAAACGTTTTATATATAGGGAAAGCATTGTTTAGGAACCTTCTTTTGATACCCATGAATAATAATATTTTACCTTTTTTTCTAAAAAAAAACTAAATAAATATGCGATTGAAAATAGATATTTTTGAATTAGGGATTTTTTAAATACCTCCCTTTGATACCCATATTATGATGTTTTAATTAATTTTAACTAATTTCGAATAGGTGGCAACCTTATACGAGTCTTCTCGAAGATAATGCCTACTCAGATAACCTTAAAATCCAAAACATTATCTGTGTAGAAAATTTCATCAAAATCGTTAGAGCCGTTTCCGAGAACCCTATATATATATATATATATGTGACAAGATAAAAATGTCGCAGGTCGGATATTTTTTTATTTGTGAACTACATATGTAAGTCAGAACTTTTTTGCATAAAAAATATGCACTTTTCGTTGAGTAAAATATGTTTCTCACGTGTAGGTTAGGTTGAGACACAACGTGGAAATTAGAAATCTGCCTAAGTTTTCGACTTAACCTCAAGTCATTGTCAAGCTCAAATGAATACGCTATTCTAATACCGAATTTCTACTAGGCATTGAAATAGCAAAAAATGTGTGGCATTTAAAAATGCCTTGTTCAAAGAAGCTTGGGTGGTTATACAGCGCCAAACACGCAGAAGGTTAAGAGTTTTTGGTTAAATTGTCACAAAATATGTTTGCTTTTAAAATGAGTTTCAAAAAGTTAATCAACTAAAAATATTGTCGCAAATTTTGTTATTGTCAATACAGTTGATACAATTTGATATACTCAGCGCATTTTATAAAAACAAAGTCGTGTCAACTTGCGCTTCCACTTCAATGCGCAATCAACACAAGAGCTCATTTGCCTTTTTGTATCTCTCATAAATAACTACTTATGTAAATGTACATACATAAGTACATATGTATATAGTATGTACATACCCTTAAGGTCAGCTGATTAAGTTAAGTGAATTTTGGAACAGATTTGACAATTTTTCTTTTGTTTATTTAATGTTTATAATTTTTTTATAAAAGTCCAGCTCATTGCAAACCCAGCACCACACAAATCCACACTACACAATTATAGCCAAAAATTTTAAACTTTTTATTTAGAATTTTTAGAAAAATTTCAGGTATGCAGTTTTGTAGCAATGGGGTATAGTCGTTGTGCTTGGTATGCAGTTACAGTTGCACGGCTGTACGCAATAGCGACTCTTGCGTCCTCGTGCAAGATGCGGTAACCAACCCGAGTGGAGCCTTGGGTCACCGCAGAAAGAGAGGCAGCTTCGGTGGGGCCACTCCGACTTATTCGGTTTAAGGGCTTACCGAAGTCTGCAGCGTCTGTTCACCAGTAGGTGCGGCTGCAAGCGGTTCGCTATATAAACGTGTATTCGGTTGCGAAACCACTCCTGTCCCAGCAATGGGTTATGTGGTGGGTTTGGGACCCGTCACGTAAAAACAGGGATAAGAACACCAAAGCCTCGGATGAAACCCCCCCCTCCCTTTTGATGACAACCACGGCAAGCGTTTAAAGGACTACAATTTGAGGGCATGCACTTCGAATGTCCAGGAAATGCCTTTTCCAAGTTGGGGTCTGATGGTCAACGAGTACAAGACGAAGTATCTCCTGTCATCAAACAAACAGTCAGCACATTCGAGACTTGGCACCCATGTCACTGCTAACAGTTATAATTTCGACAATTTCGTTTACTTGGGAACCAGTATTAACACCGATAATAATGTCAGCATGGAAATCCAACGCAGAATCACTCTTGCCAACAACTGCTACTTTGTACTGAGTAGGCAATTGAGGAGTAAAGTCTTCGCTAGACGTACAAAAACCACACTCTATAAGTCAGTCATCATACCCGTGTTGGTATATGGCGCAGAAGCATGGACAATGACAACATCCGATGAGGCGGCTCTTTTTTTTTGCGGAAGATTTACGGGCCTTCACGCGTTGGCGATGGCGAGGACCGCAGACTATGGTACGATGAGCTGTATGAGCTTTACAAAGACATGAACATAGTGAAGCGAATTAAAATACAGCGGCTCCGCTGGCTTGGCCATGTCGTTGGAACCCGCCGGTGGTAGCAGAGGAAGAGGGAGGCCCCCACTGAAATGGAAAGATCAAGTGGAGAACGACTTGGCTTCACTTGGCATTTCCAATTGGCGTCAGTTGGGACAGAAGAGAAACGACTGGCTGAAATCTGAATAAAAAGTTTAAAACTTTTGGGTGTAATTGATAAAGTTTGTTGAATTTAGATAATTTTTGTTAAAAAGTTTGAGATGTGGATTTATGTGGTGCTTTTTATGTAAAATGCTAGACTTTTATATAAACAAAAGAAAAATAGCCAAAACTGATCAAAATGTCACTTAACTTAATCAGCTGACCACAAGTGTATGTACATATGCACATTTTCTCCTGAAGTATAAATTATTTTAATTATAAACATTTCTGCAACAGTTTCAAGTTACAAACAGCAAAACCTTAGATACATGTATACTTACATACAAAAACTTTGATAATATGTACACAGGTATTTACATACATACGTATACGCATACGTTCTTCAAAACTGTATTTACTCAAAACTTCCCGTGCGATTACTAATGCAAAACAAACACTATTTCTGCGACTATTTTAAGAAGTAAGTCCCAACTGAGCTTTTTAAAACAAACACTGCAAGAGGTCGGTGAACATTTCGCCCATTTACTTCAATAGTTTAATAATTCAAAAAAGCGCAACTCGAGATAAACGGCTTTAAAGTTTTGAATTTAGAGGTAGCGGTAATTTCTGCATACTAAACTCAATTTTTGTAATTTTGGATTATGACACTATTGAAGTAAATGTGTGATGTGTACGTCAAACGTTTAGGACCACCTCTGAGGTACCACCTTTCTCCCAAAAAAAAAAAGAATTATATAAATCGTTTAACGTGGTCCAAAGTTAAGCGGCAACATACATACAAATATTCCGACGAATTGATGACCTCCTCCTTTTTTTGGAAGTCGGTTAAAAAAAATCATAATTTGATAAGCTCTAATATCTTGATAATTTATTTAGAACAAAAAAACCTCATACATATGTATATCAGGGCCTGCGAACCTTTATATGTATGTACATACACGTTCCATCATTTCCAAAGAAATATTCAATGTAGCCATGACGTGCCAACAAGAAATCATGTTTTATCACCATTCTTGGAGACATTAATTGACACATAAAAATCGTACCAAAATTTTTAAAAGAACGAATTAGGCGCCTCTTAAATGTCTTTGTGTACCTTACGTGGCAAGCGGTAAGGACTCACAAGCATAGATAGATGAAAATATTGTCAAGATTGCCAACGCCAGTTTCGGCAGATAGCTAATATATCTGGAATTGAATTCGAAGTTTCTAAAATTTTGTTATAAGCATTTTTGGTCCAATTGCCTGACGGTCTTTCTAATTCGCTTGATTCCAACTCTTTCCTTGTTTCGAAAGCTGCCTTTCAAAATCTTCGATTTGCAACCAATCAAATTTAGACAAGTTCAGTTTATCAAGTGAAGTCACATTAGGATACATAATAAGTTTGAGTGTTTCCGATAACTCCTTGAATTCAGAAAACCTCGATGAAATTTCTTCGATGACAGAATTTATTACCAAAGAAATCTCGTCGGTGCCTCTTACCTCGCCTTGGTTTTCATGTAACTCTAAATCGGATTTTAAATTTCTTAAGTTTGGAAAACATTTGCAATTTTTGGAAACAATATCTTTACCAAAAATATTCAAAAGGCGAATGAGATCTATCATAATTATAACAGTTTTATTAGCGCCTTGAAACTTTACCTGCAAATTCAATAATTGCTAGCACATAGCCGTAACCATGATGCTTTTCACACAAATGAGTGATGCACTGGAACTAAAGAATCGAACGGCTTTTGTGGATTTTGTTGATTACTGTCTGTATTTTTCGCACTTATGAGTATTTTGTTGGGTTTGAATAGATCTTGCTTTAATCTCCAATTTAAACGAAAAAAAAGAAACTAGTAATTGAGGAATTGGGTCCTCAATTAATACCGTGTCCAAATTTTTTTGTTGTATGCCTTTGGTTCGCCAGCCCTGACACATAAGTAAGTATGTATGTATAAATATGTATGAACATTCCTTATCCTAAATCTCTGTAAACACAATAGATGATATCTTAAAAAATACTGACGTTAAGAAAACCTCGACTGCCATAAGTTAACCTCCAAGTTCGAATGTTTGTTTTGAAATCAAATCAACAGAAATTTTGTAGAGAATTCAAGTGATACATAAATATTGACTTTAGAAGAAAATAAAATTACTTATCGATGGCTTATTGCCTTGTATGGATGTTAATGGTTAAAATAAACACACAAAAATAAAACATATCAATATAACGAGCCCTAACCACCAAAAAGACATAGGAACATTTCTGCATCAAAAAGAAAAATTTGAAAAAAATCTCGCTTACGTCTCTTTGGCGAGCCCTAAGCTCGATAAGATAAGACTGGTATAACGCAAACAGCTAAACGTACGATAAATTTTACGATGCGAACTAAAGATTAGTGTTTTTATACAAGATTCCGTAAAATTGTGAATAGATTAAGCAAAAATTGTTGACTTTGGTCAAGATGAAGAATTCATGGACATAAAGGTAAACTGGAGGACTAGGCCTCGCCAGCTACCCAACCCGATGTTATAATGTATATACATGTGGATAGCAATTGTGAACTGGACTCGCCATGGGTGCAATAAAATTAATATCCAGTATAAATGTATATATGAAAATTTGTAGAGAAAATATGAAAGAGGTTAATGTACATATGTACAATTTCTCCTAATTAAATTGATTATTTAAATTAAGCGATTGATTGATTAAAATAAGCGATTATTTGTGTCCCATTTACGATTTAATTGTATCTTAGTTATGTGTTTCATTAATCGATTATTAATTGATTAATTGTAAAATAATCGTAAAAATATTTGCAAGAAATATGAATTCTGTAGTTGTCAAAAATCCAACCATCGAACATTCTTGTTTACTAACTATATCAACTTTACTCGACCCGAGGTTTAAAAAATTAATTTCACCGATCCGTTAGCATTGGCCTCAGTAATGAAGTTATTGCGAAAGGAAATAATGTGCGCAGATGATCTTAAGGAAACGGGTAGCGAGTCGTCACTAGAATCAGTAGAAAATGAGTTCGATCTTTGGGCCGCTAATAAATCTCTTGTACTCAAATGAAGGCGGTACCCACAGGAAGAAATGAGCTTTTATTTAAATGGTCAAGTTCAAGAACTAAAGCGGAATATCATCGACGCTTGGGAGGAAATGAAAACTGTTTACCCAAAACTTTACGGACTTTCAAAAAAATAGTGTCATTTAGTTGGCACTTACCTCGGTGCCTGCTGAGCGCCTTTTTTCAAAAGCTGGTACTACAGCCACCGAGAAACGCAACCGCTTAACAACAAAACGCGTATCCACATTTTTCTTTTTGCACACTTGGTAAAATAATAAATAATTATCGCCGCTAAAAATAGTCGTTTTATTTTATTTAAGGCTAATTAACAAGAGAATTAGAATTTTTTAATGGAGAAGTGTTTTTGTGAATACCCACTGTAAAAAAGTGCCTTTACAAATTCGATTAATCGATTATTTCTCAATAATTGCAATTATTTTTTTTATTTGGCTTGTGATTAATTAATCGATTATTTTATTTTTTTGCCATCCCTTATCATGTGATTTCGCCTTTACGTTTTTCAAATGGAAATATGAATTTCTTCATTTGAAAGTGCATTGCATAAAAAACACCGTTGCTTAGGGTGTCGACTTATGAGGATAATGGAAATTTACAAATGTTTTGTATCATAAAATGTCTCTCCTTATCATCAACAAATTACGACAGCATTTATTAGAGCCCATATAAATCTATACGTATGTATGTATGTGTGTTTGTATTGCGCACACATGCCGAGAAATGGCGATAGGAAGAGATGCTGAAGTTTTATTTTTACTTTTTATCGCGAAGCAACATGTGAGTGTTTAACAAAATGAAATACAAAGTGTCAGTAGGTGAGGAAAAAAAAAACAAAAAAATCGGCGCAAAGTGAATAATTTTGTTCGAGTATGAAATAAAATAAATATGTATGATACATAAATAAACTGTGTATAAATATACGCGCACAGTAGTTGAAAAAAGTCTACAAACCATCACGAAATGTTTAAAGCAAAGCCGAAAATAACCGCTATTTTAATTTTTTTAAGCTGCCTAGATTTTTTTGAGGAATATTTTTATTTTTAGATCAATGCAAAATCGTTATATCTGTATTTTTATGTTTTCGATAAATAATACGCGTCATATTTGGATTTTTTATGATCTGAGAAATTTAATCTGAAAATAGAGGATATGAAATGATCGAAAAAATAACGATACAATTTATCGATTTGATCGTAAGAATGCAAATCTGGTAAAATACACTATAAAATAATTTTATAGTACGATAACTTAATAAGAAGCAAGCTGTTGTTGAGTCTGTTTGCTTAAAGCTTCACATGCAAAATTTTTTTTTTAACGGTCTATAAAAGTTTTATAGGGTTCTGATGACAATTAAGGGCAGTCTTATAGCTCAGTTATGCATACTTTGCACTGCACTGCATAGTATGTAATTTTT
>NW_023458556.1:37325721-37326634 GCF_013731165.1 Rhagoletis pomonella
TACTGACAATTAATGTGGTTGTGATGGTGACAATTGCATTATCCGCATTTTTGGCAGTTTCACGCTTTCCACTGCCTTGTTGATGCATTCTGCACGCTTCCCGCTTGCAGCCCCAACAAATGTGTTTGAAGCTTCAAATTGGGACAATTGACTTTAGTGCCTTGAGGCGCAGCTTCTGCTGCTGACGTGCTTTTGTTAATTCGATTGTGTGTTTTTATCTACACATCGCTGCTACATTTGCCTAAATACTGTGTGTTTATAAATATTAACCTAAATAATAAGTTTATATACCTACCCCATTTAATGTCATCCTGTTTTTCTTTTTTCGTTGTTTCCATTTCATGGAATCGCGTGTTCATCCATGCAGAAAGCATCGAAATGCTGAAAGCACTTTATGACTTCCAGGCGGTCTATCCCAAAACCATAAGTTTCGATGAAGGGGAATACTTTATATTGTACCAGACTTCTGCTCGCCAAAGAAACTGGTGGCAAGTTGTTAGCATGAAAGGCAATATTGGTTTTGTGCCATCAAATTACGTAATGAAAATCAAGGTAAGTGAATGGTAGAATATTTTATTTGTCTTACTGGTGTTTATGGTAAACTGGTTGGAATGTTGAAAGTTATCCTTAATCGAATGTTGGCTCAAGATGCATTTGCCTAATATAGGAAAATGATTTTGTAACGTTACCGGGGTGTGGCCAATATAACGTGCAGCATCGTTTACCAAAAGCTTACATATAATAGATATTGGCGCATATTCAACTATTTCAAGCCCCTGTATCAGTTATGTCTACGGTGACCATCCGTTCTGTATTATACGGGACAGTCTTCTTTTTATTACCTCACTCTTATTAGCTCGAGATGTAACTATGTAATATTGATGCGCCTAAAAGATGCAGCGATTTCTATTCT
>NW_023458556.1:37326644-37365498 GCF_013731165.1 Rhagoletis pomonella
AACTATGTAATATTGATGCGCCTAAAAGATGCAGCGATTTCTATTCTCAAGCTACATACCTGATGACAGTACAAATGGAAATTATAATAGCGAGGTTTCAGTTTTTTAAACTATGATTTTTTTTTACCAATTACCTGGCAATTAATTTATTTTATACGGGACGCCAAATGTTCTGTAATTCTTTTAATGTCCTGTATTTGTCCCGTATTCGGGGTTTGGTATTTCGACGTCTTAAAAGCTCATTAAAATGGCATGCCTATGAACTTTTTTTAAATGATGTGGAATATAATCGTAACATTCTCCATAAACAGTTATTATTTTCTAATCTGAATGCCTGGGCTTCGTATCGAGCAACACATACAGTGAACAAAATATAAATTAGGATTCTACATTTTAGCAAGGTTCGGCTATTTTTCTTTTGTTTATTTAATGTTTATTATTTTTTTTAAGTAAAGCTTTTCCTAACAAAAACCATATAAATCCAAATTTCCGACTTTGTGCAAAAACTAAGAGAATTAATTCTGGAAACTTTCACCAAAATTTCAAAGTTTTTAAGCAGAACCTTTAGGAAAAAAAATGGTTGCAGTTTTGTACCTCATTAAAATTGAGTATAATAAAGTGCAAGTGCAACGTGCTGCTCATTTGCTTCCCTATCAACAAATTGTCGAGCATATTAACTTTGTATGAAAAAAATGCGTTGCACTTGATCGTACAAAAATTTAATGAAACTTTTTAAAAGTTTGATGAGTATAAATATCGAGAAATATATCTTACAAATTTGTGATGTTACTATAATATTGCTGTTTCAGGGCTAATACATATATCTAAGATCATTTAAGAAGGTGTTAAGATCTGTTAGCGTTTATGGAAAAAATTAGCAAAATTATTTTTTGTCCCGTATTCGGCTCGCATAAATATGGTCGCCGTAGTTATGTCCGAAATACAACTACGAATAAAAATAAAAAAGAAGTGAGACTATGAATATGCGCCTTTGTTAAGATAATTTAGGTAGGCCTTATTAAGTGAAGCGAGGCTTACCCAAGAAGGGCCGAAAAAGTGCCTGCCTCAATGCTTTCTTGAAATGCAAAGAAGGGCTTGTGCTATTTACAATTCACTCGCTTTTGGTATGTTTTTATTTAGCTTTACAATTCAACATCAAATACATTTTAAGTTGTACAAAACAAAGTTGATATTCATGTACTTTAAATAAATATATACCTTCTGATGTCCGTTCATTTGATGATCCCGGTATTCTAAAACGTGTTTGAACGCATATGTAAAGTGTTCTTATAATTACTTAATATATTGTGTTGCAAATTATAGTATAGAACTCTTCATTACTTATTGTTTTTTTTTTATTATTTATTATCTACAGAAAATTTTTTCTTACACTTCCATAGATATTTACATATATATATCGTCGCTCGAATAAAGAAACAGTGTAAATGCCACATACACTATTATTCGATAATTGCACCATTGGATAGACAATCCTTTAATCTATTAGAAAAAACTTTAGTTTTCTTAAATATCTCTTTGGCTCACTGACTTATTCGCGAAAAACGAAATTGTGTTTGTAATGGTTTATAAAAACTTCCAATTCGTTTTTCTCAAAACTATACTTTTCATGTTACACTATTTCATTATTCCAGCGACGATATTATGTATATTACAGGGTATACTAATCATATATATTCATTTGTCCGTCATTACTGTGTATGTGAGGCAGGCGGACGAACGCTGTTCCGCGCTGTGTACGAACTGTTGGGCGTGGTCGGAAAGGCGGAGTTTCCGATCCATGCATAAATTTTTTTACGCGGTCGCGAAAATATACGAAGCCGTTACAATTGTTTCAAATGAGTACTAAGCAGTCAAAGATATTGTGTAATTTTTCTGATCGCCGGTTAAAGATATTACTTTATTTAGTTAACTTGTTAAGCAAAGTTTTCTTTATTACAAAAAGAGATTCAGATGTGTCGAAGCAATCAAATTGTTTGTTAAAATTTTGCCATAAACACCGAAAAGCATAGTGCATTTTAAAGTTTGATTAACATTAGGTAGAAGTAGATACAAAAATGTATCTCACTCAGTAAGAAAGGACTACTGACCATCCCGTTCATTAGCTTAGTTAAAAAAAGAACCCCATACACCTATCTACGACTCTGAAGTGTCCGCAAATCTATAAGCTTCAGGCGATCTTTGTAGGGTGGGAGATTAGTACACAAACAATTTGGTATTTTATTGTTATTTTTAGATTCGAAGTATCTGTTCTTATTGTTTGTATACACGCAGTTAAGGATAATTTTTTTAAAACAAACGTACTGGAAAAGAAATTTTCTGAACTGGAATCTCATTGAAGAATTTCAAGAAAGAAGCTCTACATATGCAAAAAAATAACGGTATTAAAATGAACTTTACTATAGAGTATCTTCTTTAAATTGCATACTTATTCATTGTAACACCAACTTACTGCTATGTTAAGTTATTTTCGTCATTACTGTGTAATAAATCATAATTTCACTTTCAATTCTTCCCAATTCGCCTAAAATTGTTTAATTTGTACGCATATTTCGTGGGGTGAGACCGAGAAATTGGACACTTTTCCAAATAAGGGCAATCCCACTGTACATACATACTATATATGTATGTACTTATTTATGCCATCATATCATATATTGATTAAATTTTTAATTATGCTAACATACCTTTAATTCCTCACATCGCTCTTTAAGGCTTCCACTTGCACTTCACTGCTTTCCACTTCTCGTTGGGGCGAATTGAAGTAGTAAGTGTCTGTGTGTGTACTAGGGATGTCAATCCCGGGATTTCGGGATCCCGGTCTTTTTTAAGTCCCGAATATCCCGGGATTAGTCGATTTAAATCCCGGGATTGCTGGAAACAATTTTTTTGTTAGCCAATTAAATTTTTAATTGCGCTCAGTGATCGGACTTCTACCACATTGTGGTAGATATGCCACTTTTTTGTGCATGTACCACATCTACCACACAAGGTCTGAAATCTACCACATATTCGCGTTTTTGAGTAGTTTTATTTTTGATCGATATAGTTTTCTTAATTTTAAGAGCAAAAATTGTCCAACACTAAATACTTACAGCAAAGCCGAATGGGAGGAGAAAATAAACTGTAAAATAGCAAGTTTTCTCAGTAATAAATTTTTCTAGAGGAAACGTGGTTTTATTGTGTTGAATAGCAAAATATATGATTTGTAAAAGGAATAAATTGCGAAAATGTTAAAAAAACGGCGATTTTTGTGAAAGTATTAGCATCTAAAGTTTCTAAGGCGTTGTTTACTTTAACTTGAGAATTGTCAAAACCGCCAAATCCCAAGTAGAGGTTTCTGGAAAGTGCCACATTTGTGTTAGCTACATCGTGATGTGATAGAAAGAAAACCTAGCAGATGTCCGCAAGGTTGCAGAAATATCTCAAAATATGTTTGAAAAATATCTTGATATGGAATATCTTGATATAAAGCAGTTCCTTTACACTGTCAAGGAAAAAATTGCCAAAACTCAACGCAATATTTAGCAACATCAATCTTGTACTTTATTATACTAAAATTAAATTTTTTTTTTGTAGATTCTAATTAAAATGTTTGCAATTTAGGTGAAACCTTGCAGAATTTTTAAATTTTTGTACAAAGTTTGATCCAGAACCTACCACATTTCTTTGAAATCCACCACAATTTTTCTAGATTCTACCACACAAATTTTTTTTGAAGTCCGATCACTGGTTGCGCTTTACGCGTTTGCAACACCGTTTTAATAAAACAGCTGACTTTATATTTGGCGAAAAATTACGAAAATAAAACTGCCTGAATTTCGGGACAATCCCGGGATCCCGGGATTGTAGTTTCAGATCCCGAAAATCCCGGGATCGACAAAACCCCGAAAATTGACATCCCTAGTGTGTACTCAACCTATAATTACCCATGAAGATTGCCCATTTTTCGAATTTTCTTGTCTCCCAAAGCTGCAGCCGCCGTTGATAGTATCAGCGAAGTGAGTGGATAAAATGCAACTTGAGGGTTATTGACACCAATATTCGGGCGAAAATCTTTCGAAAAACACTATAGATGCTACTGCGTGTATTAATTCAAGTGTTCACACGTTCATATGTCCATACGTATGTACATATGTACATACATACAGCAGTGTACGGGTATCTAAGTGCTTTCAATTGAACTATTTCTTTCGAGAAGCAACGCCATTGAGTATGATATTCGTTTCTTCGCAGACACTCATGTATATAAATATTAGCCTCTGATTAAGAGCTTCCCATAAAAACTATGAATATACTTACATTAGCGGGCCTCACAAAAAAAGGTGAGGGTTTTCCACCGGAATTGCAAAATATATTATATTTTTAGTCTTCCGCTAAAATACTTACCAATATAGACCGATTGCAAGCCATGCAATCTGTACACCGTGCAAGTGCTTTGCAAAACTACGAGAATACCTCTATTATTTTGATTCCGTTGATACAATTTTTAAATATCTATGTATGTATATGCAAACTTTTTAAGCTACAACTCTTCTATCATATGAAGTTTAGAGCATGACAAACCATATTTTTGCTATTACCATTCAAAATTCTAAAAAAGCGGATTTTCGGCCCGCGCTAATAAACATGGTGTCTGAGTGTTCAAAATCGCTTGGAACGAATTGAACTTGTTTTGGCCCATACATCGTGATACGGTCTAATGTACATACAAAGATTAGCGTGCTCTTGTTTATATTGCTGCTGGCGTTAAATTGATGGAGGCAGCTGCATTTTTCACTATTTTGCAGGCAATCAAGTGGAAGAGCATTTCATTTGTCTAATAATGTCGCTTACTTATTTACAAGTCGTCGTACCCCTTGTGATTTGTTGTTGCTTTGTTCCTCTAACTTTTGTTTTTGCATGGATGACCTTATTCAATTATCGTTCTTTTATGCATCACACACACTCGTTTGTTCAATCTAATTTGGAATCAACGCACACAAGGACGGCAGAGTGTCTCTGTAGGGAAACATGGCAACAAATTTCAAAATTGTCAAACAGGACCTATTGAATTGATGGTAGGTTTGTTCTTCGAGCAAGAAATTTGTACGAATTTGTACGAATTATCATAATTTTTGCCCAAATCGCGTCCGTGCAGACCAAAAAATTATGCATCACTCAAAAACTGAGAGCACAAAGTGGCAGTTCTTTTGAGAGAAGTTGCAAATTCTTGCTGGAAAAATTTTAGCCATGATTGTGGCACATGGTTGCATTTTTGTCTACGATAATTTGAATAAATAAGTTCGTTAAATTTAAAAATTTATAAACGAGCGATTTTTTTATGAAAAAAGGAAGTAAATACTTGTTGATATAAATAATTTAGTTAATTCCAGTGATTTGAACTTAACTCGACTGAAAAAAAATTGTATTCGCAATCGGAATGCAATTGCAACCAGAGTCGATTTAAGAAAGCTGACAGCTAGTACGATAAGGAAATTGAAATGTATGTTAAAGGAAGTCAGAACAACAGGAAATATACATGTATATCCTCTTTTTGTCCATCTGAAAAAATTTTAAAAATTCTATAAAAATGTATTATGTTTGAAATGCAACCGTGGACACCAGCTGGCAGGGAAACTTGCGTTCGTGCAGAAATTTACAAGTTTCTCAACATGAGAGAGGATTTGAGATAATTCTTTCTTACTCTCTGATATTTTGAGTGTTGGATAGTTCTTGCTGGATTTTCGACGGAACAAACCTGGTGATAATAACTTTAAAGTTTAGCAATTTCATAATTTAATTTGCATTTTTTTTCTTAGGCGTGTTAATTCACTTTCGAATGTTAACTTAAATTTTGGTGCGCAAATTCGGTGTGAGTTAACTCTCCAAAGTGAAGTAGAATAAAAACCTAGAGCTCTTAATCGCGCATGTATATTTTCCTTAGTTCCGAATGGGAGCTAATTTTCTTACTGGTTTCGTATTACAACAATAAAAGTAATAAAATTCTCATAACGGAGGCTGGCGACTGATGTCCTTGCCTTGGGAATTTCTTTTATACAATTTTACTATAAACATGCTGCACACAATGCTGATTTTCCTCGTCATTGTTCTTTGGTAAATAACTATGATTATGAAGGAAACTTGTCTATAAGTTTCGCGTTTTTTCTCCCACGTCAATTCGCTTAAACATCCTCGCTTGTTCTATGCTCTTCTGTTTTGTATTTGGCGCTTACACGTTGGTCCCATCTTCTACCCCAATTTGTAGATGATGTTTCGTATGGTCATCGAACGGCAGGAAGTGTTTTCGCTCATTCGCCGGTAAAATTAGAAAAAAAGGGCGTAAAATTGTAGGTTCCTGTATTTGTGTATTTGTGTGTGTTGTGTATTTGCGTAAAGCACTTGGTAAAAGTATAAGCGCCAAAAATTTATTTATTTACTAGGTAGATGATCAAAGATCAGTAGAGGTGAATCATAAAGGGCTGCTGCCGAAGCTCACCGAAACCTAGTATAACATAACACGATCCTAGGCTAATACAGCAGCAAAAGAACAACAAGAAGTAAGCGCATTGTTGTTGTTGTCGTTGTAGCGGCTACAACAACCCCGCCTAGATGGATTCGTCCTTCAATCGTTGTCGTCAAGCTCTACTAAGTGGAGACTCAAGAAGCGTGCAGCCTCAATGGGGTCTGTCCATAAAGCGTTAGTAGAGTGGCGTTCAGTGGGCATGCGAAGAGATGTTTCGAGTCATGGGGTGTCTCTACGCATGCCGGGAATTCGTTTCGCATATCTGCATTTACTCTTCTCTAGTACGAGTTTAACCTGCTGCCGGAAGCCGTATTCATGCCTGATGTGTAGTGCGGGAGTAGAAGGGCCTCTAGTGTCTTCGCAACCGGGGAAAGGAGAGTAATCGGACGATAGGAGAGTGGCCATATACAGGGTGAGGACCTTGGATAGATGATCTCCCACAGGACCCACATTTTTCAGCACCAGCATGCAAATTCCGTCGGGTCCAATGGCTTTGGAGGCTTTCGCCTTCCCGATGGCTACCCTCACTTCGCCGCCGGTGAAAACAAGAGGCGCACTGGGTGTTGGTAGTTTGTGCAGCCTTCTGGTCACTCGACGCTTAGCTTTGTCCGCCGGAGGATGCAGTGTGAACTGCCGGTTAAAATAGCTCGCGCATCGCTCCGGATCCGACGAGGCGTGGTCGCTGAAAGAGATTTCGACTCTGTCGTCACGCTTTGGCAGATTGGGCAGTGACCTCACGGTTGACCAAAGCTTGCTCACACCAGAGGCGAAGTTACAGGTCTTCAGATGCTCTTCCCACTTCTTCCTCTTATGTACGTTTACTGGTTGCCGAATATCGGTGTTGAGATCCCTGATACGGGGATTTCCGGGATCGGCCTGACGAAGGTTATCACGCTCATCGGCTAGGACAGCCGTGTCAGCAGGAATATTCGGTCGGGAGTCCGAAATGCATCCTGGTGGGATGAAGCGGGCTGCAGCAGCAGTGAAAAACCTGCGGAACTTACGCTCACCTACGTGAACGTCGGTTGGTGTGGGTAGGGCAGTGAAGATGCTTTCAGTAAGATCCGCGAAGCCATTTCGATCCGGTTTAGAAAAGCTGACATAGGTTCGGTGATCCGCGGAAGCAAAGTCGGCAGGTTTATCAATCGAGATGATTATAGGCAGATGGTCTGATGCCAAAGTCAACATAGGTCGCCACGTTATGCTGTTTATCAGACCTGCGAGCTACTGCAGCTGTCCATAATCCTGGTGGGTGCGTCGTCGTTCATTGTGCAGAATGTCGAGTCGTCTATCTACTCAGCCAAGTGTGTTCCCCTGCGATCATTCGACAGGCTTGAGTGCCAAAGGTCGTGGTGTGCGTTAAAGTCACCAACTACCATTCGGTTTTCACCTCTGAGTAGCGCACCTATTTAAGGGTAATATCCTGCCGGGCAGCTGGTGACAGGGGGTATGTATACGTTAAATATTTCGAGCTCAACATCGACGATCAGCTCAATAAGACGATACTGCACGGTGTGGTGCGTGATGAACGCTAAACCTCCACCATTGTCTCGCTCGCGATCTCGACGGTGCACGTTGCATCCGGCGAAATTCAACAGGGTTGAATTGCCGTGCAACTTCGTCTCTTGGGTCGCTGCTGTTAATATTCCATGCCGACCCATGAATCTCCTCGATCTTGCTCCGTAGTCCGTTACAGTTGAATCGTAAAATCTTCGTGTGCTCATAGTCGCTCGGAAAATCGCGCGTTGTGCGCAGTCCTGAACATGCCCTAAATGGACACCAGCCAAGGCAAGTGTTGCACTTGACTGATGTCACGTTACGGAATATTCTGGTCTGTGGTCTGTTGTGTTTGTGGTGTTGTCTATTGTATTGTGTTGTGTTGCGGTAGTGTTTGTGTTGAGTTGCTCAGGCGGACTGTGGTATGCCGTGGAGGCAGCTCGGTTTAGGCAGCAAGGGGCCACGAATGAGGTGGTCCATTGCCTGTAAGTCGTAAGGCCTGAGCAAACTCGGAGGTGACTCCATCCGTTACAGGAGTTGTACCTGACGGAGGTGGAGTTATGATATAGTCGTCTCTGGCACACGCAGCAGGTGTAGGTTTCTGGCCCAGGGTTTGACTCGATGCCAGCCCTGAGCAAAAGTATGCGAAGCAGATTTAGCCCTATGGACGTACAACTTTTGAGGGAATTCGCCGACTTAAACGGGGTTAGATCGCCGAAACTGCAGCTCTTTGTCGGGTAAAACCCGAGTCATTTCGGTACGTAGAACCGGCTGTCGTGGGAATGAAGTAAGCGCAATCGCCCTGTCCCGTTCCCACGACAGTCTGGTCTTCGTAACCGGAGCGACCCAGATTTATGTCCGGCCAAGGACTGTCACTCTAACATCTTTCCCAAAAAAACTCTTTGGGGAGAAATGTTCATGCTGCTATAACAACAACTACATTGATTTTCTAGGGATCGTGATTTTTCTGTAAAGCTGTTGCTTATTATAGGGACATTCGAATGAGCTCAGCTCGAAAACTCAACATTTACTCATCATATTTACATATATGCCTTCTATTTCAAAAATGTATCACAAGCTCATCAATTTTACTATATAAATTTTCTTTCCGTTAATTGCAAGGTTGAACCGGATTTTCTAATAAGCTTCCTCAACTCCTCAATTGAGTCACTTGAAAAGTCTAAAGAGACGGAAATCAATGGAATCATGCCGAAAGAAGAACTATTGGAGCGGCTGCGTGAAAAGAAAATGTCCATGGAAAAACTATATTTGGTAGGTTCATGTAAATATTGCGCCCATCGCACCTATATATATATATATGTATATCTCTCAGGACTATTCGGAACGTGACTGCGACTCTTCTTTGTCTTTCTCGCAAAGCATTAGTGAGAAAAACTACTCTAAATCACACAGCAATCGTGCCACATCCGCGTCCGCACAACAAACACCACATAGTCCACAAAGTCCTCCACGTTCCAACCGTTTGGATAGCAATAAAAAGTCGATGTCTAGCCCTGCTGTAGGTGTTGTAATACCTCAAATTATGCAGGAATCCACTAGCATGGGCACTATGCAGATACAGACTCAGCAATCACAACTTCAGCAGCAGCAGCAGCAGCAGCAACAGCAACAACAACAGTCGCAACAATCACAGTCAAACAATAAGGGCAGTGATATCACACAGGACAACAGCATCACATCGGAGCCTTCAGAGACTACTACAACTACAACGACAACCAGCGAAGATGTGGTGACCACATATAAAGAATCGAGTCAAAAAGAATCTTCTCTACATAGTAGTTATTCAAAACAGAATGGCAGTGATATAAAGAGTGAAGCAGGCGATGCTGGTGGTGGCGGTAGTGGTGGCAATAACAGTTGTAATGGGGCCGGTGTTGGTGGAAACGGTGTAATCGAGGGTGCAAATAATTTAACAGATGCCAGTGAACATTTCAATGATGAAAAAGTTGCAGAAAAATCTGATGGCAGTGAGCCCATAAGTGATGGTCGTGATGGCACAACTTTGGCGAACGATGGACGTGGTGATTTTACTAACAGTGTAGAGAATAGTCAAGCGCTTGATAGTGAGGATAGCGCCGTACAGCCCGGCGCTATCGCCAATTCCACAGCCACTGTAAGTGCCGCCATGTATGGAGTGACTCGGGCGAATTTAAAAATTGAATCATCGGATGTTTACCAAATTGTTGATATAATACGACGCAATACAAATCTAAGCTTTGATTTGTCATGTGAGGCGTTACGTGTTGTCTTAACTAGTCTAGAGCAATTGTATAATGGTGCCATAAATCCATACTTAGAGGCGGTGGCGATACATGTGACTGATAAAGTGGAGACACCCAAAGCGTTGCTGGGTATGACACACGATTCCAAGCGCTTGCAGTACATATTTTCACAGCTGGCTGATTGCAAAAACGATACTGAACAACGCTCTTGGATGTTGTATGAAGATGAGGAAGATATTATACAATTTCTGGAGGAGCTAGTAGAAATACTGGTTTGTAATAATTAAATTCTATTTAATATATATGTCATGTCTCATTAATTTGTGTGCATATGATATATTCTATTCTAGAACAATGCAGACGAAAATATTAGTTGCTATGAAATGTCGTGTGATCAGTACCAGGTGCTTATTAATCTAGTGCAGTATTACCAAATGGAAACGCGTTGGCCGATAAAACAGCTACTACTGAAAACGTTTACTGCTGCTTGCCATTTGGATCATATTATAGTCGATATTTTACTAACATCTGTATTGCCATTAGAAATCGTAAGTTTTCAAGATGCCTTTTAAAATATTTGGGCAAGCTATTGTACATCTATTTGACTCGTTTTGCAGGTAGAAGATATGAAAACCAATTTTGCCAACCTAGATAAATTTAAGAAACTTGTCAAAATGTTAACAATAATATTTTCCATGGGGCAACCAATGCCAGTTAATCATCAAGGTGAGTAAAAATTTGATTAAACTATTATATACTTGTTTTGGTTTCCAAGCTTTAGTTAAATACCAGAGATCACACATAAAAGTTATCACACTCAAGTATTCACATATAGTACCAAAAAATATCCGTTACTGAAAATTCAAATCTCATTTTGCTACTAAATACATATGGGTGTATGTTTTTATGTAAAACTACTGAACTACGACTTTTGCGTGCTCAAATGACTTGTTTCAGAGGTCTCCGAAATACATATAAGTTTTGATATCCTGGTATGTACTAAAATAAGGCTCCACTTTCCATTATATACTTAGATATTGTATTCCGCATTCCGAGTGGACAGTTTTTACGAAATAAACTAGACTCTAAGTTAAGACACTTTTAAATTTTTGTTTCGTAGTGTGACTATAGGTTTACATCTGTACTCCTTAATATTTTGTTTTACTGCATTAATAAATTTATTTATTTCCTTTCAGATTACCTTGGCGTACACTTTGCGAGTTTTCTTTTGGAAATCGTTGAAGGCAATAACCCCGAGAGCCTTGTTGACATGGTTATATCATTGATACTGGCCTTTAATTTGCAATTTACTGACTTTTCACAAAATGTTGTGGTGGAAGCTATGCAGAACTTGCCAAGTGCGAAAGTTTTCACAGAAAAAATTCTTTTGCTGTTAAATAGAGAAGGTGACTACAATTTCCCTGCATATGTATTTCTCTATTGCTGTATTTTGCTTATGTTCTTTTTTTACAGAGGATCCCATAAGGGTATTGAAACATTCAACTGAGAGCATAAATTCAGTACTAAAAATATTTATCGATATATTTAGTAATCCAGATACTGCTGGCATGTTTTATACAAACGATAACAAAGTGCTCATTGACATACTAGTACGACAACTGTCCGATTTATGCGCGGGAAATCCGGTAAAATTGCAATGCTACATATGTGATTTTTGTATGCATTTTATAATGACATATATTTTGTTTTGTATATTCACACTTTTCAGCTGCGGCGTTGCTATTTGGAGTTATGTCGACGCATTTTGCGCAATACAAATTATTCGGAGCATCAGCATCGCAAGCAAGATTTTATGAAAATATTTACACGCATCTTTTGTGAAGAGACCGAGTGTAGCGCATCAGATCAACAGCTAGTGCGTGAGATTGCTAATGAATTTCCACAGTTATTCAAGGCCTAAATAGCATTTATTGAAGGAGAATAGAAATAGGATTTGATGACTGAGCAAATATGTAGTAGTAAAATTTTAGTAACTCATTGTTTTCATCATTCAAAAATATTTGATATATAATTTTGTATTCGCGCCTTATTTGTGATGATAAATTTTCAATTTAGATAATATTGTGTGCGCATTTATCATTTGATTAATTTGTAAATATACATATCTATAAGTGTGTATATTTATTTTGGTATATTTCGCTTTAATTTTCATTGAAATAATAACCAAATGCCAAAGATTTTTTTTTTCATAATATTTTAAATCATACATTTTTTTATGCTCATATGTAGTTTTATGTTTAGACTTAAAAATCAGACTTGAATTTAGAGCTTTAAGTAATTAAAATAATGGTCTTAATAGTGATGAAAGGTGTGCTCATAAGCTCCACAGTTATGCGCAAATTCATATGAATGAAAGTGTATATTTAATGCGTAAACATAACAAGTATGAAATGAGGCAATTAGTATAAAAGAAATAGTGAAACAGTTTGCAATATTGAAAATTATACCTGAAGTCTTATAAAGTGTGAGCATATTTAATAATTATGTATCGTTAAACTAACCCAAATACGCACTCATTCAAAGGAGTAAGTGGTTGTTGATAAACCAAATTAGAGGTAATATCTGCGAAAGCTACACAAAATAATTTTGTTTGCAACCAAAGCAAGCAATATTGCACCAGAAGTTGAAGGTTTTTTTTAAAGTTATTATGTATGTACAGTGGTCCACAAAATAATAGGAGTGCGTTATTTTGGTCAGTTTTTGCTATTTGTCTTTTGTTTATTTAATGTTTATTATTTTTATACAAAAGTCAAGCTGGGTATACAACAAACAACGAATAAATTCAGATTTCAACCTTTGTACAAAAATTATTAAAATTCTGTAAATTTTCACCAAAATATCAAACTTTTTAATCAGAATCTTCAGAGAAAATTCTGGTATGCAGTTTTATAGCCCATTCAATTCTAGTCTGAAGAAGTGCAAGTTTCAAGCTGCTAAAAAATTCCGTTGATTTTTGGCAATTTTTTTTGCTGGCACTGTCCCCATATAAAAGAAAATTGTCGAACATACTTTGTATGGAAAAAACGTGAAACACCTTCAACCGAAAAAATTCTCAAAAATCAACGGAATTTTTTAGCAGCTTGAAACTTGCACTTCTTCAGACTAGAATTGAATGGGCTACAAAACTGCATACCAACATATTTTCTAAAGATTCTGGTTAAATAGTTTGAAATTTTGGTGAAAATTTGCAGAATTTTTATAATTTTTGTACAAACTTGAAAATATAAATTTATATGGTGTTTGTTGTATTACCAGCTAGGCTTTTACAAAAAAATACGAAACATTAAATAAACTAAAGACAAATAGCCAAAACAGGTTAAAATATCCCACTCCTATTATTTTGTGGACAACTGTATATGTTTCCTGCATTTAAAGGGTTTCCTAAGCGCACTTTGGAGAAAACTTTCATTAAGCAGGGATCACACGATTTGTACATTTTAAAAGTTACAGAATGGTGTTGTCAGGAAATCCCTTTATTAAGCTGAACTGAAACTTCTAAACAACAACAAAAACGTATCTAGTCCAACTTACTAAATAATAAAATTTTGATTTAATATCATTTATAAAAACAAAACTTATTTTAAGCACAAAGATTTGTATTCCAATTAACAGCTGAAGACAGCGGCAAAAGATTTTTACCTTTTAAAACAAAATTCTAATGCAGAACAACGTAATGAGTAAACGAAACTTCTTAATGAAAACAATTAATAAAAATCAACAAAAAATCCAAAACTTGAAATGTTAAATTTGACTATATAATCTATATAATGAAATCAAGTAAATAAAAATATATTAAAAAAATATGAATATGTTATAGCCAATACTAAGGTTTTGAAAAATACATACATATGCATACATAACAAAAGAACACAACTTATTTAAAATTTAAATTTTCTAAACAATTCTCGATCAACTAAAAATATACAAATATGAAAATCAATTTAAAATGTTCACAGTAAAACTAAAAAATAACGTGTCTTTTTCATGCATCCAAAACCGATTTACCACTTACTGAAAATAGAAAATCAGCAATTCCGCTACGATTCCTTTTAATAAAAGTTGCAAATAATTCTTACATTTACTAAGTTTTGAAAAATCAGTTAAGCAGTTATTAAAAGGAAAATAGGTACTGCTAAATTGACTTTGTCAAAAAGTTTTAAAAATGTATAGATTATTGTTATTGACTATTTATTAAGTTTACTGTTATATGACTGTTTTAAAAATCCATTCAAGAAGCATCCAATGACAAATGTGTTCATTCATTTTTGAAATGTCTACACATGCACATTTTAATTCGAGATTTAATCAAAAAATTTAAGATGAAACTAATAAAATATATTTGTTTTAATCGAGAAAGTAACGGTGTATTAATTGTATTTTTTTAAATGGTACTGTTTAAGGAATAGTAATAATAATGGTGTTATAAAAGGTATTGAAAGTTACACAACATTTTTCATAGTGTAGCCTAATCGAGAAAAAAAAAACATTTGCCAGTCATGCTAAATATGTATGTATGCATGTTATTGCAAAAATATCAGCCCTTTGGCCCAATCTCTTATCTCGTATATTACAACGCATAAACAAGTAGAAAAATTTTCTATATACTTTAGGATTCGAACAAAATCCGTAATGACACTTGTTCACGTTACTTAAAGAAAATTTACAATTAGGTACTTTTATATTCTGTAAAAATGATTTGTAATGACAAAATAGCTCAACGAAGCTCTAATTTACCTTGCCTTTCGCCCTTCTAGCAAAGACAAAGAAACGATTCGTCGGACTAAGCAGGGTAGTAATGCCGTTGGGACAACTGATACTAGTTGGAAATACCAACTGAAGCCAAGTCTGACTCCGCTAGGTCCTTCCATTACAGAGAGGTATTCCAAGTGGAATACTTTCAGGTAAATTTTCGTTTCGCAAAAAACCAGTTTCGGCATAGTGCCATCATCTTCAGTGACACTTTGGTTTCGATTAACATCACTCCTTTTGTAAAATAAAATACAGATTATGTTTCTTTCGTGTGTCGCTTTCAAATTTAAAAAAATCCAATCTTTTTTTATTTCAAAGTACTTTTTTTTTAAAGCACAAGCATAAATTTATTGCATGCACTTTAAAATAGGGATACATAAGTTCTTTTAAAAATATGTACATACATATGTATTTGATTTAAATTCTGCTAAAAAATTCACAGCTTTTGGAAGCCTTGTAGGGAGACGTTTTACATAACAATTTTTTGTTTTCATTTTAAAATTATTCATTAAATTACTTGTATACTAAGGTGGTCCCTAAATTATCAGCATCAGGGGCACCCCGTTATGCAGTTCTAAAAAGATCCAAGGAAATTTCAGTATTTAAAAAATATGTTAGGGGTCGCTAAAAGGGTTTGAAAAAATTGATTTTTTTCTAAATCGCAAAAATTGGACAACATTTTAACTATTAGCTCAGCAAGTTTATGGATTTATATGAATAAAAATTAAAAGTAAAAATTTTGACAAATTTTTGCGATTTCAAAAACAAAACAAATTAAATTTCCTCAAACTCTGGAGGCGACCTTTAAACATTTGTTTAAAATTTGGAAATGTTGGTGGATTTTGTACGTAGAACAAAATATCAAGGCGTGCCCCATACGAAGTTTAGATGTTGATATTTTAAGGATCACCCTACCTCATTTACAATGCTTTCGAAAGAAAACCTCAATTTTGAATTTCGAAACAAAATATGATATAAAGGCCGTCAGGTCAATAATGTCTAAACTAATAAATGCACTTGACTCTGGTACTTAGCTTTTTTTATCCAATAATTTAGTTAAATTTTTAACTACTTATATATTCGATACCTTCGCCATTTGTTTATATCTTCCATTGATAAGGAGCGTCAGACAGTGTTGCAAACAAAACTAAAATTTTAGTTTTTTGTATTATTAATTGCACATTTTTTAATATTTGTGAAATAATTACACTTCATCACGCATGTTTTAGAAAACATATTGTTGGAAGACTTTTACAATTTTCTGAAACTTTTTCTTCAGCAATCACTATCGATTTGTGGCATATATTTTAATTTTACTAGATTGGTAAGCTTAACTAAAACTACCTTAACTAAAAACGGAAAATAAATATTTTTAAATCTTATACAAATGTATATAGTAGAAAATATGTAAATATTATTAAGTCTTTAAATTATTAAAGGACTTTTTCCTATGCATGTTTTACCATCGTTATTTTCTATCTTATAAATGCTTAAAATTATAGTCAAATTTCACACCATTACCATACTTTTTAAGGCACATACATAAGGGTGGTCCTTGATATATCAGAATTATGGGTCACCCCTTTATTTGCTTCTATGTTCAATATTTTCGTGGATGTCTTCAATTTCTATCTAGAGCAAAATTTAGATGTTGATATTTTAAGAACCACCTTAACATACATAGTACTTAAGAGCATTTGGCTCTGGTGTGCGAAAAGTCCTAAACACAAATACAATATTTGGTTAGAAAACTTTTTCAAATTCGAGTTTTCCATATCCCAAGTAGAATACATAGTAACCATTACAAAGTCCATACCATAAGCTTCATAAGTAATTAGTAAGTAGTCATATGTAGTCATGACCAAAACAAAAAAAAAAAAAAATAAAAAACTATTAATACAGATTCCTTTGCCAAGAATCTCTCAACTTCAGTTGAAAAATTATGGTGGTGCTGCACTGTATTTGCCATGCGCCCGTATGCATACTTAGTTATTCTATGGTCACCGCCCACGGATGCTCTATTTTGCCATACTGAATGCCCGTTAGTGTGTTACGTATCGTTTCATGAATGGGTTTCTCCTGTTCCATAGTGGGAATGTACAAATCCGTACCCATGTAGTTAATTCGGTTGATGGGGCTAACAACACAGGCGGTACCAGTGCCAAACATTTCCAATAGCTGTGAGAAAGGGGGTATCATGTAATTAGACGTTCTAGCAAAAAAAAAAAAGACAAAAACAAAACTAAATGAAAAACTTACTCTTCCTTGATTAAGCAGCTCGCAGACTTGTGACATGGTAATCACTTCCTCGCGTGCTTCAAATTTGCCCCATTGTTTGGCTAGCGCTAGGATCGAGTCTCTGGTAATACCGGGCAGGATTAGACCATTGAGTGGAGGTGTGACTAGTATTTTTTCTACAAATTAATAATTGTTAGTATGAATATACATACAAATGTGAGCCTTCGCCGCAGAGTGTGCGATTTTGTAAAAAAATCAGATATCTCGAGAACGTGAAATAAATTCTACACCTGTAGAGATGCAGAATGAAAAAATTGTCCCGTTGAATAAAATAACTACTATGACCTTTGAAATTACCTTAAAATGAAGGAAGTTTAAAATTGTTTTCTTTTTTCGACTTGAAAACAGTGCGCTACGAACTTTTTTAAAGCTCTAAACACATATTTGTGATGGTTTGCGTGAAAGAATTCATTAAAAATTTGTTTAAAGGTCTTGCAAGCTGTTTTTAAGTGAAAAAAACTTAAGAAAATTTTTAATTTTGAAAGTAATTTTAAAGTCTGATTGAATGAAAAATTACCTTGATCTGAAAAGTTAAATTTTCGACTTAAAACAAGTACCTAATAACTTTTTTTTTAAGATAAGCACAGACATAACTATTATAAGAGAGAATAATAAAAGTCAATCAATAATCATTTTATTAAGATAAATATTTTTCGTATCATCTATAATTAGTATTCAAGGACTTATATTATAAAAGTCATTTCATAATAATTATCAGAGAGATAAATATTTTTAAGTCTTCAAAGACTTACTTTATGACTTATATTATAAAATTTTTTTATAATATTTATCTCCCTGATAATTAGTATGAAACGACTTCTATTATATAAATCTTAAAGTAATAGTTATCGATGACTTCCAAAAATTTTCTCACACATAATTAACTACAAAAAGAGAAAACCAACCCCGCACCCACTATTGGCTAAATTTTCTGTAGTGTTACTTCTTTCCAATCAACTAATGTAGGTTCTGAATATTTATGGACCAAATCGGGGAAATCGGGGCCCTCCGTTTCGTGTGGATGGGGGAGAGGGAGTTGGCATGGCCCCCCAAAACGGCCCCATTCGAAAGGGGACAGTCCCCACTTTACCTTTTGCAGAGAGCACCTTTTGCGTAGGCGGTCTTCGGCCGCACTTAGGGATTATACCCCTCACTAAGTAGAATTCTCATTTCTGTGTTGCCAAAGAAGGGGGGCTGAACACCTTTTGCAGAGAACACTCATATTTTCCATGGAAATGTTTATATTTTTAATGTTTACTGGGTAGCCATGGGTAATTACGCAATTTTTATAGCGCTCACTCAAAACGCCGGCGCCACCTGTGGTGTCAGCGCACTAATGCAGCGCAATAGCGCAGTGTGCTGATTTGAACACGGCGCCATCTGAGGGTCACCACAGTACCCGTCGTCATACAGTGTAATACACCATACAGCGGTGACATGTCTATTATTTCTTTAATTTTGGGTGCTGAGCACCGCTTGTACCGCCAACCGAATTTAATTGCTAGGAATGTATGTAGTAAATGCCACGATATTTTCATCATTCTTGAGTGAAATCTTTAAAATTGTCAAGTTTCACCACTTAAAAGCAAATATAAAGTATGAAAGAATCAAGGCGAATTGTGTGTGTGTCTCATGTGTTTCTAGTGTTAATTGCGAGAGCGCTTTTCATATATTGGTGTTGGCGCGGCACCTCCGGTTGCAGTATTAACGCAATTGCACCGCACAGCGCAGTGTTAACCATTCCTATTACTATTCTCTTGTCTCTCATCCCTTTGGTAATTTCCGAATTTTATGAAGAAAGAGCATAATTCAAACTGAATTTCTAAATAAATTAGTAGCCAAATATTACAAAGATAAGTGTTAAAATAATTTGTAGACCCTTGACTACAAGTATGTGCAAATTCTTTTTGGATTGGGTCACCCCTTTGGATGCAATACCCCGAAATAGTTGGGTCACTTACTAAACTGTACCCCCAAATCGGATTAAAAATACGGGTTTTCCAAATATATTCACATCCGCGCCACATATCGGACAAATTGTGGAGTAATTCCGTTTCATGTAAGTACATATGTACATATATACTAATTTGGTTTAGCTCCGATCATTGGATCATGAAAAGTTAACGGTACTCCTAAATTTTTAAATGAACATAGACGTCGGTTGTATTTTTAAACGACTTCACAAAAAGCAGAAGGTTATCAGTTCGTCGGAATATTTTATTTTATTACTCTTTATTTTTTTATGTATGTTACCGCATAACTTTGGACCACGTTAATAGATTTCGATAATTTTTCATAGGAAAGGTGGTACCTGAAGGGTGGTCCCATACTAATTTTGTTTAGATCCGATAATTGGATCGAAAAGAAATTAACGCTAATCTTAAATTTGTATAAGAGTATTGAAGTTGGGTTTGTGGCTTTTGCTTGAAAATTACTTCTTTGCTTAAAAAAAAAATTTTAATGGTTCTTTTGGTCCTTGCGACCATGGAAATGGATTTCTATACTTTTTTAAAAGTTTTTTGAATACTAGTTTCAGGCAAAAAAAAACTGAAAACCTACTATATTTGAGGGTCATTTAAAAGGTCAAGGGTAATTCTTTTATACAATGCGACTATTTTTCCAGAGTTCTGCATCTCACAAAATGTATTTCGTTATCTCTTCCCGTGTTAGAGATATTTGATTTTGTGGCTTTTTTTCCAAATTCGTAAACTGTGCGCCGCTATTTAAAAAAGAGAAATCAGTCGCTTACCTCCTTTTTCATTGGCGTAGAACATGAATATGTTCATTGTACCAACTTCGGTTAGTTGATGATCTTCGCCATACAACCACAATACTTGTTGGAGTCCCTTTTGGGCAGCCTCTTTTTGTACATAGATGGTAGGTGCGTAATTGGAGCCCATTTTACGATTACCCACGCCACCGGGCCACGCTCTATGCATATAAAAATGTACATATGAAATTTAATTAAAAGCACTGGTTTACAGCAAAAATGTTCTATGAATGCCACTATCCAATTCCTATATAGAATTGCTCGGTGATTCCGAAAATCTAGATTGTTTTTTTTTTTCTATGGATAACTTTTTGAGATATTTGCAATTTACCGTTATTCGGTTTAAACAAATAGTGGTTTCACTTAATCACGTATATCTTACGAACCAATTGAATGATCGTAATACGAAGTACGGGAAATGAAAGAAAATAAAATTCTCCACAAACCGTATATACATCACTTTTCGATAACCCTAATAGTTTCTGAGACATTAATTAATCATATTTGACACCTCTTGTTTTCGATGCAAACACTCTACCTATCAGGTCTACGTGGCGCATGAGTAACACTCTTTTCTGCATATTTCATACAATAAATTCTTGCGCATTTTCATTTGACCAATCATTATTTTCTTATTTATCCATCTATTTTCTGCATTGTTAGCTAAATTTTTTTTCTAAAGGAACAGGGTTTAAAACAAGTGCAAAACATTTACACAGAAACTGTTATTTTTTGAATTTATTCTCTGTTAAAGTTTAAATTTTTTGCATTTGTCCATCAAAAAAACAAAAAAATCTGGAATGATTAATTAATTTGTCAGGGCTCTCGAAAAGTGATGTATACACAGTTTATGCAGAATTTTATTTGCTTTCATTTGCCATATCTCGTATTACTATTATTTGATTGGCTCGTAAGATATTCCTGATTAAGTGGAACAATGCTTTTGTTTTTTTAAGCTGAATAAGGGTAAATGGCAAATATCTCGAAAACGTATCCATACAAAAAAAAAAAAAAAAAAAAATTAACTCGATTTTCGCAATCGGCGAGCGTTGGATAGTGGCGTCTTGAGAACAAAATCAAAATTAAAATTTTGTGAAGTTAGTAACTATTTACATTTTTTTTAACTCACCTTGTGTAGCGTGGATCCGCGAGCAGTGAGACTGCACCATCGTTATCGGCTTTGAAGTAACTACCCACGGGGCTGAGGATTGTGTAGAGCAGGGCAGAATCTGAGGAGGCGACACCAAGCATCGGATCGATACCGATCAGTGTGGGGCGGATATATAAACTGGCAGCTTCGGTATGTGGCACCCATTCAGAGTCGATTGATATGAGGCGGGAAAGACATTTGATGAATTCTTCACCTTCGAATGTGGGTAGACCGGAACGATTGGCGGCAACATTCATGCGATTCATGTTCATGTTGGGCCGGAAAATACGAATTTTGCCATCAACACCTCGATACGCTTTCATGCCTTCGAAGAGCTGAAAAAAGTGCGCGGATTATAGATTTTTTAGTATATATGTGTGTATTTACATATATGATAAAAAAAGGTTTACTAAAATAAATAAGAAAACAATTATTCGATAGCTCTTTATTTTGGTATCTTGCTGTTTTCTGATCTTCCAGCTCATATTTGATTGTGAAATCATCTATTTAAGATACACTGTTATCACAAAGATCTGAGTAGCGGAATAACCTTTCTTCAAACGAATGCTTCACATCGAAAAATAAATCTATTCGAAATCCATTTACTGTGTTTATCTCTTTGCAAAGCCTACTTTCCAGTACCTCGGTCTAAATGGGGTTCTCACCTGAATGCTCCGAGTTAATGAAAATAAATTGAAAAGCAATCCTCTGAAGGTCAACAATCATAAACACCAAAATAAAAGTAAAAATGAAGCGTTACATGGTACATACATACATATGTACATAAGTATTTACAAATACATATCTACAGCTTATCAGCATGTAATCGCTTGGCAACTGTTCTGACTCCTAGTAATTGGCTTGTTTTTAGCTGAAGGGCTTAATTTACTTTTTAAATGAAATACAAATGTGCATACATATATACATAACGATAAGCTGGAAAAAATTTAGTATACGTTATTAATTTCCATGTATTTAATTTTTAATACCCGATAATAGCAGTAGTTCAGTGGATCCTTAAATGTATGAATCTAAACTGCCACAGAACTTAGAAGATAGAAAATCGAATTTGAAGTATACTTTTAGCATCAAAAGAACTCTGAATATACCTATGTATTTTGACGCGCTGAATCCGAATCCTGCATCATAATCGGTCTAACGGGTTTGGGTTGAGCCCTAACCACAAAAAACATGTTGTAAGAAAGAACTCCTGACGTGATGGAGCAAAACGGACTCGTATTCAATGCGTCAAAGGAACCCCGACACTTTTGTTGTGTGGCTGTGCAACCCATAACAAAGCTCCACAAAAAAAGGTGTCAGGATCTGGGAATGAGAGATAGGCATTCCTATGTATCTGAATGTGAAGTCCGTTTTGCTACAACACGTTAGGATTTTTCCTAAACTTAAAAAAAAGTGAAGGTAGGGCTGAATTCATATCCGTTAGGCCGATTCCGATGCCGGATTCAACGCGTAAAAATACATAGGGATACATATGTCTTATTCCGAGATCCGTACACTTTTTTGTGTGGCTGTGTAATCTTTAACTACTTAATATGCCTCAGTGATCCCATTTCTTTCCATTTTTTTAAGTTCAAGGCAAAGGTTATTCATATTCTGTTCTGTTACCGTTTACAAGAAGGTGTAATCAAAACTTGGTTCGGTCACCCTGGGAGGGATATTTCTTTAATACTCTGAAGTCAAATACCTTGGAATCATCCGCGATAAGAGACTAAGTTGGAGTTCCCATCAAATGCACTTAAAAAACTGTAATTTCACGTTCGAACAACTTTTAAAGGTTGATTTTAAGCGTAGCCAAAGCATCAATCAAAATTTGTTCACCCGCGGCCTTAGAGTCGCTTCTGGTTTGAACTTCACTGTTTCAATATTTTTTATATATTCGAATGGTTCAGCTCTCTTTAATCCCAGATATATAGACTGGTACACAGATGGGTCGGAGATGGAGGACGGAACCAATGCGTGTGTGTATAGATCCGGCAACAAACGGTCTATTGTAATGAGGCTGAGCTGTAAGCAATCTGAATTTGTGCGTTTTGTGTAACCTTTAAAAGGTTTTGTAAGACGCCTTTTCTAGTTATATTTGCCAGTGTTTTAGTGCTCATCTAGGAGCTTAAAATTGATTTTTTCTTGCTTATTTTCTTCGGGCCTGGTAATGACATACTAATCGATCTTTTACGTGCCAAATATTCAGTTAGAAGCTGATACATTCCTCAACACATCTAAGGTTAAGGTCAAAAGAAATCAAGTATTCCTTAAAAACGTGACGAAAAAAAAAACGAACTTAACTAACCAGCAGGACCGCTGATAGACAACTTTTACTTATATATTAGTTTATTAATAGCCTAACAATGAATTCAACAACCACTTCACTTACCTCAACAGCGTAGTGTAACACCTTTGCCGCGGGATGCACCACAAGATTTTCGAGTGGCGTAATTTCAGGTCGCTGCCAGCCACCCAAACTCCGATGATAGTAGATTTTCAACATATGATCTGTGAATACTCTGCCAAAGCCTAGCATCTCATCGCTGTCCGGTTTCGGTTGCAGCTGCTGCGGCGATGCCAAACGCACAGATAATTGTGCGGCCGCGAATTGTTGGCCAACATCTTTATCATGCTTGATAGGTTCAGGGGCAACGGTATATTGGGCGGAAATGGAAGCGGTGATCTCAAATTCAGGTTCTGCTTTCTGTTTAGCTTGCTTTTGTAAAGTTTTTAATGACTGATTACTGCACAAACGTATGGATTGCTCAATGAAGCGTATGAGTCGATGTTGATTGCGGAATATATCCTGAAAGTAAGTTAGAAAAAATGCATCAAAAAAATATGTATATCTCAATAATGAAAATGCACTCGTTTAGAACAAATTATGCTTTAAGATGAGTAAAGTATTTTTGTTTTTATTAATTAACTGCCTAAATGTCTATTCAGCTGATGTCTCTTCCTTTGTCATCTAGAAGTCCACATTTTATGCACTACGTACCTACTATGTTTTACTTGTAAGCTTTTAAAACCTTGTGTATGTATGTATGTATGTAGATATGTAATTAATTAATTCGCCGGTAATGCACTACTTATGTGATTGAAGCACTTGCGCCGTTTAAACACTTTTTTAAATTATAACGCATAAGCTTCAAGTTCAAAGGTGTTTGAAATCGTGGCGTGCTTTCATTGTATAATCATTAACATCTTTCGTAGGAACGCTTGCATATATGTATGCACATACATTCATATGTACCTGAGTATATACCTACATATGTACATATATATATGTATGTACACATTGCACATGTTTAAAGGGGAAGTGTGGCAAACCCCTATTAAAGCACATAAAAAAAACGCAAGAATTTAATGCATACAATTAAAAGGTGAAATAGTTGAATTTTCAAGTTTCGGGAATAAGTACAACAAAAAAAATAATAATAATGCGAACGATCACCTTGGGCATAGGCAAAAATGAGTCAAACGCTTAAAATGAGTGTACTAAAGAAATTGCGTTTTAAAAAATGCGCCGTATATCTAAGTGCCACGACTTTTTAAACACAACTGTTTAAACAAAAAACGTGCAAAAGAACTGAATTTTTCCAGTTTTGGACGTGCAAAAAATATACATATGTATATACATATGTATATATATGTGTGTATTCCCATGTTAACTTAATAGCAATGCTTTAGTAACTTGGATGAATTTTTGCAGTCGAGAAGGCAAAAATTGTCAAACAATATTTTCACTTTGAAGTCTAGTATTTAGCTCGTTTTCAGCCATCCGGGAATACAAACATACATACATATGTCTTCATTATTTTTGGCTCGCGTTCTCACGACTACTTACATATATAGTAGTAGATTAAAAGAAAAAAGGTTATCTGCAATCTCTAAGCTGAAAAGTTTTTTGGTTATTATAATACCGTTAGTCAAAAAAAAACTTTTTGAAAAGTTTCGTACACATTCGGACCCAGGCTTGAAGAGAACGATACTTCCGCTTTAATATGGGTATTTTTTTATTTCTTTAACGTAACGTTCTGTTACGAGGTATAAAGTTTTATATGGAAAGACCTCGAAAAAATTTCTCAAATTTAGATATCTTTTGCAAATAAAGCCATATATGGATTTTGATTTTCGACATTTGAAAAAAAAAAATTGTGACACACTCATCTAACCGATTTAACCTTATTCTTTGAACCTTGAAACATAAGTAAGAACAAGTAATTTTTAGCAAAAAAAAACCGACTTCAACTCTCATATAAAATATATATATATACCACCTCTGAGACACTACCTTTCCGATGCAAAAAGAATTATCGAAATCGGTCGTGGTCCAAAGTTATGCGGTAACATACTTAAAAAAAAATAAAAAAATATTCTGACAAACGGATAACCTCCTCCTTTTTTGGAAGTCAGTTAAAAAACTAAATAAATAATAAGAAACACAGGACTACAGCAAAAAAAAAAATGATAAAACGTTCTTTTGACCAGACTAGATGTTCCATATGTTTTAGGGTCGGTGAACACGAATCTGAAGTCCGTTTTGATCCATCATGCCAGATTTTTTTTTTTTACCTCCAAAAGCATGGCGAACTTTATGAGAAAATATTTTTTTTTATAAACATTGACGGACTTTTATCTCTTATCTATTTTGGCAGCCACGGACAGATTTTCAAAACATAAAATGGCGTCCCCAATATGGCGGTCAAAGTTACCAAATCTTATAAGAATTGAATTCTTTTTCAGAATTTGACTCCCATATTGGATTCGTCATTTTTAATTTACATAAAATACACTCAACCCTGGGTTTGGCATAGGTGTGTGCCAATCGGTAACTTTTTTCTCCATAGTGAGACGGGGTGGAAAAATTTACTATGGTGTACAAATAAATTGAATTTTGCTGTGCCAAATGCAAAGTAAAATTTTGACAGTTGAAAAACCAAAAAAAAACGCTCGTGCAAAACCTCCATTTTTGCGTGTTCCTGAAATTGTTTAAATTTACATATATTTATTTTGCAACTTGCAAGTAACGTGCGTTTTTTGTGTGCCTTTTCAGCTTCCCTTTCGATTTTCGCTCTTTATTACCGCCAAACAATACTGTGTATACAAATTTAGTACCTGCAAAAATTTATCTATTCTATCTATTCTATCAATTGGCACAGGCCCTTTTTTACCCGTTTGCCTTTGTTTTAGAATCGAACAGGATAAAAAAAGGGACATTCAAAAGCGACATTTTTTGGTAGTTTTGGTAGAAACGAAAGCACCTTAAAATGCGTCCGATCTACTCGTATTTTTGATTAAAGGAAAAAAGTGAAAAGTTCTCGCTCATGTTTACTTTAAGATTTAACTCTTTTCATGTTTGAATACTTTTTTTTTTTTTTTAAATTGGAACTCTTAATAAGATATACTAAGCTTCTCAATAGAATTCGGAGAGTATTGCCGTTTACCTTAAAGAAGAACTTTCAAAGTTAAATATTCTATAGGAAATTTTCTCATGTTTAGGTATGAAATGAAAGAAATTTTTTGTGGGGTACATTTTTAATAAAATCAAGTTTAAAGAAACAGGCATATAGAATGTACATATTGAAACTAGGTGAAAAGGCCGGCTTGTGTGATAACAAAAACCGGATTTTTTGTTCAGTTCGGTTTGAAAATTAAAAAAAAAAACTAGAGATGTAAAAAAAAAAAATACCGGCGAAAACCGGTACATAATCACACATGCATATACATACATAAAAAATGTATAGCGTACATACTATGTCCAATTTTTTTTGGAGATTGTACAGAAATACGTTATGTATGTAGATATGTAGATTTGACAATCAGTCGCATTCCAATACAAATTTTGCACAAAAGAAACTCAATATGTTGTAGACAATAATTCGTAAGACACGTTGTTAAGTGATAACCCATAAATATAATAAGTTCAATATTTAGTTGATAGAGAAATTTAAATTCGTATTTACCCTGCAGGGAAACCGCGGACTAGTGAATCAAATTTCTAGTTCCGTACTAGGTCTTTATCGCCAAAAAGGAACTAGGCCGTTAGGAACTAGATCCCCACCAGTCCAAAATCGGCGAAAAGTGGTACTTTTAAGAAACTAATTTTTTCAGTTTTTTTCACTACAAATCTATATCTAAAGTGACGAATTTAGAAATGGTTCGGAACTACAGAAAAAGGGATGCAGAACGAACTAGATCCTATTTGTCGAATTTAGAACTATTTCGGAACTATCGAATAAGGGATGCAGCGGGGGGCTTGTTTACTTTACATAGATATGTGTTCCGCGGATTTTTCGTTCAAATACGCTTCTATTCTGTGCTTCGCAGATGCTATTTCACAGTTTGGTAATACAAAACAAAGCTTTGTGTTAACATATTAACATCTTGGGGCAGTCTGGAATCTAACCAATAACAGCGAGCACCTCTGCAAAGTCAGCTACAGCAAGGTATGTAAACGTGCATTTCTTACAATCATTCAAACAAATTTAATTTCAAATTAAAAAAACGTTTATTTGAAAATAATGTAAAATCGCACACGGAAGAACCGAAAAGATTGAAAAATCATGATACTTTTTTCTTTTGTCTGTCGATTTTAGAACTGGTTCGGAACTATAGAATTTAGGACTAGTTCGGAACTATCGAAAAAGGGATGCAGCGGGGGGCAATTGACACTTCCTAGGACATCGCCATGTTAAATTCGCCAGTTGCTTGCATGCAAAAGAGATTTATCGCGAACCAGTACTGGGTCTAAATGCACTAGAAACGCCACAGTTCAGAACTAGAGATTTTCCCCACAGGGTAATTATGCATATACATACATACATATATACGAACATTCGTACATACAACCAAACATACATATATTAGTAGAATATTGATCTTGATATTGAAGTTATATGTAGGATTCACAAGGCGATATTTTTTGAGTATGTAGCTTTATTAAATCACGTAATGTGTTTGGTATAAATTTCGGCAATATAATGCAGCAATTAATTAATTAAGTGATTTTTATATACAAGTTGCTAATTTCGACCTTATTAAGCTTATAATCGGCACAACTATAAAAGCCTAATAATTTCCGCTAAGATGATGCAACATTCATGTTTTTCCAAATCAACTAGGAATTTATTTTACTACGCACAAACCACAAATCTAAGTAAACAAATTTTAACAAATATGTAACCTTCAGAAACTGCCTAATACATTTGTTTAATTGGTTTCTTAAGAAAATTTTTCGTTTTCCAAGCTGATGTAATATCAGCCTTATATTGGGCGAGCATTTTAAGATCGCTTTCGAGATGATTGAGGACCATAAGAGTAGTACTCAAAAGAGAATGAATGCCCCCAATAGCAAATATGTATGTACATATGTATGTATATGTGTGTTGTTAATATAAACCGCAATTCGTTGAACAACAGCTAAAATTAATGCAAAATACACATCGTCACCTGAAATGAAAAAAGCAGTAACTAACAAAAATTGCTTTTGCATAAAATCGTGTGGGGACTTGTAATTCTTTGAAATGCATCATAATTTATCAATAAGAGAATTTTAGATTTTTTGTTAGTTACGGCCATTTGCATTTCAGGTGACGATATACTATGTAAGTATGCATGTAGATACATACAAATGTACGGTGACCAGATTTCTGTGGCCAAAAATCGGGACATTTCTAAAGCATCGAATCCGTATCTACAACATTGTTTTTGGAATAAAAAGACTCAACTTATTTTAATACCGTTTTATTTAAAATAAAACAAAGAGAAAAAACTTGAAAACTGGAAATATAACTATCTAAAAAAATCATGTCAATTAAAATTTTAAACTTTGTAGAACATTTATAAAAATTCGACGAATTTTAACAAATTTTGCTCAAAATTTTAAATATTTTAATCAGATTTTCTAGAAGTTTTTTAAGTATGCAGTTTGGTAGCCCATTAAATTGTTTTATAAAAAAGTGCGAAATTGAAGTAGCTTGCTCTTACCGTTGATTTTCGGAAATTTATTGTTTGCGCATATTCCTCCATACAAAGTATGTTCAAAAATTTTTTTGTTGTAAGTAAAGAAAAAATTAACAACATCTTCCACAAAAAAAATTTACCAAGAATCTACGGTAAGTACAAGCTACTTAAAATTTGCACTTTGAATTGAATGGGCTACAAAAAAATAAATAAAAGAATTACCGTATTGTAGAAAAAAACTTTTGTAAAAAATGTAAATTTGAGATTAATTCAATTCATGTCAACATTTTTGTTTGTGTGTGAATAAACGAAATCAGACATTTTATGCATTTAAAAAAAAAATTCCAAATTTGTTTCAATTTGCATACACTCATCCTGTTTTACCAATCCACTCACACTTTGCAAATTGCGATAGGTAATTCTCGTTCTATTTCAACAGCTAATCGGTCATAGCTTTGGTCCAATTGGACCAAAACTGCAACGCTGGTTCTATCACTAATTATGTTGCCCTGCCAAAATGAGATTTGAAAAAACTCTACTAAGCATAGTGATGGCACGATTAATCGAATACCGATTATAATCGGTTATTTTCATTCGGTTACGATTTAATTGTATCGAAATTTAATCGAACGATTAACCGATTAATTTTGAAAATAATCGAAAATAAATCATCAAAAATTGACTACTTTACTAACACAATAATGTATGAATCAAAATTCCAAATTAGCATTCTTACCGCTCAATAACATAGCAAGAATAAAAGTGTCCACTCTACTTGATACATATGTATATATGTATAATTTTAATAGTTGGGAATTTTTTTCCCTTCTCGTATTCTGCAAATTTTTTAAACGATATTTTTGCAAAAAACCGCAGCACAAGTTTAACCTAAGTAACAACTAAGAAATCACAACGTAGGTATCCACATTTTTTCATTTTATTTTCCAAATGGCGCATTTCTTCCATACACTTTTTTATATGGAATAAGCATCACCCGTCAAAAAAAATTTCAAAAATCAACAGTAAGTGATAATTTAATCTTGCAATTTTCTATACAAAAGTTTAATGGGCTGCATACTGAAAATCTTTCTCAGAAATCAAGTTAAAAAGCTCGAATTTTTTGCTGAATTTGATTTTTTTATTACACAAAATTTGATAGATTTATATCTATACGGTTTAAGAATAAGCTGTATTTAAAAAATTACTAAAATTAAAAAAAAAAAATTCTTGTGGTGCGCTTATAATTTTGACATGGGGTGTAGTATAATGGATTGCATACTACTTTACATCTTTTTATTAATTGTTTCCCTTAGCTTTTAGTTTTCTTCATTGTTTGCGCACTGAATTAATGGCGCAAGCTTCCACAATTCAACAAAAAATGTATCCGTAAATAAAACAGTCAATTTTTATAACTTATGTAAATAGTTTTTATTAATTTTCGATTTTAATCGAAACGACCGATTAATCTTTCGATTAATTGCAATTATTCATTGAATGCTTTCGGTTAATAAATTAATCGATTATTAATTTTTTTTGCCATCACTACTAAAGCAAAAAAAGTATAATAAAAAAACTACATATGTTAGATACAAAGAGCACCTAAAGATACTTTTTTTTTGTAAATAAAAACCATATTTTTGTAATAAGAAGATTTCAAAATTCCCAACTTAATTCAATTAAAAATAGAAATCTTTGGAATGTATTCATTAATGAGCCCTCTCGGGCTTCCAAAAATTGCCGTAGTGGACGGTATTTCACGTCCCCATGGCGGGGTATTGGTTAAAGTTTTCAACTAGCAATAATCGCACCTCAGTAGAACTTCATTGGTTACGATATCGCCTCTGCGCAAAGCTAAAGAACAAACGTTCGCCAATGACCATTTCAAGCCAAGCAATTATGAGATGGTTGAGAAGCAAAGTAGAATGCAAAAATCGAAAAGTCTTTGCCAATGAAAAATAAAACAAGTTTTGCAGAGATAATTATAAAACACCAACAACTGCAGTCGAAGTAGTGGAGGAAGGGCACAAAACTAGACTACCTTTTAATATTCAACCTTGAATGCATTTGTGCAGACACACAAAACAAGAGTGCAAGCTGCGCTACCTATATGAGTATACACATGCATACGTATGTACATACATACATTATTTAAAGCATCAGTTTTGTTTTGCAACTTTGCAGAAAGATGCCCCTGAAAAGTGCGTAACAAATCAACCAACCCCGCTGTGAAGATTGATAAAGGAAATGCATGCACAAATGTAAGTATGTGTGACTTTGTGCACATGCGAAGCCGCAGTGCAGTTGCAGTGCCTAACACACATACGCATGATGCACTTTTCATTTCATTGGCTAAGCAATACAGCCTCAATTGTCGCTCAATGCATTTGAGAACACAAATTTGCTTTCGTTTACACTTTGCACGACCTGCCTCAAACCGTTTATCTAGTTTAACGTACAAAATGCATTTAAAAGTACTATGAATGTATGTACATTTATGCACTTGTAAGTGTATGCAAGTATGTACATATGTGTAGGCGGGCGGTCTGTTGACTGTTATTAGCATGTACATACTATTTGGTACGTGGTGGTAAACAAAATCTGAGCAATTTTAAAAGTTATGAATGAATATTGTTTTTACGTTTATTTATATGAGTGTATACATACATATGTACATATGTATAGATGTAGATATATGTATGTATATGTAAATACACAAATATGTATTTATACAATTGTCTGTATACAATAAGTAAACTAAAATACGATTCCATAAACATTTAGCTTAAGGGGGTGTGCACTGAGTATACGTACCTAAATATATATAAGTTGTAAAGATATGAGTGTCGAGCCTTTCTTAGTCATCAACAACTTAGTATGTATGTATGTATGTACATGGTTTGTATTTATAAGACAAAAACATTTAAAATAAATACTTAAGTACTTATTGAATACGCCCTATCTCAACCTATTTGCACCGTTTTTGAACCATATTCTTCAACGAAATTCTGAAGTAGGGCGTTCTTGGTAAGTTTTCTGAGATCGGGCGTTTTCGAACCGGCTGCCGAGATACGTCGATCTTCCTTTCAGCCGTCGATATGTCGAACCCAGGTCCTACTCCTGTGGTAGTAGGAACCTCTAACTAATCAGCCACAGTTACGTACTTCTTATAAACTGCGGCCAAAAATGGTCAACAAGCACCGATTTCGCTTGAATATGAAAAAATTGTGAAAATTTGCATTTTGCAACAGCCACCATATTTGTGATCGGATTTACTTAAATGAAACTCGGAGTGCATATTTGTTCACCCCAAAAAGCATAAATCAGCAATATGGTGAATATTTACCAATTGAAATGCCTATCATTCATATCTAATCTGAAATTTGATCAAAGTTTTACGAACCATGGTCTAAGTTATTTTCGTTTCATTAAATAAAGCATAAAAATGAAATAAAAGTTACATATATTAGGTCTTTGGTCAATAATATTACCAAGTGAAACTCGGCTCAATGTTGACTCTCATATTTAAGGGAAGCCTGTAAGCAATTTGCAAATTATTAGGTGTACACTTGGGCCTCAAGCACTGCTGAAAATCTCAAAAAATGATGCACATACATACATACATATACTTCGAACATACTTAACTGAGCCTATATCTCCATCTGACATTACTAGGGACCTATAGGTCTATGTGGGGCTGTCAGTCAACATACGAAATATGAATCTAACAGAAAGGAGTGGCTACTAGTGCTTTCTATCTTTAATTCAAAACATCTTACATTTTTTGTAAGCTTTTGGAATAGCAAAATGTATGAAATATAACATTTTGTAATCGAAATTTTTGTCATCAAAAACATTTTAGTTTGATTAAGTCTTTTGTCTAAACCTTTGCCAATATAAACTTAAGAACTCATTTACATCTTAGTTGAAACATTAGCCTTAAAATGGCATCGAAATGTTTGCTTTGTTAGATAGTGTGGCGGTTACATTTATTTAGGTGATACCATTAATGAATCCATTACCATTAATAAATCAATGATTTTATATAATACATGAGTAACTACTATTGCATACTTTTTCCCACTGATAAGCATTTAAATTGTTTAGATAGTATAACCTGGCGATATTGGAAATTTGATGAGTTTTATTGGCACATTTTTATCCTCAATATAGCACCTCATAGCCAAAGGCTCAGTTATGCATAAGTACTTGGCATTGAATGAGAGTTATCACATAAGGAATCTGTTAAATGAGTTTTGCGTGTAAGCGGTTAGCCAGCGCACAGCATTACATAGTACATATGTATGTAGAGGTCTGTTGGTTTTTGATTTTTACGTAAAAATGATATGCTATGCAGTGCAGTGCAAGGTATACATAACTGAGGATAATTGGCAGCACTGATTGGACTGCATCTGCGAATCGTTAGATTGGTTAGTAAGAACATAACTGTCTACCTTTGGCTGATGAAATTAACCGACTAAGAGAAGTACAGGCGACAGATCGCAGTATCACCGACGATATATGTATGCTTTCCGTTTTAGTTAAAAAAAAACTACGTGAAAATTTAGAAGGCCAATAGGCGTTCCAATAAGGTTTTGATGATAAAATAATAAACTATTATTTTATTTTCTTATGTTTTATTTTAACTCACATAATTTTGTTATTAGTTAAATAAAATTTTTGGAGTTTAATTTTAGTATGCTATAAAGTGCGTGTGACTAAAAGTGTTAATAAACTTATTAGCAGATAACGTAAAGTTTTTATCAAGACCAAAAATTCTCTTGAGGTAAGATGAAATTAATCTGAAATTTACGCCCACAATGAACATGTGAACAATAATGGGCATAAAAAAATACTAAACCGAATTCCCAGTAGACAATAATTTTGTGTGAATTACAATATAACTAGTGGAAATTTACATAATGACAAATTTTGTGAACCTAATGATATGGGTTTTTCTTAATGCCCAATTTTATCGTTAAAATTGGTCTCATTCATTGCCCAGTGTAAATGAAGCATAAGAATGAATGTCAATTTTCATGGGTAAGCGCGAACACATACATAGGTATGTACATTTGTAGTATTTATGTATATGTATACAAACATAGGCTTTTGCACAAGTGAGACAGCATAAAAATTAATCATGAAAGCTGGGCAAAAAAAAATTATCAGGCACACTTCTTTCTAAATACATACATATGTATGTGCATATGTATGTTCATTAGACCGTAGCAGAAACAAAAGTTCGCCGTACATACCTGAGTCTAAAATATGTATGTTTAACCGACTTCAAAAAAAGGAGCAATGTTATCAATTCATCGGAATATTTTTTTTAATTTTTTATGAATGCTATTTTTTTATGATATCGGAAAGTCGATACCTCAAAGGTGGTCCTACTGTGCCATGAAGAAATAAACGGTACATAGGTACTCCTAAATTTAAGTCGGTTGTGTTTTTAATTCGTCGGAATATTTTTTTTATGTACATTACCGCATAACTTCAAACCACGTCAACCGATTTCGATAATTTTCTATCGGAAAGGTTGCGTCTCCGAGGTGGTAATTTGGTTTAGATCCGATTATTGAATCATGAATAAATTAACGGTACTCCTAAATTTGTATATGAGAATTGAAGTCGGTTGTGTTTTTTGCTTAAAAATTACTTGTTGCAAGACAATTCCCAAATATTTTTTTTTTGCTGAAAAGAAGGGGCGCTTTTTAATTTTTCGTTATGCCCTCGGCATTTACCATAATGAACCTTAATATCATTAAATTAAATATCTACAAAATCATTAACCTTCTGCTAATGATTTTTTTTTTTATTATTCCAGTAGAACTATTTAAAACACAAGTAATTTTTAAAGAAAAACCACCCTTGAGGTACCTACCACCTTCCTTAAAAAAAAAAAAGAATAATAGGATTCGGTTAACGTCCGACGAATTGATAACCTCCCCCTTTATCCAAGTCGGTTAAAAATTGATTGCCGAATGTAGTTTTTTTTTTAAAATTGCCTTGCAAACGTTGGCCTGCAATGTGGTGCGGTCTAATGTACGAGTACATACCTACATAATATGCGACCGCTAAAAAATTCAAATGGCGTCCGTAAACTTCAAACGACTTGAAATTGGTAAAAAATGCCATTATCTATACATACATACATATCTGTGGACATTTGAAAGAACAACTTAAGTCAATCTTCCACGGACAAACAAAATAACATATGTCGACAGAGCTTGTTTTTTACCGTCAAAGCAATAATTCTTAGTTCGAAGAAAATATTCAGTTATTGAAAACAGCAACATTTTAAAAATGGTGAATAGCAAAAAAAATTATATTTTTTTATTTTGAATTTATTTTTTTGACGAAATATTTTTTGTAATCATATGCTATTTTGTTGTGAAAGATAGACTTAAGTTATTCTTTCAAATACCCACAGATATGTAAATATGTAGATATGTATGTGTGTACATATTTATATTTAATTTATGCGCACGAGCAAAAAAGTTTTGCACATACCATCCCAGCGACAATTGGTGAAAAAAATAGAAAACGAAAGAAATTAATTCAAAAAAAGTCGAAAATTATACTATATAAACCGGCAAGTATGTAAATGAACAGATCGCACACGTTAAGTGGCAATGCAAAAAAAAAAAATAAAATAAAAAAATTGACGCTCTATAAAGAGTGAAGAGCTGCTATTTTTAGTAATCAAGTTAAATTTCATAAATTTGGCAAATTTTTTCACCTATTATTAATGATGCTAGAACAAGTTATTTTTTTATGCACATTTAAAATTTTTTACCAAAACTTTTAGTTGTAGATTAAAATTGTTGCAAGTGTACTTTTATGCACTGCCACCTCAAATTTTTCTAGAAAGATTGCCTCCATTGCCATTTGGTCGGCATTGTCTAATGAGGTACACTTATTTAGTACATACATACATATACATATATATCATTCAAACTAATTTTTTTCTCCTGAATTACATGTACAACTTATCAGTTTTTGCATTGATTGGATTCGATTTTGGTTTTCCTTTGCTAGCCACTGTTTTCATGTTTGCGCACACTTTTTAGCCCCTTTGTATTCAATTCAAATTCAATTTATGTATGCATGTAGTATGCATGCTTCCTTGGCTTATATACAAACCTTTGCGTTAATCGCCATTTTGGTCGTCATTTTGCCGACAAGAAATCGCTCAAAGGGTTTGCGTTTATTTATGTACACTTTTCCACTAGCTGGACTTGGTAAGTCCTTTGAAGTTCGTTTATAGATTTCTCACTTATTTTAATTCTGTAATTAAGTTCACCGTTTTTTTTTTTGCGATTACTCGTTTTATTTAATTATATTCATAGGTATGTATATGTACATATATTTTTCTTCACGACCGGTTAAAAATTGTACTGGTCCTGTTGTTCATTTGTTTGCACACTTGTTCCACTTTTATTTTATGCAGCGTATTTTTTTTTGTTTGCTCTAAAAAATTTAAAATTAATCCCAACGCTTCGCTGTGTCTGCAACAACTGAGTTCGCACAGCGGCAAGCACCTCTATCTATAGGTGTACGCCAGCATTTACGTCCGCCTCCGATTGCCGACCGGATGCCTAAAATGTTAACAATTACTACTACATTCTCAAATTTTATTCGCACACAAATATGTATATACATACTTATGTACAAATGCACCTACATATTCTCATGGTGCCAAAGTGGTGGTCTACAGTGGCGACATGTGGCGCTTGTGCTCAAACGCTCCCTCTCATTTGCTCCCAAAATACACTTGTTGAAGATTGAAGAAATTCTTAGTTAAGCTCTGGAATTTGAAAACATACATTCATATGTATATAAGTGTGTGTGTGCAAGTACTTGTTTATACATATATGTATGTAAATAAATAAGGAGAGTACCGGCGTTGGAGGTGCTCCGTGGTAAACACAGCAGAGAACGTTGATATGAACAATGGCTCTGAAAATTTATCAATGGAGTCAACTGTACTAAAAACTAAAGGAAACAAGAGAACGACAACCGGTGTTCTAAAATGTTATCACTCTCAGCGCCGCTATTATCTCTGTAGCGTGTAGGGTGATCCAAAATAAGTAATGTCGCAATTTTAATGCTCTCACCCCTAGGATTGTTCTTTATCGAAAAAATATACTCCTAATTTTTATTTTGAAATCAAAAAATATTTAGAGGTCGCTCAAAGCGCTCAAATCTTTCCATGTATTTTATATGGCGAACAAATCAACGTTTCGTAGCAATGGTATATAATTCTTGAAAATCAATATTTTTCGATCGGAAAGCTCTCTTCTCAACAACAACGGTACTTTTTAGCTATTCGAAACTTGCACTCTCCTAAAATCTGATGTGATGCAAATTTTGCCGAATTTTCCTAGTTTTCAACCGAGGAGGAGGAGGTTATCAATTCGTCGGAATATTTTTTTTAAGTATCTTATTGCATAACTTTAAGCCACGTTAACCGATTTCAATGAATGTTTTTTTAAAGAAAGGTGGTACCTCAGAGGTGGGTTCATACTAATTTGGTTTAGATGCGATCATTCGATCATGAAGAAATTAACGGAATGCTTAAATTTTTATATGAGAATTGAAGTCGCATTTGTTTTTTGCTTGTTTTTTGCAAAGTTTGGATTTTTGGTTTTATGGTGTTTGTTGCACTATGAACCATATTTAAATAAAAAAAAATAACACATGAAATTTAACATGAAAACTTTACGAATACCTATTAAAGAATACATACAAGTTTTTTGGGTGCACGATTTAAGCTGCGAGCCACTGTATATACTTCATACATTTAAATATTTACAACTGTCTAGACTTTACGTAAGAAACAAGTATGAAACAAATAATTTTTAAGCAATAAAAACAGAACAGACTGAAGTTCTCATATAAAAATTTAAGAGTATCGTTAATCTCTTCATAATCCAATGATCGGATTTAAACTAAATTAGTATGGCACCACCTGTGAAGTAACACCTTTTCTTAAAAAAAAAAATTATAGAAATCGGTTAACGTGGTCCAAAGTTATGCGGTAAAATACATATAAAATTAAAAAAAATAAAAAATATTCCGACGAATTGATAACCTTCCTCCTTTTTGTGAAGTCGGTTAATAATAGGGATATTAATGTAGAATTGGTGTGCAACACAAAATGCAATCAAAATAGTCTGCTTTCTTTTACGAAGTTGGGAACTTTTTTCTCATATTTATTATTGCAGCGATCCAGTGTGAATTGACAGTTGGTTGAATAAGAATCAGTGCCTGGGCGATCGAGCTTTGCTCCAGAATATATAATTTTAAGGTTTTTTCAAAATTAATAATCTTCATCTTCGTCTCATTTTCAATCTTAGTCTTAAAAGTAATCTTAACATTTATCTTAATCTAAATCTTTCTCTTACTCTTAATCTTCATCTTAATCCTATTCTTAATCGTAACCTCAATCTTATTCTTAATCGTGTCAATCACCCACTTTTTCGTTTCACTGCAGTTTCGTGTCGTTTTTTCGAGCGCAAAGAAGTTTCTCTTCAAAATGTGTTGTAATTTAGAATTGTAATTAAGACACAATTTTTTAACTTAAGTAAGTAAATTTTCTTAAAATGCAATTTTTGATTTGTTTATTTATC
>NW_023458556.1:37375498-37448038 GCF_013731165.1 Rhagoletis pomonella
ATTTTGTGTATGCACATACAAACCCTTTGTATACTCTTAATTAGTCACATTAGTTGGTTGGCAAAAAAAAAAAACTTGCTTACTCAAAATACTATCCAGCTGAACATACGTAAATGTCTGCACGTGTGAGAGTTTTGTGTGTACTCAAGTGAAATTTATGGATAATGTTGTTAGAAATGATAAACATTAAAATTCTTTATGCTCGCGGGTTACGTCAAAAACCATCTCTATATAGACTTCATACATTTTTTTGGCAAATTATTTACGATCATCTTATGATCATCGCAAAAAAAATGTCATGCTACTATTCTTCATTTTAATTAGTGAGAACACTAAATTTGAAACTGAATACCAGAAGCATTGGTTTATTTACTGCAGCCCACGCATCTGAGTTGAACGCGGAGGCGTCGATAGACACAATTCTGTCAGCTTCTTGACTTGAGTAAATTTTGTATTAAACTTTTTTGCCAACCGTTCAAGGTTGCTGTTAAAATATTTTATATTAGTCTTTTATATATACGCAAAATTATAAACACACATTATTATATGTATACGTACCTTACTACGTATATATGTACATACCTACACACATATATGTATGTATAAAATTTATATCAGTTTTTAAAGGAGACGAAAGTAGACTTCTATCTACGAAACGCGTGGTGTTATTTTTTATGTGCAAATATTTAAACAACAAAGTACAACTAATAAAAAATAAATATCTTTTTATGCTTCCTCCAAAAAAAATGTTCCTATACGTTTGAAATTTTTAGAATTTATACTAAAATATAAAAGCGATACGTATGTACAGTATTGGCCAATACAATAGCACCCCCATTTCAAGGTGCTCAGGTTTATTTATTTATTTTTAGGAATTTTCAATTAAAATACACTTCATTCTCTACCGAAACCCACATTAACCCGTTTAAAACTTTGTAGAAGGCTACAAAAAAAATTTAACAAATTTTCACTAAAATTGTAATTGTAATTGTTGTAATTTTTTTGATTACACAGTTTTATAGCCTATTCAATTTTAGTCTGACAATGTGCAAATTTCAAGTGGATAAAAATCACCGTTGATTTTTTAGAATTTTCTCGCCGAAGCCGTTGCGGGTTTCTTCCATATAATGCGACAAAAAAAGTCTAAAAAATCAACGGTAATTTTTAGCCACTTGAAACTTGCACATTGTTAGACTAAAATTCAATGGGCTATAAAACTGCGTACTAAAAAAAATTCTAGCACTTCTGAGAAAAAAGTTTGAAATTTTGGTGATACTTTGTTGCATTTTTTTGTAGTATTTTACAAAGTTTAAAGCTTGGGTTTATATGGATTTTGTTAGAGAATGAACTGTATTTTAATTAAGCATAAGTGGCTAACAACTATCACTTTGAAATTGGGGTGCTATAGATATGGCCAATACTGTATAGTATATCCACGCGTGTGTTTACGTTATCGCAATTAAATGCACTTTGTTGGCTGTACGAGAAATATTTGGCCCTAACATTGACATTCAACTTGAACTGATGAGCGCCTTGTGTGTTGTTCTTCTTTTCTTTTGTGTTGGAATAAGAATAAAGCGATAATGATACAATTAATTAGTTAGAAGTTCTAACTTAGAACTGTTACAAGTATAATTAAGTGCATTAAATTTAACTAATAAGCCATAGCATGTGGCTGCATTTCAGATTTCACCCCAATGTAAATATGATTTTTAATTAATACCAATAATAGTCATTAATAATTAAGCTACAAAATTATTATATCAGTTGTAGTGTTTGAGAGAAAGATTTTGCGGAAGATTTACGGGCCTTTACACGTTGGCGACGGCGAGTACCGCAGACGATGGAACGATGAGCTGTATGAGCTTTACAACGACATGGACATAGTGCAGCGAATTAAAATACAGCGGCTCCGCTGGCTTGGCCATGTCGTTCGAATCGACACCGACGCTCCAGCTCTGAAAGTATTCAACTCGGAATCCGCTGGTGGTAGCAGAGGAAGAGGGAGGCCCCCACTGCGATGGAAAGATCAGGTGGAGAAGGACTTGGCTTCACTTGGCGTCAGTTGGCACAGAGGAGAAACGACTGGCGTGCTATGCTGAACTCGGCCAAAATCGCTTAGGCGGTTACAGCACCAAAAAAGAAGAAGAAGGAACAAAGACGTAGTTTAGCTTCAAAACTTTAAATAATTTGCGACAAATCAAAAACATTTTTATTCTCGTCTTGTACAGAAAATTCAAGTTTTGCAAATGTTCCATCCAGGGCTCCCAAAGTGCTAAAATGGCACTTTTGAAAAATAGTAATATTTCAATACATTTTTGTGAAATCATTTGCGTGTACTTCGTTTTCTAAACTAAAATTTTCTAATTTCCATAGTGTATACAACTTGTTTATCTTACTTTGGTAGCACTGGACTTTGATTTAGAAATGTGTTTCTAATTTTATTGGTAAATGGGAAGAATTGAAAAGAATGACACCTTTTATTTTTCCATTTGGCACATTTTGGCGATTTTTTATCCTCAATATGGCAGTTCATATCTAAGTACAGTTGGCAGCCCTGGTTCCATCAGCCAATTTTCATTCTCCAATTGCGGGTAATTTTCCGATCTAAATTTGCGTATGTATACATAAAAAGAATAAAATAAGCAAAGCAACAGAATGGAAAAGAGTGTCCAGCAAAGAAATATGTATTTTAAAATGTAAAAAGAGCCAAAAGTTTGTAAGCGAAGAAAAAGTAAAAAGAGCCGCACTTTGCCCCCCGTTTGTGTATACCAAATTTGGTTGAGATCGGTCAAGTAGTTTTTGAGATACGCATGTATGATATAAGTGGGCAGTACCCCACCCCCATTTTTCTAAAATTTAATGAAAAACCACTTCTTTGTTAAAGAGCGATTGTATATATCAATTTTGAATAAATATTGATGAATTCCTTAGCCCCACTGCCCAAAAAATCTGAAAGTCCAGTACATAAACAATATAAATTCAAGGCCCTATTTAAGAAAAGTCGTCTAACTTCGACAATTTTATTTATAAATAGATTTCAGTTTATATCTTTAAAATTAAATCAAAAATAGTCATTAAAAAATTCATAAATCTGCAAAATCGTAAACTAAGTCGACAGGCCGCGACCTTTAAATGACCTTTAAAAAATAGGCAATAATATTTCTCATAAAAACGAATAAAATTAGGGGATAGGGTCTTGAAATTTCCAAAAAAAAAAAACAAAAAAAAACACTTTCGATGGACACCATAATGTACATAAATGCACGTACCTACATTTGTATGCTAAGTTACTTTAAATTTTGTGTATAAATATTTTTAGAACAGAGTAAAAAAACAGGCAAAACTTCATATTTTTATGATCCATTAAAAATTCGCTTTATTATTTTCTTTTTTAAATAAAATAAAAAAAAAACTGTGCTAGTATTTGTGCGTGGGGGCTAAAGGGGCTGAAAAAATCCTTTGTGATACATATATTTTTTAAATTATATGTACATATGTGAGGATGCGTGTATGTAGTTTAGTTTTTTTTTTACCGGTACTGTAACCCTCAATAGATAATAAAATTTCACTATGTAGAGGCTTTTGACTCCACACTTCGTTTGCTAGTGGGACGCTAATCGTCAACACATTCAGAGTTTTTTTCAGGGAGCTAAGCAAAAAGTTTGTTATATCGAGTTTTTCGTTGTATCAAGGCTCGTTATAGCGCGGGTTCACCGTATAAATATTCTGTATTGCAGCTACTCTATCCATGCATACATAAGAGCCTGTCAGACGTGGCAATATTTCCGTCTTTCGCACGCAATTCGCTGTCAAATTGGGAGAGAAATTTTATTTCGATGTGTGAACAGCCAGAAAGATCTTTTTGTCACTTTTCGGAAATCAGTTTCAGAAATAAAAGTTGCAAGGTGTGACTGCAACTGCAAGAGCGAAAATCGATTTCGGAAATATATTTCAACTTGCTCGTGCTGCACTAGCAATTTTTATTTCTTCTGCAAGTGCTGTCAAACTAAACGAGTGTTGCCATGTGGCACTGATTGTGAATTTGTGTAAAATGATAAAAAATATTGTTGAATTAAATATCAAAAATGCTTGAAATATATTATTTTGCTTAATATACTTAATCGTTAAATTATTGTTTTTCAACAGCAGCTTACGTCGAGTATTCATTTTTCGCGTTTTCGTTCTCGCTTTTACAAGAGTAATAGCAAACAAACGAACCCCACCCACCGCCCATGGTTGCATTTTGTATCGAGAAAGATTGCCAGAAACTCATTCGCTATGTGAATAGCCAAAAAGCGATTTCAGAAATTTTTCCTGCGATTCGCCTTTCGGAAATAAAAACCTCTTTCGAAAGACACTTTCCATGCAAGGTGTGACTGCTCATGCAATTGATTTCTCAATTTGACAGCCTTTCCGAAATTTATTGCATCGAAATATATTGCAACGTCTGACACGCTCTATACAAACATTTGTACATATTTGCTTGCTGACTAATCAAGTTTTTATGAATGTGAGATTTCGAGCATAAGCAAAAAAAAAAAGAAATTGCCACGTGTAGTTGACAATTGGGGAGTATGAGCGCCAAGTTATATGCGCGAATGTGTATACATACATACATACATAAACAAACAAACATGAAAGTGTGTGTTACATTTTGGAGCAGATACCATCACTGTAGGAGCGTACTTACCTACATATCGATGTATACCGTACAGAGAGCATTTCTTAAAGTGGAGGAACTTGGGCGGTCACTCTCTAATGGTGGAACCGATTGAAAATTTAGTACACATTTTTTTTTTCTACACTTAAAAATACTGCCGCTGGCAAACGCAACAATCAAGCCCAAAATTTTAGACAATCGAAAACAAGCAGTATAACAGCTGCAATAAAACATTGTCAATTAACAAAAAAAAAGAAGATAATAATGAACTGACAGGGCTTTAAATAATTATTTTCATTAGTGGAGTACCATTCTTTACTTCATAATTATGTTATAATTAGAATTGGTTAAAAACGTTTAGTTCCAAACTGAAACACATATGAAGCCATGAGAGCCAGAGGTGGTAATCTAAAATCATAGTTTTGCGAGTAATATGTGAAAGAAGGATCTATAAATAATAAATACGGTCCTTTACTGAAAAGTTCGTTGCACTTACGTGATGCTACTTATTATAGTAAAAGAAAACTAAAAGGGCGGACTTCTAAATGGTAATGCATTTTAAGCTGTACCTGAATTTTTTCTTGTTTGAAATGTCAATTAGGTTACTCTGGATCCCAAGGCTTCACATGTAGTCTCATGTAACAAGCATTAGATTAAAATAGTACATACGGGCGTATACGCAACGAACACTTGATACTAACTGGCAGTGCAGTTTAATGTTTTCAATTCAATCCAAAATTAATTGATTATAAAAAATTATACAGACTGGAATGAAATTGATGGTGAAAAGAAAAAAAAACTTAACTATAAATACACAGATTTAGTTAAGGTTCTAAACGACTGCCTATTCAAAGCAAATTCAATATTTAAGATCTTTGAGATTTTATTAAAGAGCCTCCATACCACTATGGGTAATTTTGACAATTTTCGTGGCCAAAATTAATTATGGCCAAACAAGTAGATTATTTAACATAATTTTGTTTATTGATTAGAATTCGACTTTCCACATCTTTGCAAAACACAAGAAACCTTAACCCTCGAAGACCGATGGCTCATAAGGGGTCACTTTTCAATTCGTAGTTTTATTGAAAAATTTTGAATGTAGTTTTTATTAAATATTTATATTGAAGAAAAAATTCCACCTAGTTACAAATGCAATTGATCGAGTGGTTAATTAAAAAAAAATATTTCCAAATTATATTAATTTCAATTGAAACCCTGAATTAAAAGGAGTAGCCTTTGCAGCAACAAAATTGTAAACAACATATTGCTTCCTCTTTATTGAGAATACTTAAAAAAAGAGCCATTTATTTACTCAGAAAACGCAAAAAATCGCAACATGAAATTGACAGATTCAACTCAAAACTCTTGATTTTACACGGCCTTAATACGCCGAAACACGGCCAAAATTTTAAAAGCATATTAAAATAGAATTTTTGAGAAGAAAAAAAAATTAAATAATGGAATATCGGAAGTTTTTTTTCACTAAAAAAAAAAATTGAGTAACAAAGCTCAATAAATACAAATGATGTCAATAAATGTCAATAAATACAAATGATTGCACCAATAAATACAAACTCACTTGATTTATCATAGATTAACTCGTATGTATGTATGTACGCGCATGTATGTGGATATGCATGTATTATCGTCCAATTTATTGCATTTTCTTGCTGGCGATTGTGTTTAACAATAAGCACTGACATTGCCCGATGCATAGTTAGAGTTTTTTCAATTCAGATTTGCAAGTAAGACACTATTATATTAATCAAAATGTTATAATTTACTTTTTTTTCTATGGAAAGTTTTTAGTATTTGAATTTACTAGGTATTTGAAGAGATTGTTAATCTTATTAAAGATTAAAGTTTCTTAGACTAAGAAGAAGCATACATCTTTAATTTTTACTTGAAATATAAGGAATAGATTTCCCTATAATGATCACCTCAGCCGAATGTATAAAGACTATTCAGTAGATTGTCGTTATACATATGTATATATAAAATTCCGAAGCAAAAATTGTGCTGTCAATTGTCACTCTGTCAAAATTGTCGCGACAATGGCGACAAAACCAAATAGCTCCGTCGGAAAGCTTTCACAGGAGAGTTTTGTAAACTTATTTATATGGTAATTGCGCGCATTTCATTACTTTTCAATAATTTGAACATTTCTTAAAACTAAAGTAATGCAAATGCAATTATTACATATGATTTACATATAAATTTCATATGACTGGCGACAATTTTGTCAACCTCGACAATGAGAATTTGTCACTTTTTCAATGGAATTTCTCGTGGAATTTAAGAGGTGGTGACAATAGTTTTTCTGAAACAAAACACCCACCAAACTGTCGAATTGTCACTGACAACATGGAAAATGCCTGTCGTTACAAAATTATCACTGTTGCTTTATGAAATAGGCCCCAGGTAGTCATAAAGTGGGCGGTGCTACGCCAAATTCCTAAAAGTCTATAGCAGTCTTATTTATTGTTAAGGGATTGTTGTAACTATTAACTTGGAGTAAATTAGCGTCGTGGTATTTCTGAAATTTGAATAATTTTCAACGAATTGCTATCTTGTACTAAAGTTATCAAGTGCACCGAGTTTGGTAGAAATTGATGAATCGGTTACCGAGTGGTCATATGGGAGCGGCGCCACGCCCATTATCCAAAAATGTATAATAATCTAATTTTCTGCTAAGTGGTTATTGTAATTATCGATTTGGATCAATAAGCGTCAGGAATTACTGAGATATCGCAGTTTTCGTTTTTCAGTAAATACCGTTATAATGGAGGTGGCCGAGGTTATTGCCCGATTGGTGAAGCGGCTACTGAGATACAGCATTTCATCATAAGTGGGCGGGGTCCATTTTCCAAAAATTTCATAATAATACTATTTTTTATCAAAATTCGCAAATACTAATTTTCAACAATTTGTATCCAATATTTACTGAAATATCGTAGTTTTTGCATTTTTCGAAAATATCGTTATATGGAAAGTGGGCGTGGGCGATTTCGCCCATTTTCAATAGCAACCTACCTTGGATAAAGGTAAACCTACATATCGAATATCTCAATACCGAGATATATCAATTTTTACTCGACGGCCGGACAGACAGACATGGCTTAGTCGACTTCTCTATTCATTTGTCTATATATCTATCTCGATTCGTTTTGGCTGTTAGAAACAACCTTTATGTGAACAAAGTTAGTATACCCTTGTGCACAAGTGCACTCGGGTATAAAAATAAATATTGTGATCTATAAGTAAGTAAGTAAGTAAGCAAGTACTATAAATCGAAATTAATTTGTGTAATTTGCTACAGATATTAGTACGATTAGTAGATGCATAGTTCAGAAAAAGCGCCTTGTCTTAGAAAAATTAGTGGATTCAAAAGGTGTCATATAGTCAAAGGTTTGAAATAATTTCGTGTTTGTTGTGAATCATCGTATAAATATGTATATATATGTATGTTTAAGTATTAAAAAAATGCGACATTATAACAATCGGGCTCGTTATGACTCCTTGTGAATTCCCTGACAGTATCGCTAAACGCTGGTCGTTTTTGGTGTTCATTCATGAAATTTTTTATACAAGCGAATTAGTAACATTCTATAAGTATATTTAATATTACTCATTAAAAATTTGACTTTTGATAATTCAAAATTTAGGGTTATCAGCGTTTTTATGGAGCAATGTGATCACGTGATCATAAAATTTATTACTGTATTCCAATTAATTGCTTTCCTGCCTTTTGAGATCTCTTCTAGTACTTATAAGGATGCTAAAGGAAAAATTTGTAAATTTGATTCTTCCGAATTTGTTTGTATTTCGTTCCCCTTTAAAAAGTAAACATTAACAAATAAACATATATAAGTAAGCTATTGGCATTTGCGTCATTTAGTTAAGTTATCAAATGACGAAGACCCCCAGCTGTGACGGTAAGCTAATAAAATATAAGAAAATACGTTTTTCTTTTAATTACTCGATTGCTTTTTAGTTGAGGCTGATAGGCCGATAACGAAAAGTCTCACAACAGAAGCTTAAGTACATCGTTGAAAGTGAAGTATGCGCTCCATTTATATTAAATACATACTCAGACATACATATATAGTAGCCAATCAGTATCAGTTTTGATAAGAGTAATGCGAATGTGTGCAAGTCGCGTGGTTAAACATTCTGTACATAACTCTGTGCAGGAAAATTAAACTTTACATTTTGAGAAAACCGACCACCTACATACCTAGAAAAGTCAATTCAGGTACGCTGAATTTAGTGGGGATGGTAATTTTTGCTAGGTTAGGCCATTTAATCGAGTAATATAAAATTAAAGTTTTTAAGCGACACCCGTTTTTTAAAGGAAATTTACCATCTTCGATGGCTCTGAAATTCGTATTACAGGGCTTTTTTCGTGCGGCCAAAAACGTTGATTTTTGTTTGGAACTGGCCTAAAACCCTCCAATACGAATATTTAGAGCCATCGAAATTCGTAAAATTTCGCTCAAAAACGGGTCTGATCTTAAGAATTTGAATTTGATATTACTCGATTAAATGACCTAACCTAAAAAATGACTATCACCACTAAATTCAGCGTAACTGAATTGACTTTACTAGGTAGGTCGTCGGGTTGTTCGGTTTTTTTTTCGACTAGAACAGTGTATTTATCCGATTATTTATTTTTGGAAGTTTTGTTTCGATGAAAAAGTAAAGACATTCTGTTTGACAATAGCATTCTTCGATATTCATATCATTCAGATCTAATATTGATTTTAGACCCATGTTTTCTCCGGAAAATTTGCTTAGAATTACACGTAGAACCCTTCTGTGCTATACGCACATCGTCTGAAAAATGCCCCATAAAAATTTACGCACCCCAATGTATATTTTAGTATGTTTTCTATTGAGTGCCTTTGATCGTAATATCTATGATATGAAATATGCAAATGGAGGCTACGTATATATGTATGTCTGCACATGTTCTTTACAAAGAGCAATTGTAAAGGAAAACTTAAATTGATATTAAATTTCATTGAAGTATAGACATTATAGTATATGTACATTAGGGTGGTCCCAAGAAACCAAATGGTATTTTAATGCTCTCACCCCTTAGGATTGTTCTATATATCGAACAAAAATATAACCTCGTTTTTTAAATCAAAAAATATTAAGAGAGAACGCTCAAAGCTAAATTTTTCGTAGAAATGGTATATGATCCTTGAAAATCTATATTTATCTCCCAAAAATGCAACGGGGAACCATAAAAATCGTTAATTTAAAAAATTGCTAAATAAATAATTGGAGATGTCCTTGGCAAAAATATATCGATGTATTTCTTTGATACGATGTATCGAAATGTATACGAATATTTTTCGATACATCGATGTGCGTAGGATTTTCGAGATATCTTTTATTTCACAACAAAATATGTTTAAGCAAAATTGTATGAAAATTAAAAATTAGTTACTGTAGCTTTGTTTCTAACGGAACTACTCTTTTTTGGACAATTAAAAAACTCAAATGGACAGTTTTTAAAAAACATCGAGTGGACAAGCTTTGATGCATTGGATCGGGATTTTCGATGCATCGGTGTTTTTCCGACATCCCTATAAACAATTGGGTATTATTCTTTGAAGTCTCCTGAAGAGAAACACAATTTGCCGATGAAAAAATATTGGTTTTCATGGTTTCTATACCATTTCGACGAAAATTTTTTTTCCCCTTATAAAACACATGGGAAACGTTGAGCGGTAAATATTTTTTGATTAAAAAAATAGTGGTATTTTTTTTCGATATGTTCCCACTGACTTACAGACCTTTCGGCCCCTGGGCACGTATATCCGTTATCCTAATTAAAAAAATTTTTCGAATAGCACGTTTACCAAATGATCAAATGTACATTTCTAGGTCAAAGTTGAAAAATAAGGCGCACACTAATGTAAATAAATACTTATGCACATACAAGCTTCAAGGGGGTATTAAAAAATCAAGCTCACTAACTACCAGCGCACTCAGTGTGGACATTCGCTACTATCAACGCCCATAATTGCATTCGGTTGCACTGTAATTTTCTGCAATTTGGCAAATGCGGCAAGTTGTTGCTTGTTGCCGTTGTAAGCTTGAAGTGTTATATTTGTCAAATTACTGCTGTTAGCGGGCGCCCAATTTTTAAATTTTTGCTGACTTCTGTGCTTGATTAATTTCTAGAAAGATCTGTCGAACGAAAACCTGTATTGAGCTGTATGTATTTATGTTTAGTGGTTGTTGCTGTAAAATCTATTCTGAAATTGCTTATCCATAAAACTTGAAAACAAAGTAGGGTTAAAATAATACTTACATATACTAACAATAACTAAAATCATAGGTAGACGGCAGCGTTGATTCGGATCAACTCGTTAACTCGGAATTATCTCGGGAATTAAGTGAAGTTGATCCGGATTAATTCTTAAAAATAACTTAAGCTTAAAACTAATGTGGATTAGGGGCATTTTCGACAACAATACTGAAGAAAGTTGCCAGCTTTTGTTTATATATATTTTTAAATTTCAATTTCATTTATTTAAAAAGTAATTAGTACAATAAGATATAAAATCGTTTATAGAACAAAATACAAATATTAAATAAGGAGACAAAAAAAAAACAATGCAACATTTTAGACTAAATTTAATTTTACTTGGTGAATTTATGTAAAATTTTTTCAATAATCTTATAAGGAAAAATAAGAAAAAAAGTGCAACGGCGCCATTAATCTGGGCTAACGTTGCCGTCTGTCTATACTATTAATCCAAAATAATAAACCAACAGTTAAGACATGCCTATATTGGGTAGCGTATATGATATTTGCAAGATTTACATACATATGCATTTTTATTGCAAACGAAAATTAAATTACAGTGGAAGTTCGATAGCTTGACAAATGAAAACTCACGATTATTATAAAGTTCAGTATCTTGTAACAACTCATACAAAATATCTATTAGGACTGGGACTATCCGCATATCTGGATATACATACGTTCAAATATTCTTGTAAACGAGTAAAATCAAGATACACGTATATCCGGATATTCGGTTAAAATTAGGATATCCGGTTAATATCTGTTCAATTTGTTATCCGGATTATCTGGATATTAAAAAATCCGGATACATCTCCCAGCCCTAATGTACATTTACTTTGGCAGTCCCCGAAAACTCGCTTTTTGAGACACTTAGTAGAATTTCGTACCTAATACTTTTGTAGAAAATTTTAAGCCACTAATTACCATTTCTAACTTGTGTGCGTTGAAGGGCTCGATTTTTTACATATACATTTTACGTAAATTGCTCACTAAATTACAATATAGGTTTAAAACCGATTTATGTAGACGTTATTCTTTAACATAACCCCAAAATTCAAATAAAGTGTGCTATGGGACACCCACGCTTAGTTCGATGATTTTTTCATCTTCGGTGACCCCTAGTAAAATTTGATGCTTAACATTTTTGTAGAACTGCCAAACTGTCATTGCAAAAAAATTGTGATGAGTTGGAAACAAATCTTTTTGGATATTAAATTTCGGTAAGATTTTATTTGAGACGACAAAAACCTTAAAATTGTTCCACACGTGAAGAGAAAAGACTTGTCAACGATTCTCAAAAATTTCGCTATGTCACGGATTTTTGAAAAATACTCTTTTATTTGTCAGCATATAATATGTACACACATTATTTTATTTTATTTATAAAAAACTAGATTTTTAGAGGTATTTTCAAAGAGGTCCGACCTACGTAAATACTAATATTTAATATGAAATATTTTGGCGGAAGTCTTAAAAAATAATAAATGTCAACTCGAAAAAAAAATAACAACTACATCCGAAACGTCCTAATAGATGAAAGTCAACCAAGAGCAGAATGCAAATGGGTTATTACAACTGTAGACACTCTACCTATATATTCAAAAACGATTTCAGTTTCACATTTCTCGGAATATAATAAAGAAAAATATTTACTTATGGCGTTTACTTTTCTACAATAAATGTTGCCATTTCATTGCCTTCTCCTTAGTAATTGTGCGTAGAGGGCACTGGGAAGGCAACATTTTTTGGTAGAAAAGAAAAGGCCATTAGAGATATTGGAGTTATTATTTGAGCTCCACATTTTTGCGAGACAGTCAGCCATTTCGTTGCCTTCAAACCCTTCATGTCAAGAAGAGTTTTTCAAATGTCTACAAGCCTTGATGGCGTTTTAAATGAGTGTAAGGCCTTTAGTTCTGCCTGGCTATCCAACATAATATTTATTCTGGCCCAATTCGTTATTCTGCGAAGACATCACAGATTTAGAGTTACTATTTTTACTAAATGGTTTAATATTCAATGGGAACTGAATGCGGCCCAATAATTTTATTTTCAACACTTTTTAAAACTAGTTTTTTATTTGAAAGAAAGTAAGTGCGCCCGGGCCACACTGGAGAAGTGAAACTCTAGTTACATATGTATCTAGTTTGTCTCATAACCAATAATTATCCATACGGACATTTCCATTTGCTTAAGGTTATATTTTATCTTTTTTCTATCTACATAGTTCCCTACCTCTACCCTTTTAGTTCTAATTACCTTTAAGTTATTCTGTTTTCCTCTATCTTTATTTGTATCTTTATACTCTTATGTTCTTATAAAAGTAAAGTGTTTAATTTTACCTTGGTCTTCATCTTTGTTTTTATCTTTTCGATGACGTGACAAGATGCTATGTAATGTGAAATGATGTCATATCATGAGATGTACTGTCATATGATGTCACATCATGTATATCGATAACAAAAAAGGGGATTGTAACATCAATAAAAATATCGATAACAAAACATATAAAATTATCGATAACTAATTGGATAATAAATATAGATAGCAAAATTGATAAAAATATCGATAACGAAACCGATAAAAATATCCATAATAAAATCTATAAAAATATCGATAACAAAATCAATGATAGAAATATCGATAACAAAGAAGCAATAAAAATATTGATAACCAAATCGATGATAGAAATATCGATAACAAAATCGATAAAAATATCGATACAAGATAAAAGAACTGATAACAAAATCAATAAAATATCGATAAAAATAACCTGAGAATACCGAAAATCCCGAAATAGTTCCCAGGCTCCTCTATCTTCATCTTTACTTTTATCGGTATCCTCTCATCTTTTGCTTAATATTTATCTTGGTTTTTACCCTTATGTTTATCACTTTCTCCATCTACATATTCCCCTTTGCCCTTATATATGTAAAGTGTTTAAATTTACCTTCATCTTCATTTTTGCATTTATTTTTGCGCATCTTTGTTTTTCTTTTTGTTTTTATTTTTGTTTTTATTTTTATTTTTACTTTTGCCTTTATCATTTTCTTTACCTTTTGACGTACTCACCTTTAATTGAATTCCTTTTATTAGCACGTTTTTGTTAAATTAATACCATTTGCATACATTTAAGAAGCACTTGCTTCCGTGCCAACCATTTCCGTGTGCAATTTGCCAATTTACTCCCAACCAACCAACCGCCGCTAAAGAAGTTTCGCTGCAAAACAAAAACCAAAGGTCCTCCATGGAATTCTTTCTTGACTTCATACACAGATTCTTCCCTTGGATCCGAACCACGATAAATTAAACCGCTTGCTGCAAGAGTGTCATAATCAGGGAATGGATTTTTAGGACCCAAAAACCTATAAAAAGGCAAAATCAATAAAACAAAATAGGCTAGAAAAGGCTCTAGAAATCGCAAAAAAGGCAAAAGAACCTAGTTGAAATACATGTCGGTAGGTGGGTCTGTATAGAAGCACACACCCCTTTTTTTGTGCCGGTGTTGTTATTATTGCTTTTAAAATGTGTACGTACGAGCGGCATAGCATTTAAAGCGGGCTCTTGTAATCTCGACCTGAACTTTTTACATTGAAAAACTGCTGATGAAAAATATCTTTCGGCCTCAACACTTTTAGGCTGAACTGTCATAAGGTAGTCATAAGCCATATGAAGATAATCTCTATCTCTCCCATTACAAAATATTTGATCTTCTTTTACTTCCCAGCACGTCGGATAAATTATAAGTTTTTCGAATTGAGGAAGTTTGTGCAGATTGATTTTAAAAATTAAACTTTATGTTTCGTTTACATTAGCGACGTTATGAGTACATTCTGTTACATCTTCTATAAAAAAAGTCTCAGGCTGAAATTTTAAAAGTACAGTTTCAAGCTTTTTGTTAATTGTAATCAAAGTGGCACTTTACAAAAATCATACTTAAAATTCATAAACAAGCTCTTACTATTAATTCGATATTTAAAATTATTCGGGACCTCAAAAACACCGGGATCCCGAGATTGGCATCCCTAGTAGGTATGCATGTCTTAACAAGCCCCTCTACTATTTACATACATACATATTTGGTGGGTATTAAATAAATCATAGCGATAAAAAAATTAGCGGCCACAATTGTATGTACAAAATTAGTTCAAAACACAAACAAGGTGAATGCTCTACATATTTACAAATATTGTACAATACGCACATAAGTACATACATATATGTCTTTTACTTATTAAATATCGTTCACCTAAGAAGAAAATTTGGTGTACATACTAAAAATCGTACGAGCCCACTTTGTTGAAAAAAGAAACAAAGAAGTTTTTAACAAAAAACAAGTTGTTTATTGTTTGTATGTATATACATATGTATGTATTTAGTAAACATATGAGGATATAAACATCTCGTACAATACCCTACACACATTGGCAGTGATTTCATTGGAAATCATGAAGAAGCGTTTCAAAAATATACTTTTAAGTATACAATTTATTAAAAATTTATAGATTTTCGCTTGTATTGAGACATGTATGTACTTTAATAGCTGGATAGATTTTTTTTATCAGCTGCTTGCCGCCTAAAGCATAGGTGTAAAAAGTCCGATTTAATAAAGTCTTTGAATAAAAACTACATACATACATACATACATAGGAGGTCTCTTCAAAATTGGTTATATACTTGAAAATTCGGTAAAAATTTTTACTTTTAAATGACGAGTGACATTTTTCCCGAAATTTGAAAAACGGATTTTTTTACCTGAATCAATTTTAAAGAGGATGAACGAATTTAAAAAAAATGTACACGGCGTATTGGATCTGTTATTTTGAATTTTAAAAATGTATGATCATATTCGTAATTAGCGACCTCAAAAACAAATTTCAAGTGAATCCAATAATTTTTAAAAACTTTGTCGGCTATATTGGATTTCAAAAAACCCCACTCATCATTTAATTGTAAACATTTTTACCGAATTTTCACGACCATGACCGACGAATTATGTTCGAAGCAATTCGAGTTTAGTGATAGCATTTTCGTAGATTACACGAAAATCGTACTACGATGAATAGGTACTGCAATAACTGGAATATTTTATTTTTTTATTTACCTCAAAATTTGAATAAATAAGAGCCTAATAAAATTATAACATAACATGACATAACATAACATAACATGACATAACATAACATGACATAACATAACATGACATAATATAACATGACATAACATAACATTAACAGTCTATACGACCTAAAGCAGTTTTCTAAATTCATCAGAAGATGGAGACTTGAAAGTTTATAAATATGTATGATATTGACGTTTACAAGAAGAGTTAACATTTGACGCTTTTTTTCAAAATATAGAAAGATTTTGTACTGTGTTGTTAGGGGACATGAAACTACTTTAAATACTGGTACGTAACCCTCCAAAAACTAAGAATCCAAAAAATTTTACTCAAAATAAGCTGGGAAGGAGACGTCAATACATAGTATGGGCGAGGAGTTTTTTCATTATCATGGGAATAGGGCTGGCAAGATTTTCAAACTGAGTGGGAAGTACGAAAGAAATTAAAACCAATCTGATTGACTGAAAAATCTCTCCCTCCACGCTCAACCAGCCAAAATTCCATTACATTCGTGATGTGTCACGAGTTCCGGCGAAGCGCCTTCGATAACTGTTAAGTACCTTAAAATATGTATCTACATTTAAATCAACTGTAAATTTATGACCAAGGTGGCTGCGTAAAGGGTATATCGGCAAGTAATTGCGTTTGAAAACAAGCCCCCTCCCAAGGAAGCAAAAAACATCACGAGCATTTTGTATCGTTTAATAAGTATGTATGTAGATACTTATAAATATGTATGTACATACAGCAACAACTATTTTCATTTGTTGTTGACGTTTGGGGGCTCGACAGATTTTTTATGTACTCGTCTGTATGTACATATGTATGTCAGGCATGTGTTTACGAGACACAGCTTTTGGGGGCCTAACATCAGTGATGTGATATGACGTAGAATAACTACAAAACAAGTCTTGCATATACATCCATACATATGTACATGCAAACATGGCCTCATAAATATGTACATGTGCATATATGTATTTACTTATGTTTGATTTTTCAAATTATAAGTCATGCCGATCATCGATGGTCTTCTGCAATAACGGCACAACTCTAAATTCCATGTTTTTCAGTTATATAGTGGATTAGGTTTATAAATAACCAAATTTCTCAGTGGCGAATCGACATATGTAGGCTTAGTTGTTACCAAACCGGCAGAAGCGCAGTGTTGCCATTTGTCCCAAAGTCGAAGTAGGCATACCTTACAACTGAACAGTGGCACATGTCTCACATTTATGGTGAATATTATATATAGATTGGCGCTTACACATATGTTAGTGTGTGGCCGAGCTTCTCCTCCGACTTGTGGCGTGCGCCTTGATGTTGTCACACGAACGGCGATTGTATTTTTATGAGAATATGGTGAATATTGGCATAAGTAAAAAACTTTCGATAGGTTAGTCGTGCTTTTATGTGAAATAACGACACTTTCCGTTTTGTTCCCTTGTTCAGCAATACAAATGGATTTTTTTCGTTTAACTACTTGTCAGTTGTTACTTATTTCATATTTTCGCAGTCCAGCACGTACTAAATCTTTAGAAAAAGTTATAATTTGAAAGCTTACAAATTTCTCCTACAGAATGATTGCAAATCATCCGGAATAATTACGTTCCAATACATATTATTGCTAAATTACGAAATACAAAATCTTTAATTGGTTCTACTGAAATATATGAAATTTTGAGTTGTGTCGTTATTGCAGTGGACCATCGATATGTGGAGCAGAAATTGCATAAGTGTACATACGTACGTACATACATACTTACATACTACATATTATCCGCACGCTCACGTGATAGCCCATTTATATATTTACATACTTACCTTGAAGTACATACATACATAGACACATACATGCATGTACATACATACCTATCTAAGTAAATTTAAATGCAAATATGTAGTTAATTTAAAAAAACAAGTTTTGTAAAAAACTTGGATGACTCGAATGTACATCAAAATGTATATAAGTTCAATGATTCTATAAAATTTCATCGACGTCATCAATAAATTTTTCCTCGATTGATACCCTATTTTTTACTTTGTACTTAAATATATGTATGTATATACCTTAAAATTTGTAAACATATCGTCATTATCAGAGCTCGGATTTTTATGCTAAAAATAAGCCTTGAAATATTTCGATATTTCATTTAATTCGTGTATAAGTGAAACAAATTCGACTTTATAAACAAGTGGCAACCCTTTTTGAAATTATTTTCCAACTAAAATCTTTTTAGATCTTTTTCGTTTGGCATTGTGATACATATTTCAATTAACTGATCAATTATGTTGAATTTGATTTTTCTAAAAAGTGGCAACTCTCCTAAATACATTTCAGAAAAGAATTATTTTCCAACTCATTTGGATTTATACCCATATTTTGACAATCCATTTAACTTATTAAATAATTTTTTCAACAGGTGGCAACCCTCTTCAGGCACCCTAATTCTAAACGTGCAAGCTAAATATTTCTTAACACTTGTTTGTTTGATAGCCAGATTTTAAAGTTGCATATAATTTGTGTATAATTGAACTAGATTCGACTTTCCGAACAGGCGGCAACCTCTTCAAAACAATTTTCGAACTAAAGTCTTATTAAATATCTTTGGTATGACATTGTTATAAATATTTCAAGTAACTGATGAATTAAGTGGAATTAAATTTTTTAAACAAGTGGCAACCCTAGTAAATATAGTAAGGGTTTTAAAACCATTTCGATTGGTAACCATCTTTTTGTGGTTCATTTAACTTATTCAATAATTTGAATTTAACCTTGTAAACTGTTGGCAACCCTCAGACACATCAAAAGTATTGTAAATTGTCAAACCAAATATTTCTTAAAACTCTTTTATTTTATAGCCATTTTTAATATTTCATATAACTTGGGTATAAATTAATTTAATTCAACTCTTCAAATAGGTGGCAACTCTTTCCATAATAATATCAAACTATCTTCTTAAAGTTCTTTTTTCTGACACCCATATTGTGATACCGTATTCACTTACCTAATTCCTCTAAATAAAATTGGATTCGATTTTTTAAACATCTGGCAACCCTATTACACGTAGTTAAAGTATAAAGCCTTTTTAAAACCAATTCGGTTGATACCCATATTGTAGCAATTTATTTAAATTTCTTTTAATAATTTGAGCTTAATTTTTTAACAGGTGATAACTCCTTTCGAAAAATGTAAACCTTACTGCAACTCTACAGTCCAAGCACTTTATATTGACGCCTCATTTTTGAAAATCGAACAAACGGTGCGGATTATAATGGCACTGATTAGTAAATAATTAGAGCTTAATTGTTTAATAGGTGGCAACTCTTTTTGAAACCTTATTGCACATCTACAGTCCAAGCACTTTATATTGACACCTCATTTTTGTAAATCGGACGAACGGTGCAGATCTGATGACCAGGACAAAACATCTCTTCGCGTGTTATACATATGTATCCTTCAGATATTCCACATGTATGACTGTTACGGTATAGGGAGTTTCAAGCAACGAAGAACATGTCATGCCACCCTATTTCCTTCCCGAAGGACAAGCCTTGTTCCTTGACACAAGGTCATGCAGACCCAATGTTGGAAATCCGAGAAGTGCATGGCCCCATAACTCCAAAGCTATGGCCACTCAGCTCTCCGGACTTAGATGACTTTGTATGGGGCGTTGTTGAACTTATTGAAAGTTGTCGTTGAAATCAGGGCTCGAATCGTCACATACGATATCGTACTACTCGTCACGTAAAAACACATTTTTCGGATTATGACATACGTGAACGTACTCTTTGTCCCATTCGGCTTATACTGTCTGACGTATCACGAAATTTTTTTTCGTATCGTTTTCAATCCGTGAACGGTTGTTACGATTCGAGCCCTGGACTTACATACACAGAGTTACTTACAGAGTTTTTGTTAAATAATTAGCCATAATTTCATAAGAGAAAATAGTAAACATTAAAAAAAACAACCGAAAATAGCCAAAACTTGTTAAAATATCGCATCCCTGTTTATATTTCCGCCCTCGTATGTACATATATTTTTCCATGTTAGCCTATGCGCCAGTTCTCAGTGATGGTTGATACCGTGCCTACATCTTCGTCCTTTTACAGTCAGCTCAGAGTTCCCTTGATATTTTTCGATAATCGTTAGAGCTGCTAAAACTAAAGTTTTCCACCTGAGAAAACCACACATTTTTGGTTGTCCTTCTAAGGCTTGTAAAGCCTATAAATTTCTGGGCAGTATTAACGCTAACCTTACTAACAATCAATAAAATAATTGCACTATATTACATTTTTCCGGAAATAAAACATATACATATGGCAGTCCTATTCAATGTCACCGTATTATAAAGCCTAAAAGTATGCAGTAATTAGTGTTAGGTGGCTGTATGCAAAATCCGTTACAGGTTGAGGTGATTTTGAAAATTGGTAGGTATGTAGTTTTTCTTACCAAAGATATTTGTGTACATACGTACATTCGTTTAGGAAAGAAAATTGAATTTACTGTAATTGTGCTACTCAATTATTGGGGTAGTAAAAGTCGACAAAGAAAGTAGAAAAGCGGCTATAGTAAGCTTCGATTTAGAGGACATTAGTATCGCCGAAAAGTATTATAATGGATATGTATGTATAATAATAAAGCAAAAGGTCTCTGGCACAGATTCTGTACGTCTGAAAGAACCGCACTTTTAATTCGTGTTCCAAATATTCTCCGTGTTGCAAAGTCGACGTTCAGACACGAAAACTTTTGTTGCGGAAACTCGAAGCTTGTAGGGGAGAGAGCGACGAGGAAAGGGGACGGGTACCGAGTCGCCCGTACTCGGGAAACACGCTTTGTGCTCTCGTTCGTCTGAGTAATTAAGTTGGCGATTCACAGCTGACACCAACAATTGCGTACAAAAGAGTTTCTGTGTGTGAATGCAAAGGGCAACACCAAAAGAGAAATCGCCGATAATAAGAAACTCGAGTTTCCGTGTTTGAACGCAGACAAAGCATAAGGTATTTCTCTCTCCCAGTATTTCATTTACAGAAAGTAAATGGTAGATTAAAATGAATATTCACTGATGCAATCGTCCTTCGCAGTATGATTTCATAGTTTTGAAAGTGGGCTTTCTGACGTTGCTGCCGAAACTGGTAGAACAGCCGAAATTGATCACCTAAAAAAAATCAAGATAAAAATAAGATATAGTAAGATAAGAAGAAGTAAGATAAGAAATAAGAGGTAGTGATAACCAGACCCGGCCCTAAATTGTGGTTGGATGTTTAGAAATTACCGCACTACTAAGCCAGAGGCCGGCTTCCTTTATACAGCATAGTTGCTGGAATGGTATCCAGAAATTTCTAGAGACCAAACTTGAGTTCTATCTGGACATGAGTTGCATTCAATCTGGTGGTGTTGCAGCCAGCGTTGCCAAAAGCTTTCGCTGGAAAATCGTCACTTTACCCTAAAAAATCGTCATTTCGGCCAAAAAATCGTAAAATTTTTGTTACATACAATGAGTCGTATGCATAAAAACTAAGCAATTGCGTTTTACTAAAATTGCCTACCTTTAACTTATATTTATTTGAACAAATTGTGTAACAGGTAAAAAACAATGTAACCAATTTTTTACATACATATGTACATATTTAATTTAGTGGAAAAGCTAAAATAAAAAATCGTCATTACGGGGAAAAAATCATCAAAACGTCATTGAGCTAAAAAAAACGTCAAAATGACGACGAAATCGTCAATTCGGCAACGTTGGTTGCAGCTGACCTGAAGCTTACCCTGGGAAGAAGGAGCGGCTGCCCGCTGTACTCTCTCCAATATGTGGATTTGTCTAAGGCCGGCCCGTAAAAGAGTATGCTGCGGACAACCGCTGTGTGTATCATTCATATGTATGTGTCGTTTAAGTCCCCAAAGTTTATGAATTTTCTTGAGCGGACTATAACATTCAGACTACAGTTTAATTAACTGTCTAGAATTACATCCTGGTATTTGAGCCTGCTAGAGAGTTTGGATCCTATCCCATTAAGAGAGCGTAGCTGAAAACACATACCGTTGGCACGTGATGGCTTTCAAATGGGTACGAATATTTTTGGCTAACGTGGAGCGTTGCTTAATTGCCAAAATTGTTAAAAGCGCTCTTACACGATATGTATTTCCATATGTAAATGCTACTTTTCGGATACGTTCTAATATATGTATGATACTTACGAGTACATTTAAAAAAGTAGCATTTACTTATGTATGCAAAAACATATCGTGTAAGAGCCCTGTAAGCAGGATTGTCGCCACCTTAGATAGTACTAAATAAAAATGTATAGCAAAATATATTGCAATCGAATGAAACAGAGTTTTAGTTTATTTGTTTTTTATACACATATTAATTTTTTTATTTGATAATAATTTTCTCAATAATGCAGCGTTATACATATATAATATATTTGTATGTATATTTGTTTAATTCAAATGAATACCTACCCGACCACATACATACACTCACGAGAAGTAAATGTACAATGATGTGGATATACTATGTATGTAAATCTATTTATTCGTGTGCTGTTTATTTGTTTGATTCGTTTTAATTGTGAATGTGTTGTATTGTTTGTTGTTTGTTGCTGTTACAAGTATAAATTTTCTTGTAATGTATTGTAGATTTGTATAAATTTGTGTCACTTAATATTTATTTAATTTGTAATTCAAGTTATTTTAATATATATTATATTCCATTTTGATCTGTTTAAAATTCATAAACAGTTTGTTTTCAACTATTTTTAACTTGTTTAGTACAATTAATTCACTTTTACTCACTTGCAAATAATAAGCAGCAATAATCACCTAGAATTCTAAACATATAATCGTCCTATAACATATCTGATATTATATGTGTAGGTATGGGTATACATTATTTTTTACTGATTACAGATTTTGTGTAAAATATGTAATAAATAAATTTGCTTGTCGTTTTAAATTGTAGCATGCTAATATGTTAGTTACCTTTATTGTTGTATTCAAGTTTTACCCATAGTCTGCACTGCCAAAAAATTTATTCGTGTAATTTTTTCTAAGTTCGTTTAACACATCGATTTTATACTTCGGCTATGTTTTATATTTCATTCGCTTCTAAATTCTATTATTTTGCTAAACAGTGTAAGTGGGCAGAAGGGGAAATAAAAATTAAGTTCATTACGAGTACAATTAAAGTTAAATATTAGAGGGCTTATGTAGTATATTCAACGCCCGCTATTTGACAAATTTGAGTTCTTCAGCACATAAGAGTCCAACTCTGACTTAACTGTCATCGCCTTATTAATCGATTGTTAGAATAATTTACTATTGATTTTCAAAGTGAGAATCAATATCAAATATGACAGTTAAGGCCCGGCTGGATTAAGAAATCATAATCTACATAATTTTTATGAAAAGTGCTGAAAGCAGGCATTGAATATAAACCCTCGATATGTTGTATTAGCAACTAGCAGTATCACTGTATTATACATATGTATGTTGCTTGTACAATCCCTCAAACAAGCGTTCACGTGGTATTTTTTTGTAATATTCATAATGTTTTTCAACCAAATTTTTTTTTTAATTTTTTCATAAAAACATTGTTGATGCTTCATAACTATAACCAAAACCATATAAATGTTATATAAAATTTGAAATTAAAAAATTTTCGAAATTCAAAATTTCCAACTTTTTTAACCGAATTTCTAGAAAAACCATATCAAATGAAGTTGAAATAAAATTTAGAAAATTTTCATCAAAATTTCAAAAATGCAGTTTTATAGCTCATAAAATTTTAGTTTACATTTTTAATAGAAATAAATTTCAAACCTTATTACGTACTTAGAGAAATGCAACAAAAATTTTTAAATCTGAATTTTTAGAAAAACTATATGTGTAAATAAAAGTTTGAAGCTTTATAAAAAATAAAAAAAAAAACAAATTCTCATCACACTTTCGAAGTTCCATGTTTTGATTTTTTGTGATTTTTTTTCTGCAGATTTTTTCTATAAGAAATTCATGTTTATATGGAAAAAAAGCTTTAACAACAGAAAAAAAGTTTTTAAAAATCAAAGCGAATTTTCAGACGCTTAAAATTTTATAATACTAAAATTTTATATCTATAAATCTGCATACCCAAAAATGTTCTAAAAATTAAGTTTGAAAACTTTTTGAAAATGGTTTTTGAATATTTTCTCTGTCTGTTTTCTGTAATTTTTATTAAGTTTAAAACTTTTATTTACATATGGGGCGAAATTCGCCAAGTGTACCAGAAAAAAGCTTGTAAGCATTTTTTTAAAACTCCACTACGTTGTTGCTATGTTTACTAGTGACCAATATGTATACGATTTTTTTCTACCACCATGGTTTTTTATTGAATTGCACGAGTTTAAACATGCAAATTTCACGCCTTTTACTTAGAGTCACAAGTTTTCTCAAAATTTTTATCCCATGTTACATTTATTATAGAGAATCAAAAATGGTTGACCTATTAGAACCGTTTACGTGCTATTTGGTGAAAACTATATTTATTTGCAAAAAAACTCAAAAAAAAATTGCATTTTTTAAACAATGTAGCACTTGGTTTTCTTTCGCAAATTTCTAAGCTTACCAACGATATATAATTTGTGTTCGGCGTGGCAAAAGGACTGCAAGTTTTTCATAATAGAACGCAAACATGTGGTTTTGGTTTTAGCATAAAAAAAAAAAAAAAATTTTAACTCGAAAAATATTGTGAACATTAAAAAGAGAAGCCACCATGTGAACGGTTATTTGTGGCATTGTTTGTAGTAAGTAAATAACTTGCAGGCATGCAGTTAATTTCTAAAACATTGAAAACTTTCTTTAACACATACATACATATTTCATAGATTATTTTAGCATTAAATATCTACGCAGATAAAATTGCTTTATTTGTTTTGATTTGACACAGAACTAATTCGTAATTCGCTGGCAACACACAAAAAGGTCGTCACTGCAGCTGGGCAGAGTAGCTTTGAAACCATGAAACTATAGCAATTGAGCAGTATGTATTTTTATACAATGTATGTACAGTTATGTATGTATGTTTGTAGGTGTAAAGTATACTTATTTTTTTACAGCTTTCGAAAACAATAATTGGCAGAGATTTGATTTCTAAAAATAAAATATTTTCAAAATTATTTTGCAAAAAAAAAAAAAATTAAATTAAAAAACTTTGATTCAACAAACTAAATTTAGCATAAGAAATTAAATTTTACTTTAGTTTTACAAAAAATTCATTAATCAAAAATATGTTGGTATCTAACCATTTAAGCTTAGCTTAACTGTACGCATCTAAATTCATTAACAATTAACTTTTTTAATGTAGATTTTTCATACTTAATTAAAACAAATTGTGCTCTTACTTCTAAAGATTTGCGCATTTACACATACATTTGTACATGCGTACTTTTTGTATTAAGACGATCAGTTTTGCTCAATATAAAAATACAAAAAGCCTGGAAAAGTGTGCCTCCACTAACTACCAAATATATGTATAGTTTGTATATATGTACATACACATAAAATAGTTTGTAAATATATATAAATTTGTTGTTTTTATTTTTATGTATACACACATACATATATTTCATATATATATATATATGTACTGATGTATACAAAAACAGACATTTACTTAACATTTGATTTTCGCTAATCACTATTTTCTTTTTGAATATTTTTGTTAATATGTTGTTCTCTAATTTAAGGCAATAATGTAAGCATATTTAACATGCATAACGTAGTGCAAAAATTACAATAACAATACGTATAAATAATTTGAGAATGAACTTTTATATGCTACTCGTATTGAACAGCTAACAAAAGCAGCAGTTTAAATATTCAAATATACATATGTATGTATGTACGTATGTTTGCATGTGTAAGTTGAAGTTGCAAACGGACAATACTTAACATTTACAAATATATAGATATTTACAATTTTTTTTTCCATTTCTTTTGACCACGCTTACTCTCGCGTACAGGCCTTTTTTGAAACATACATCGATTTTTTTGTGGACAAGCATACTTTGTGGCGGAGAATATATTGGTGGCACATCGTTAATCGTGAATCGTGAATTAATCGTAATCGTTCGTTCGATTTTCCTTAGTTGACCGTAAATTGCTAATAGTGGCAAGAAGTAAGTATTCGTGAAGTTTGTTGAAGTAACTCTTGGAAAAAAATTGACGCGTGCTTAATATTTACAAGTAAACTTCGTTTTGGATTTATGAATTTCATTCACCAGACAGTTTGCTAGCTCTACATCTTACGCCCGAACCAAGTTTATATGTGTCTGTACACGGAGCAGTATTCAATTGTTCAACGCCTGCTGGAACGCCCTACGCCTGCCCAGCATTAATAGTGGGAATCTTCGGGATCATTTGTAGGTTCTCAAGCCATCCCTGGATGATCCCGCGATCAAGCTCACATACATCATGCTACTGAAATTATCCTCAGCCAAGCCCTACAAAAATAGAATTCCTGAAAGGGACTGCTGTACAGCGATAATATCTGTGTTTGGGAATACTGGGGCAGGCATACTTGGACCAAGATTCCAGAAAAGTCTACCAATGGGCACATACTGAACTATATTTTAGGCGGAAGTCTTCGCAATAGTAGACTGTATTCGAGATTGTCTTCGTAGAAGGACAAATGGGGCCAGAATAAATTGTATATCGTATAGTTAGGCAGCATTAAAGTTTGTGGAAAGTTGTAAAACTATTTTGAACCGCCTAGGAGCCCATAACAGGGTGACGCTGTGGTGGGTAACCGGATATGAAGGAGCCTATCTGCGTTACATATAAAGTATACACTGCAGAACCACTTGCTAGAAATCTCTGATTGCTGGCCACTTGCGGAAGGCAAAGGCAATGAGATAGTCGAATACATTCATAACTCCTTCCAGAAGGAACTCTGAAAGACTCTTGCACGTAGCCTGGAGTTTCTTAGAACTCTTACTGGCTGCCTGACAGGACACCGCAAGTTAAGGCGCCATTTGAATAAAATGGACTGCAGGTTTTGTGGGTACCGTGGGACGAAAAGCCAAAGCATATAAGATTGGAGTGATTATAATTAGAGTTTAACCGAGCTGTTTTCTCTATCAATTTTCAATGCATTTTTTTTAGTAGATAAGCATTACAGAAACTAAATTCAACGTCAATTCGATCTTCGTGAAGTCTCCGAAAATGCTATCGTTGATAGCACTGAATAGCTGAGTTTAAAATAAATACATATATTCAAAAGTTCGTAACAGTTCGCGTTCAGTAATAGCGAAAATCTTGAGAATAGTTAATACCTCACATTTTTATTTTCATATATTTATAAAAAAAGACTTTCAACTGGAAACTAAATATTTTACTCCAAAGCCAGATGCTGCCCTCAGAGAAGAGGTTTGTTATATTTTTGACAATTTCGGCAGTCTTACTGTTTTTGGTACGACTCTAAGACCTTTCTTCCTCCAATGTAAGGTTCCATGCAATGCTTTAAAACTTTTCGTAAAGCATTCACTTTGACTCCAAAGTAGTGCCAGGCAAAATACTTAGCACAGTAGCGAGGCTACTGGCTGCCTGGCACTGCTCCAAAGCAAACTCAAGCCAAAGATTTTTCATATATTTTCATATTCAGTACTCATTTGCCGTTTCGTTTGGCTGACACTGGGTTCTTACATAAATAGCACGTATACATTTAAATGATTCTTTTTTGACACTTAGTGCCGCGTTTAACTTTTAAAACGCATTTAAAATTAAAAGAATAGTGCATTTTTTAATAAAATTTAATTTTTTACAGAAACTTCATACAAATTTTTCTGTACATTTACTTTTATTTATATTTATTTTTATAAAAATTCACAAAAATTTGCGTCGAATAATTGCTATTTCCCGACACAAATTAAATGTCTTGCCATCAAAAACAAAAAAAAAACACTTTAATCATTCTAAAAAGAAGTTAAATCGTCTAAACCGAAAATTTATATACATAATTTCATGAAATACAATAGTTAAAGAAAAAAATTTAAAAATAACGCTTTTTTTATTTCGAAAACTAGGAAATTAAAGAAATTTTGAAAGCAGTAGTAAATTTTTTAAGACTGACAAAATCCAATTTGTATCGCAAAAAAGCAGCAATAATTATATTTTAAATTTAACCCATTCCATGTAAAAATATTTTCATAATATTTATGTATATGGGTCTTCACATAAAATATGCGTAGTAATGCTTAAAAAATCATTCGGGAAAGTCTATGTCAGACTGACCAATGGTAGAAATCGACCATTACTTTTGGCGAGCATTTTTCTTCTATCATACAACGCAGTTCTACAAAAAAAAGGAAACAAATTTCGAAAGTTCAAAATTTCTCCATTTTTCGGATTTTGCAAGCTTACTTTTGGATATCTCAGAAACTATTACATTTACAAAAAAGGTCCGGAACTTAATTTTAAAGGTGATATTTTGGGCTATATAAAAATAACTGATCTTAAAACATCCTGAAATTTTCAAAACGGTGTTTTTTAAGATATGAATTTTTGAACTTGGAATTTTTATTTTACAAAGTAAACTAAAAATAAACTTAAATTGAATACAAATTTTTAACAAACTTTATTTAGAATTTATTTACCATTTTTTTGTTCAAAGTTCAAAAATTCATATCTTCAAAAAATCATTTTAAAAATTTCAGGATTTTTAAGATCAGTTAGAGGTATTGCATAAGAAAATTAGTTATAGATTTGTATAAGATTTTACTTTTTCGAGTTTTTTAATTCCAAATTCCGTAAATTTTTCTCACCTTTTGCGTTCCTTATATATATATATTTTTTTCGTTATAGCCCTAAGTATCACCTTAAAAATGAGACCAGGACCATTTTTTTAAATAAAATAGTTTTCGAGATATTTAAAAAATACATTTGTAAAGCCCCCGAAATTGTGAAATTTACAGTTTTGCGTAACTTTGGTAGAACTTCGTGCAAACAAATTTCTAACAAAAATTCATCTAAACCAAAAATGGTCGATTCCAACCATTGGTCGATTTCACATGGCCTGACCCATATATACAAGTAAATATGGTTTACATTCAGCAGTTTTTGATTCAGTACTTTAAATTTATACTATATATTTACATGAATATGTATGTATATACATATATATGCAATATCTGTGTAAGCATGTGTGTGTGTTTGTATATTAAACTATTTTTCGCTCTATTATATAATTCAGTTGCACAATCTTGTTTGTTTTGATTTTCTTTAAGTGATTTCTATGTAACAACAACAAGTAAACATCAAGTTCAATACAATTCAGTACAGCTTAAATTTAACTATTTATTCATTTTTTTTTTACACAAAATGAAACATTTCCTTTAGTTCATTAAAAAAAAATAAATTCATTAAACTTACAACTACTACCGTTAAGAATTGATTTTGAATCATTCAAAACTCCTTCAGACTGCCACCACGTTTCAGCTTCGCAAATCGCTTGAATCCCATACCACTGCTACTTGCCGAAAAACCACCACTACTACCGTCCTTGCCTCGTATATTTAGTGTGCTTGCGCTCAACACGCCTAGCCCACAGTTAGTTGTAGGACCATTGTATCGCTCACGCGACTTGTAACTACCTCGGAAACGTACACGACTGCGACGTCCGATGCGTTGCAACGGGCGCCACTCGAACTCCTGAGATTATAACTTTTTCTCCCACACCACGATGTGCGCATCGTTCGAGTTAGCGATTAACGGTGATGAGGCGCCACTACTTAGTGTCGCCGCTTTGTTGCTACTACCGCTACCGCTGCCAGGTGAATGTGCATTGTTGTACCACACATGTCGCCAATAGCCGCGTCCACCCATTAGCGTAAGAATTGTGCGTGGCCCGTCAGCATTTTGCTGTTGCTGTTGTTTGTTTGTTTGCTTTTGTTTACGTTTGAGCGTCGCCACAGCGGCGGCTGGCGGTGGGGTACATGCTCCAGTGGCAGCGCTTATGCCAGTACTCTTCGCTTGTTTTATGTCCAACAACTTGAAGCCATCTTCCGACTTGGGTGTGCTGTGATGTTGCTGAATTTCGGCGGTGGTCATTAGTCCATTCTCGGATATGTTACCCAAATCACTGCCATTGCCTGAGGTTTTGTGACTAGCGCTGCTGCTGTTGCGTGATACTGAACGTCCGCCGAATAGTCGAATGCCCATGCTTTCCTCGCTGCCCGATGATGTATACAAGCTGGAGGACTTTGAGTCCACCGACCAGTTGGACAGATCGAGTGAACGTGGGCGTGAGGCCTTCATGCGTAGGCGACGATCAAGCGTGCTGACCTTGCCAGGTATGGCAGCCAGTTCGGGGTCGGAGCGACGCATGCCTTCGTACATCATGTCCATGAGATTACCCTGCGTGCCCTCCTCGGCATCGTAGTCCTCCTTCACGAAAATCAGTTTACCATACAGACCGTAGACGTCACAACAGCCATGTTCACCGTGATTGAGAGTGCTGGTGTTTGAGTGCATGCTTGTGTTGAAACCGCGTGGCAGTGTTTTGGCCATGCGCGCCGAATCGGAGGATAGATCGCGGAAACGTTTGCGATGGAAAGCGGGAGAGTTTATGAGTGAAACACGTATTTTCGATAACGATTGATCAAATGAATTCTGCTTGTCCAATTTGGAGCAACGCGGTGACGAAGCGTTTGAGTCGCCATCCACGCTAAGCTCGCGCAACATCGAAGCTGAAGGTGAAGCCGTGCCCGATATAGACTCATCTTTGGGCAGGTCGCGGCGTAGTATCACTGTCGATTCGTCGAGATCGGCTTCGGTGAGTTTTTTGGGATCGGCATCTATTGCGGGCAATTGTAGATCGTCACCCATGCTTGGCGCCGTAACAGTTGGCTCCGCGCAAAAGGCGACAGGCAGCGTTTGTGTCGGTGGTTGTTTGTGGCTTGGGTATACGCGTGGTATCAGCGGCAACAAGAAGGTAATAGGACCAAAGTGTGCATGACATGACATATTGATTCCGCCACTGATGATTGGCACACCTTCCAAACGTGGCAACGGCACGGTGACTGCAATGCCAACATTTGTGCCTACCCACAGCAATCCCTTGCAGGCCATGAGTGCCGTTACATAAATGGAGCTATTATTGACAGCCTGTTCTTTCTTGCTGTCACTGCGCAACACACTCGAAGCTATGTTTATGTCCTGCAAATGCTTAAAGGTCTCTGTGTGATAAAGACACAGGACAGTAGAGTTCTTAAGCGAAATCCAAAGTCCAATGCCAGAATGTGCCATCAAGTTGACCTGTTGGTTGGCGCCGTGCTGCACTTCAAAACTCTTCTGTATCTCGCCGTTCAGCGCATTCAGTACATAGACGCGATTCGCGCATGAGGCGTAAATATTCATATTGATTGGCAAAAGGCTTGGTACTGGCAAACCTGATTCACCCAGCTGTACTACCTGCGGATCCTTCAGCATCCACACGCCATCGTATGAACGACGATAGATGAGCATTATGGCATTCGAGAGCGCCACGTAAACGACATCAAAGTGATAGAGTATTCGAGTTACGGCGCCAGGTACAGTGCAGCAGCCCAGCTGCTCTTCCTGTTCGGGATTTTGTGCTGAGTATATCAGTATCTTACGGCTGTCCGTGCCCATCCAAACAAGATCGCCTAGCAGACTATTATGCTCCTCGCGTTTCTTGCCGCTATCCAGCCCCTTTACGAACTCCATGGCGATAACTTGTGACTCGACCAAGTCGAAAGAACCAACATCACGAAGATTACCAGCTTGTTGATGATGCTGCGACAGCACTGCTATGTGAGAGGACGTACCATCGCTGGTGCAGACCCATAGGTAATTCTGTTGCTTGTGACGTCGACGTGCGTTGCCGCTGAGCTTTAAGTCATTAGCGATAGTGTAGTAACATCCACAGCGCACCTACAAGGTGAAAGTATTGAAAGATTGCATTATTAAAAATACTTAGGGCTGGTTTCTCCAACTAAACTTAATTTAGTTTAGCCATTTTTTGGACTTAGTCAAGAATAAGCTGATTAAAACGTAGGCTAATTTTTGGCTTAGCCTAGATGGTGAAAATGAATAAGTCGAGTTGGAGAAACCAGCCCTTAAAGTTGTAAAGTTAGTTCACCTCAGTTTGATGCTGTGACTTATAGACTGGTATCGCCTTAACAAAAAGTGGCAACTTCGTTGATTGTCGCTGCATCACCTGTTGCTGTTGTTCGTAGCTATTGCCAAAAGCTGTTGGCTCTGTTGTGGTTGACGTTTCCCAGGCGGGCGAGTTATTCGGATCTAATGCCAATTGTGCTAAACGTAGCTCCGTAATCCATTCCTTTTTCACATTCGGTGTTTGTGTCTGGAATGTGTAGGTTTCCTCTTTGCCCGATTTATTGCGTGCTATCAATTGTAGGCAACATGAATCCACCCAAGCCATTTCTTCATCTTTCCGTTGTATGGATGCTTGTATGGTATTTAGAACATTGCGGGTGGTATTCGTGTTGAGCTCTTTATAATTGCCTTTCAATGTACCAACGAGATCGTGTATGCGTGAGATTACTTCATAGTCATACATGAGCGTGCTCATTTCTGAGCAGAGATTATCGGCGCCATTTGTGAGTTGTGCAGCTGGTGAGCTGTCGAGCGAGTGACCGCCATGTGAGTATGCAGAATTAATTGGCAGCGTGTTGGAGTGACTATTGTTGCAGGAACTGCTATTGGATTTGAGACTTCCGCCGCGATTGAGACCTGGAAATAGAAAGAAAGTTGTCGATATTTTAGCGATGGGAATTTATTTTTCATATAGTTAGTTTGAGCTATTAAAGCTAAAGTAATGCTCATAGCCCTGCGGCTGACCGACTGGATTGAACTCCTGAAGCGGAAAGTCATGATCTTCAACACGCTCAGTATTTAAATGTGTTTTTCACAAGTTTGTGTCTCGTCATATTAGGTGGTCGTTGAGACTTACTAGGAGGGGTTCTTTGCGATCAATCTATTAAACGCCACGAGCTAAATACGAAATTACAGAAACGGCTAAGATCAATGCCTGAAAGTTCCTCAGTGTTGATTACGAAGTGCGAAATTCAACCTTAGCACCTTTGAGCAGAGTGTCTACAACTTCTTTTATGGCAGCCACTTCCCCTGTTGACGGGGAGGTCATGGCAGAAGATCCCTTTACAAACCCACCCATAAAGCTTCGACCCATCCGTTAAAATGCTCACTGCTTCTTTCCTCAACCCACTTCTCCACTTCCTATTATTCCTTGAGGGAATGTGTATGGATAAGTGTGTATAGAGAAGTGACTGCTTAGACCCACCTCAGAGAGGCACTGATATTTGTAATCAGGGACGAAATCGAAATGTTCAAGAATAAGTACTAAGTATAAAAAATAATTTTTCAAAACTAAAATACACACCAGCAGTTAATATTCTCGATAGCGTCGCAGAAGTACTATTATCCACAATTTCTACATCCGTCACGGGGTACATCCATTTGAAACTCAGCTTCTCGGTAGCGCCAAAATCATGAGACTGCTTCGGTGCGACAGAAACACAAATGACCTTATCATTGAGCAACAGCAGGCGACGTTGCTTCGATTTCACAATAAATCCAGCCTGATTGAACTCTACATGTGTGACATTATCCTCGCGCAACAGGTAACGTGGCCGATTACCATCTGTCGAGGTGAGTGAACGTGCATTGAAGGTGCCGGTGATGTGACCCAACATCTCCTTGAATCCCTGATATTGTTCCGCTTCACGTTTGCGTTCGTTTAGCATTTCGGCGAGTAGCTCCAATTGCGTTAGTGCCAATTGTAGTGACATACGATCGTGATGACCTTGTGGCGTATACTTGAGTATATCCTGTAGAAAGAGTATGAATTGTGGGAAACGTTGCACCGGCTTCACCATCAAACCGAAAAACGAGAGACGATCATGCGCGCTAATTTGTTTGACTTTAAAAAAGTCAGCTAGCGCTGATTTGCGTTTCTCTTCCATTTTGGCGAGTTCCATGGCTGCAGAGAAATTATTTATAAAGCCTGAATAGATTTCGAGTATGCGCGGCTTGCTGAAGGCATTCACGAAACAATCGCCCAAGCGTTCATCACGATCCCAGTTTCGTACACATTCGGCGAGTGAGATGCGGAATAGTTTGTGTGATTGCAGAATTTCGGGTAAGCGATGAAAGAGTGTAGCTATCTTGGAGGCGCTCAACACAGGTGGGTTGCTCTCTTCGAGAGGTTTCTTATAATCCTAAAATGGTCGGGGGTGTATAGAAAATGAGATGTTAGTTGGTAAATTACTTATATAAAAAAGTGAATTAACAAGAGAGTTTTACACAAAAGTTGAGGGAAATTTGGAAAAATAATAATCTTTTGATGATAGGAGATTTTATTTTCAATGACCAAATCAAACTATGTAAAAAGTCTTTTGCCAATCGGATATTGAAAATCGCTAGTGAATAATTTAAATCTATAATTTTTATAAACTAAGAAATATATGTGGACTTGTACCTATGTATTTAGATATTTATGCTAACATTTTGCTTTTGCTTATTAATTTGGTAACTACGAGTACATTTTTGGTAGGGTTGTTTTTAGATTTTTTTTTTGTTATTTCGTTATTTGAATTTTGATGGTTTAGTAGTAGTAGTAGTAGTAGTTGTTAGTAATGGTGATGGTGATGCAAATTATTGCGTGACGTAGGATTTGGATGGCATGTAAAGAAATAAAATTCGTAGATGTAGTAAAATGGATGAAATACTTAATCAAGTTGACTTGTAAGTTTTTTATATATGAGCTACAGTATGAACAAAAATAAATTTACTAAGCGAAAATGTGGTGACACTAATGCTAAAGGTAAATGTGCGCTAAAGAAAGAAGAGTGATAAAGAATGTTTAAAAATACTATACAGTCACTAATGCTTTTCGTTATTTTTTTATCTAAAATATCGTACATTGTAAACCAAAAACTATGTAAATCAATGTTTAAAAAATGAGATAAAATTAACACAAAATCAGCAAACTTCAAAAAATGGTCATAAAATTTTTCAACCAGAATTTTTAGAATATGCAGTTTTGTAGCTCATTGAATTTCAAATATTTTTTTTCGTAGTGGATATTCGACCGGAACTGCCGGTCGAATAATTTTTTTTTATTGGTCCGGAAATTCCGGATTATTAGTGCGCAATTGTTCGCCCGGGAAAAATTATTTAATTGGCATAATAACACAATCATTGCTCACATTTTAGCCCGGTGATGGATCTGGCGACGGCGAAGAAAAAAAAAAAATAAAAATAAAATAACTTCTGAATTGGGTAAATTTTACTAATGACAAAAAAAAGTTTGCTGAATTTTCGCTCACAGTTTGAAACATTAATTTACATGAATTTTATCATGATAAAAATATTACAAGGTAAAATCATTGAGTGGCAGTCTGACGTTTGCCAGCAATATAATTTTAAAATTCGAACTCAAGCTCACACAGACATTCTCATTTTTAATCTCAAACAACAACATTGTGAAAAATTTAATTTTTTTATTTTCAATTTTATATGATTTTAAAATGTTTTCAAACGTCAGAAAAATGATTTTACCCATGATAAAAATATAGTAAGGTAGAACCGCTGAGAGTCACTTTTAAAATTCTTGACGTTTCCAAACAATTTAATTTTTAAATTTACTCACAAACTCACACACACATTTTCATTTTCAATCTCAAGCAACAACAATTTCGAACAATTTCAATTTTTTATTTTCACTTTTATATGATTTTAAAATGTTGGCAAACTTCAAAAAAAAATTATGGCCGACAAATTGAGAGAACGGTTCTACCTTGCTATGTTTTTATCATGATTTTACCTACCTTTGTGAATGCAATTAATTGAGCGTGAATTTCTCTGCAAAAACAATTGTCTATCGCATCAACTTAAACAACAAAGTATTGGTCAACATTTTCCTTTTTATTGCTTTAATTAGGAGTGTGTTTGCTGTTCCAAGGTAACCAAAGTAACGGGTGGTAAAAACAATTTTTTTAAATCGAAAATTCCACAGAAAGCAAAAGCAAACTCTTGCTGTTCAAAATGAACACAAAATCCCACAATATTTACCTATGGACGGAACGCAATACCGATAATAAAAGACGAAAGCATTTACGGCAGACTGTTGAGTGGCTATTCCTGCGAGTAGACAGTACTTTAATGGCTAAGCTTTATTTACCGAGAATTCAGTGTATCGTAATTGGGTGCATTTGCGCAAAAATATACATACATATGTATGTAAGTGATTGAGTTATTTGGTACCCAATTATTTTTTTCTCCAAAAATATACAGAATTTGCTTTTTATTAAACACGTTTACACCATGTTTAAAAACATGAACACACATATACACAAGTTGATGCCAAATAGGTTGGCTACATAAGTTTGAATGGGAAAGAATCGATTTGTATATTTATGTATTTTAGCAAAATATTTATACACATACCGTTACCTCCAAAATTGAGCATACGGCTCTTTTTTGTTAATGTTCGTAATGTTTTACATGCTAAAAATTGTTAGTTAATTTTGTATTAAAGTATTGGTTATATTTTAGTAAACTCCATTTAAATCCAAGAATGATACTGTGTACAAAAATTAAGAAAAATCTGCAAAGTTTCAACAAAATCGGGAACTTTTTAATACCAATTTCTAAAAAGAATTCAGGTATGCAGTTGTAATCAGGAAAGAGGCTGTACTCTTCTACGTGAATAAGAAACTTATACTCCTTACTACTCTCAGAGTCATAGAACAAGGGGAAAGTATGCGCACTAACTGCGTGGAGCTGTGCTTTCCGAGATGTAACTTCACACAAAATTTCAAGTCCTTATTCCCCACCAGCACCAACTGGGACAACGAACAACCAAAACTCTGGAAGAATAGCCATATTGGGTATACTGACAATTCCATGCCGAAGAGAACAGGAGCTTATGCTGTAGAACCCAGAAAGCTCCATGTCACTATCATGAGATAAGGTAACTCTGTAAGGTAACTAAATATGTCTGCGACCGTATGTAGAAAGTAGAGCGAACAAAAAACAGATCTACATGCACTCTTACAGCAGGGCGGCACTCCTCGCTCTGATAGTGCACGAAGTTGCCTCAAAGCTTGGGCGGTACTGCCTGGAGCTTTTAATACTTATCGCATCCAGAAAGTGGATTTATCTCATTTTGGTAGCAGGACAAAGTGGAGTCATGGATAATGAAGTGACAGATATTCAAGCCAGATAACGGTCTTTACAGAGACTCATAGGGCTGGTTTCTCCAACTCCACTTAACTTAGTTTAGCAATTTTTTGGACTTACTTAAGTCAAAAGTTAGTCTACTTTTTACACAGCTTATTCTTGACTAAGTCTAAAAAATTGGCTAAACTAAGTTGAGTTGGAGAAAGGAGTCCTTGGTCTCAGGACTCTTTATTTTCTGCCTCAGAACTCCGTAGTGCGAAATTACTATGTCTGAATGAGAAAGGAAGCGCCACATTATTGGACAAGTACGGAAGGTAAGAGAAAAGCTAAGTACTTCATCCCAGATATGAACAAGAAGAAATGAAGTACTAGCTCACCTTTGTAGGCATGAAGTACGAATTGCTACAGGGATTTCACTAGGCAGTGAAGAGGAATGAAACTCTTGTCATAGGAGTTTTTAGCTCTGATCAGTGTAGGTTTTGTCTCGAAGAACAGCAAACAACAGAAAACCTTATGTGCACTGTTAACCCCTTACTAAGGCCATACTTCGCTTCCTAGGTTAACAGTTCCTAGAAGCACATAAAGTAAAGAACATACAGCCAAGGGACTTCGCGAGTTTTTTCAGCAATTTGTGTATCAAAGAAGAGCCAAACAGAAGTTTGTTACAATAAAATGTTCTCTGCCTTGTTAACTGGATGACCTGTTCCCATCTCTAAATCTAATTTAAGGCCAGAATTCTCCAGACTTATCCCCACATGCCCCTAAAACAGGCATGGGAACAGGCGTTGGCAGAACGCCATAGCAAGTGCCAAACTTTTGCCTGTGCTGCCCATCACTGCCCTAAAACCTAACCGACCTTTTGGTGAATTCAAACCGCTGCTTTAATAAAATATTTACTGCCTAATTTATCGGAAAACAAGGTATTTGATAAAGATTCTATGTGAACCTGTGGATCTTCTGAATACTCACATCTATGGTTAATAGTTCTGTATTCTTCGTTTGTCGATCAATGGCGAACGTTATACTTTCCATGTATAAAGATTTATCATGTTGCTCTATTCGTCACATCAACTTATGGGACTTTTATGGTTGGACTTGATTTCCAATATTCTGTCACGGTTTCTTTCCCCACGCAGTCATATGCTAGGTTATTAGCGAAATACCGCCCTGTTCCGGCATCCGGCCTCCTTTGTCCTTTCTGCAGTCAGACTATCTATATGTCCAATAAAAGCTAGTTCATCTGCTCATCAAGCGAAGAATAACTCTTGCCAACAGTTACTCTCTCAGAGCCCCCTCTCGACGAACAAAAACTGCGCTCTACAAATCTCACATCTTCTTTTATATGGCGCAGAAACGTGGACAATGAGAAGGGCTTGAATGTTTTCGAGACCACTGTTCTACGGGTACAAAGAAAAAACTACGTGACGAACTTAACGACAAAGACATGGACGGGATGAACAAGCGGCGCGCCACTTCGCAAAGAAACAATCGGCGAAGCATTTTAGTCTTGACCGAAACCGACCCACGGTGTTAGCGCCAAATAAGAAAAAAGAAAAATTTGATTACACCGGCGCAAAAAAAAGTGGTCCGAAGACCACTTTTGCATTCTTCGGAATTTTCGTAATTAACTTGAAATCTATGAAGTGTACGAGTCAAATGGACCTCAGATTCGGATTCAGTGGGTTGAAATACGTGTCCGTAGGTGGGTCTGGTTAAAAGCACACACCACTTTTTTTTTTGCTTTATGTGCCGGTGTTATGAACTAAGAAATCTGGTACATTAGTTATTGGAATATGGAATTTTGAAAGTTTGACTTTCAATGATTTAATTTGTTTGTTTGTAATGAATATAAGAACATATGTAGATGTACGAATATGAAGAAGTATGAAAATGAGTGCGTATACATATTTTTCAGCGTGCATTCGATTTGTGTGATTTATCTGATAAAGTGAGCGTGATATATGGAAAAGTTGAATGAAAAAAGTGCTTTCAAATTCGATTAATAACGCTTTCATATTATAGCCTCAAATAAATCTTAGTTTTAACTTTTTTTTTTTGGAATTTGATGAGCTTATTCGTTAAATGTAGTGCTTAAATTGCCCTATATTAGAAACGCTCAATACAAAAAACAATACCTCCACTTGAATTTTGTTTAAATATACTTAATCTGCTACTTTAAGAAATAATTGACTTTCAACTTTTTGTAAATATTTCAAAATTAGTATATACGAGGGGTGATGCAAAAGTTATAATAATGAAAGTTTAACACGTTGATTAGATTAAGACAAAAAAAAAAATAATTTATTTTTCTATGTATTTAGCTCTCTAACAAGTAAATACTTTTTGTTCATTTCTTTTCTAAGCACACGATTCCCTTAGAAAAAAATCTTTAATTTGACCCTCCAAAAATTCCTTTTTTTTGGTTTCTTATGTGAAACAACCAACCGACTATCCTTACTTTTGAAACACCCCTCGTATATATACAAGTATATACTACGCATGCATTATTAGGGGCAGTAGTTGGCAATTCTAAGGACAAGCAAATCAAATTGAATGAAAATAAGAAGAAAATATCTTGCTCAACGATTGCGAAACTGAATGCATATAGCAGGCAAACACTCATATGGAATTTGATTTGCAAACACAGTTATTAATACATACATTGACTAGACGTTGCAAGGTGGCCACATATGAGTTTTCACTATGCACAATTGCCGCCACAATGTGACGCCGTTTCAGCTGTTGCTGCGATAAGCCTGGCGGTGCGGGTGGCAACATTGGCGTAATGAGGCGGGAATGCGCATTGTTTGCAGTGCCATTGGCGCGACTGCCCGGCGGCAACATTAGATCTAAATCGAAACGTGATGACGTTAAAGCGGCCTCTTCATCGTCGTTCTGCAATAACAACAATTTCAACAAATGTCAATAAAATTCTGAAAAATCTTGTTTTCGCTTTTTTCCACTTCGTTACTCACCTCTGGCACACCAGGCATTTTATTAGCGCTCAGCTTTTGTGGTGATGCATGCGCTGAATCGCCGCAAGCTGAAAGCGCTGCTGAATCCGGTATATCAATGCTTGAGGCTGCCGATTGGCGGCCATCTCGTCCACCCACATCATACTGATGTGACGAACCGCGCCGTATCGAGAACCAGCGCGACAATCGCCCACCTGGCGACTCACCTGGTGTGGTGAGATCCTCGCGAGCGCTTTGATGTGCTGTCGGCATGGTGCAGGCGCTAGCACGACGTGTATGCGTGCTACTGCCACTGCTATCAGCGGCGCCGTTGCTGGCCGCCGAATTTATTGCGCAATTCGTGGATGTGTTGTTGGCAGCGTTTCCACTGTTCGAGGAACTCGTGCGCCATTTGTCAAAGGACAAATGCTGTTTGGCCTTGTTGAGTGTGGAACGCAATTGTGAATTGCGTTGATTGGTTGCGCTCAACGACGTCACGCTGCTGCGTTCACGTTCGCGTTCACGTTCGTCCTCCGTTGCTGCTTCTTCGTCGGAAGCTGAGTGCTGTGTGCTGCTATTCGCGGCGTTGGTTTCTTGATCTATCGATTGCTCCGAACACCAACTATCCTCGGATTGTACGGAGCGTGTAGAGGCGTTGTGTTCGAGACGCTTCTTTGAAGCTGAATTTGTGGATGCGGCGCTTTGGCTATTGCTTGCGGTATCTGTGTTTGCAGTTGCAGTGCTTACACCAACGGCCGCTGAGCCGCCGTTGGTGCTGATACTTCCGCCAGCAATTGTGTTATTTGTATTCGCAACTAGGGCGGCTGTGGTATTTTCCGCCTCGTTAGTTTGCTTGCTGACGCTGCTAGGGCTGCCACAGCTTTTACTATGCTGATGATGATGCTGCTGCTGTTGTTGCTTTTGATATTGTTGCAGCGGTGCTGCAAGCGTGTTAGAATTTAATAGCGTATGTAGGCCGTTATATGAGGTGCGCGATGAGTTTAGCGGGTCGTGACGACGCAGCGGCGTATTAGGGGCGTTGTGATGCAATTGTGCCGTAGTAGTAGTCGTGTTGCTGCCGTTGTTGCTATCGCCGTGCGGAGATAGCTCAGAGCTATTAATATCGAGTGCAGGTAGGGAGTTCTCCCACGAGCCAGAATTCAATTTGGACTCATCTGTTGGAAGATAGAGAGAAAAAACCAAAAGAGAAAGGATTTAAAATTGATTTCGATCAAAGAAGCAATGCTTTTTGATTAAATGGAGCAAACAATTTATATGTGTCTGTGCTTAGCAGCCAAGGCATAATGATGTGTTACAGGTTGTCAATATATTTATCGAAGTAAATATGGATACATTTATCGCTATCGTTATCGACACATACATATATCGATGCCTCAATGAATATATACATATAGGGTGGTCCTTAAATGTAGGAAGCACATTTTTACATCAGATTTCCGAAGCCTCAATCCCTACGTCGATGCTAATATATTCGAAGATATCGCATAAATTTTGGTCCCGATTGAAGGTGGTTAAGGCGTGTCGCACAGGGGTCAAAATTCAGATTACCCTATGAAGACTTCTTAACTAACTCTAATCGGGAGCAAAATTTATATGTGATATCCGCGACTTTAGTAGTATGTATCTATTTGGGGTATTAAATGAAAAAAAATAAATAAATTTTTTGAGTCTCTATAGAGGACTCTGTACTTTGCCCCCTGTGCGACTCGCCTTAACCGTCTCCAATCGGGACCAAAATTTATATGTGATATCTGTGACCTTGGTATTACCGATTCAGGGAGTGAGACTGAAAAAAAATCGTGTATTTGATTTTAAGGATCACCCTAATATATATATATCGATATCATGAACAAATATTTGCCACGTTAACATTTTGCGGCATTTCTTCCCCTTTTTAGTGTGCTTTTCATTTTGTCAAAGAAATGGATGAACGAAATCTATTAGAGCACAATTTTTCTATATTTTTCATTGATATCAGTTTATATTTCTCAATGAGATTTTTTTCTGATGATGTTTTGGAAATTTCAGGACCCCTAATTTTATTCATTTTTATGAGAAATATTATTGCCTATTTTTATAGACCTTCTAAAGGTCATTTACAGATCGCGCTCTGTCGATTTAGATCAGAAATACGATTTTGTAGATTTATGAGTTTTGAATGACTATTTTTGATTCGATTTCAAAGATCGAATATGATCTGAGAAAAGGATATATAGGCCTTTAAAATGGTATAAAATAATCCATTGTCGGACTTGGCTTGTTGGGATTTTTTATCGGGTAAAAAAAAACCATATTTCCCTTAATTTTTAAAATTTTGACCATCGATAAAATTAAACCTGTTTTTAAATAAAATGATAGCCCATTTTTCGCAATCGCATAAAACTTGTCGAAGTTAGTCGACTTTTCTTAAATACGGCCTTAAATGTATACATTGATCACATACCATTTAAAAAAAGAAAAAATGTTTGGTGTATACTAGATTTGACCCAAAGAGGCAAGGGATTAAATAAGGATAATTTAGGAATTTAAATAATCTGAGCCTGCATAATACTTAAATGGTATGTAATCAATGCAATCTTAAAATTTTCGAGTGTTTTCATTGATCCCAGAAAATTATATTGACCTCAAAAGGAAAGAACTCCTTTTCTTGCGTGTAATTCCTATGGGAAAACTAAAGGCTCGATGCGGGACCTCTTAGAATTGTCCTATACCAAATGCTAAAATTTGAGTCTTATTCCGGTTGTTTTTTTTTGACGTGGTCTAACGTACATACATGTATACTTAATACATATGTACACCTACTAAAAACTCAAGTTTGCAAGTGAAGTGTCATGCTCAACATTTGTCAATAAAAAAAAACAGTTTTCAAACAAAACACTTTAGTATATTTAACACATTTATTCGACACTTTCGTTTATCTGTTGGCGCTCCGAAAGGCCATTAGCGTCCATTAAATCAACAAACTAGTGAATGTCAGCAATTCAAGCGCAAGCAAGGAATCGTTTAAAATAAAAATCAATTCGCACACACTAACGAGTGCCAAGAGTACGGGCATATGTATGTACATAAATGAATATACATTAGACTGTGTCAAATAAAATGAAATTTTTTACTTTCGGATCCATATAAAAATTTCGTTACAAGTCACGAAAAATTATTTGTGCGAAATTGCAGACACTTATCTTCATTTTTCAGTTAGCGCTCGCAAAAATAATATTTTTTAATAAAAAAAAAAAAAATTCCGCAACTTGTTTTTTTTTTAATAAGAAATTATATATGACAAATAAAAGAAATAACTTGGTAGGCCATTCAATTTTAGTGCAGTAAGTGAAAGTTTGAAGTAGCTAAGTCTTACCGTTAATTTTTCGCAATTTTTTTTGTTGAAGGTTTCGTTCACTTCTTTCTATATATTTAAACAAGTGTACGGAAGAAAACGACAAAAAAAGATTGCCAAAAACTAACGGTAAGTATTATATTAAAATTGACTACGAGGATTTTTTTATTTGTTATATTTAATTGTTTATTATTTAAAAATAGCGAAACATTTTTTTTTTCAATACAAATTTTATATTTTTGCGAGCCACAATTATTTTTTTTTGTGACCGACAATGAAATTTTCATATGGTACCGAAAGAAAAAAATCATTAGTTTTATTGGATCCAGTCGCATATACAAACATATGTACATGTGTATATACCAAATATACATACATACAGTATCGGTCATATCTATAGCACGCCATTTCAAAGTGATATTGTGTGCCACTTATGTTTATTTATTTATTTATTTTTAAGAAAAAAATCACTTTGAAATGACGTGCTATACGTATGACCGATACTGTATGTATGTATCTAAAAATTTATTTATTTAGAAACAAAGAACGGAACGTCGGCCACTTGTTTGGGTTTGGGTTTGGTTTGCGGTGTCATAAAAGACGGCTATGTTCTACAAAAGTGATTGTCACCCACGCATTGGCTAGTGAAGTGCATCCACGTACTGGAGGTTTGCTGGTCAAATACATAAGAATATACATACATAGTGGATATGTATACGTACATACATATATGAACATACATTGTACATACAAACATACATTTTACTTTTTACTGCAAAGCTAGATTTGTGCAGATATAAAATACAAACATTTATTTCATGAATTATGTAGAACGTAAATTTTTTTATTGCAACATCCATATGGAATACCGCTTAGGGGCAGCTTAATTTTAAATTGTTGCCTTTATGACCAATAGGGCAAGCCATAAAGTGCTTTAAGCTTTAAAATCATTCAAATGAGCGTTTTAAAGCCGTTCACGTGCATGGGCGGCAATCCAAATATGTATGTACATACATATGTACATATATATGTATGTGTATATAATTCTAAAGTTTAAAAGTTCCACAAAAATATTAGATATATAGAAAACATTTCGCAGCGGTTTTAAATACTGGACTGAAACGAATTTTCGGAAAAAGTACAAATTTTTGTGTAGGTGCATTTTAAAACCGAAACCATAGGGGTATTCACGATCCGGTGCATACTGTCTAGGATAGGGCATAGATAGCATAAATAGCATGATTGCTGTTGTTTCATGTGTTCAAACAACAACAAAATTAGCCAACCATGCTATTTATGCTATTTATGCCAGTAATGCACCATGCTAGACAGTATGCTCCGGATCGTGAATACCCCTCATGTTTTCAACGATAAAGACGTAAGACCTAAAAGGACAATGCCATTTGCAGAAATGGCCTGATGAAAATATTTTTAAAAGGATTTTGTTTTTTTGAATTCATAAAGCTCTCAAACAAAGAGCATGAACAAAATTTTAAAATTTTGCAATTTTTTTCTTCGCGTTGCATATTGTTGCGAATTCATTTTGCAAAGTGCAGGTATCGCAAACCAATCCATCCTAATGTGAATGTTTATACATAAAAAAACTGTGTATGTATGCATGTGGGCTTTAAGTAGTTTTATTTTATTTTTAATGCGCATTTGAGTGACTAGTTTAATGAGTAATCATGGATTTGAAAAGTTAAAGTGAGTAGTTTTATATGAATACAATTGCTCCTACACATGTATGTACATAGCCGTGTACATATAGTGACTTAAAAAAGTGCTCAAAAGTTGATTTTCTTTAAAAATTTACAGTTTGGTTCAGCTAACATTTTTTTGTTAATTCTTTATAAAAGTCTTGATTATGCTAATAGCCAAAAGGTGTGAATTTAAAGATATTTTATGGGTACGAATAATGTTTAGCCCTCAGATTTTTCTGAAATAAACATGCATTTTGTAAGAAAGAAAACATACACAATTAAAAAAAATTAAAAACGTGAACATTGGGTGGGAAGGCCGGTAAAGTTTACCCACAGAAATTTATTGTTTTTGTGAAACAAACAAAATGAAATATTCATAACAAATTCCTTTCTTAAAAACTAATAGCGCAGCTTTGTAACTTTATCGAAAACAAATATTTTGAAAAAAAATCGGGAATGAACTGCTGAGTTTTCAAAATTCTAGTTAATAGGTTAATACAAAAATTTGACAAAAACACGCTTAGACCTTGTTGTTTTCTCAAATTTTCTTTAAAAAAATATAATTGCCAAATTCGTGCTGTCCTAATGGATGTATCAAGTACGAGGATGTTGGAGAGCAGGGGGAAATCCTAGAGGAGGTGAAGCCGAAAAAGAAGGCCAAGGGCAAGAAGGCGTGCACACCATAATCATAAGTATCGAGCCGTATGAATTGGACGAGCCTGTAAAGAAGGGCAAAAAGAAGGGCCTAAGAAAAAGGAAAAAAAGGAGACATCGACTGGTGCCAAGTTGGCACTGAAATTTAAAATGGGCGGCGAATAAAAGAGTAGCAAGAAGATGTTTGGGGAAAAAGAGGCCACAAGACCTGTACCGCAGCCACCACCGAAGAATAGTAAACCTGTTTTGTAAATGGAGAAGCGGGCCAAGGCAGCAGCTAAAGCAGCGACGTTTTCCCCAAGCAGCATTAGCCTTCTAAAGCCGAATTGGTGCGCATTTTTAAGCTGAATCGCAGATTTCATTCAGCATTTTCTAAAAATAAATCACAAAATTAAAAAAGAACCGTATAAGTCATACTAAATAGTTCCACTCAGCGATTTTAAGCAACAGCTTCGAAAATTGGCTGCATTAATGTAAAACAATTGAAATTAATCGCTTGCGTTACTAAAATCTTATATCCATCCATTATTTTATCTTGTAGGAGGAGTGGTAAACACAATAATTTGATATAGATCGCCTTGGATTTCGGAACATTGACAATTTTTCAAAAAGTTGTTAGTGAAAATACGTAATTTTGCGCCGGACATCCAGCTTTGACACTAAAATTTAAAATTTTTTCATTCAAAAGTCATAAGTGAATAATAATTAGTTATTGGTCATAACTGATAAGTAATTTTTCGGTAGTCATTAATCATAAGTCTCTAATCATCTGTCATAAGTCGTTAGTATTTAGTAGTCAATCCTTTGTCATAATTTAGTGATCAGTCATAAGTTTTAAGTCACCACTCATCCACTCTTCCCAAAATACTGGCTAAGCTATTATTTTTTTTTTCAAATAAAAAGCGCCTTACAATAAAATATAATCTATTTGAAAAACTGTCTAAGGAAAAAACAATTTAAATTTTAAATCAATAAAGCTTCGATTTTAATATAATGCAGATCAAATCATCTACATAAATCATTATTACTCATCCAATTACATGCGTTCATGTCAACCTACTCAGCTGTCAATATAACTATTATGTACTTATTTAAAACAATCAAAAAGGTGATACTTAGGTGCAAAATCGCTACAAGTGTATACCGTTAGGTACAAATTTTGTGTGGGAGAAGATTAAAATATATGTATATGTATGTACATATGTTGCGCAACAGCTTATTTCGTTGGCTACTACTTCAAGCGCGCTTAATATGGAAACTTGTTTGTCCGAAAGAACGAATAGCTTCCGTGGCAATTTTTATTAATACATTGCTTTGGAAATCTATGTATAAAAAAAATTTATTTTTAAAACTAAAAATTGTATTAAATACATTAAATGAGCAATTCTTGTTCATATATATGTATGTATATATATCCATAGCGTTCTCGGAAACGGCTCTAACGATTTTGATGATATTTTGTACTCAGATAATGTTTCGGATTTTAAGGTTACCTGAATAGGCATTATCTTATTAATTAAAACTTCATAATATGGATATAAAATGGAAGGTATTTTAAAGATCCCTAATTCAAAAATATTTTTAATAGGGTTGCCGCCTATTTTGAATCGCATGCTTATTTAATTTTTTGCACAGAAAAAAGTTAAAGTATTACTATTCATGGGTACCAAGAGAAGGTTCTTAAGTAATGCTTTCCCTGCGTACAAGGTGTTACCCCTTAGGATAATAGTGTAAGGTTGCCACTTATTTTCGATTCTTCACAATTTATCTAAAACATCGCAATATGGATATCAAATGAAAGGTATTGTTGAGAACTTTGGTCCGCAAATATTTTCGATCAGGATTGTTACGCTTCTATGTAATACAAATTTTTATTTTGATAATTTCAATCAGCATTTTTTTGTATGTATACAAAGTTCATATATGCTCAAGATATGTACTATCCATTCCAGCGTATTTCGGAATAAGGCTGCCACCTACATTTTAGTGTAAGAAATTTACTTAATAGATATCGAAATCCAATTTTTTTATTTCCACAATATTTTTTTAAAAAGCTATCCAAATGAGACGTATTTGATTCCAAACCTTGAAAACTTTAAAAAGTATATGTACTCCGGGCAAAGCTCGGTCAACCTGGTGCTATAAATTGAATTTCTTATTTTGTAACTTTATTGCCAGGTATGTACATAAATAAATTAAGTAGAATATAAACGCTCCTGACTGACTCTGCCTCCATAATGTCTGGCCATTTCGCCCATTTGCATAGACAAAACCAGTTAGTCACCTACCATTAAATTTGAACTTCCTGCTCACATACTGATCTAATTTCTATTTAAGTACAAACATAGCCAGTTTCCTATGTCCGTCTTTCAATGAGCATTTCAATTGCCCTTTTGCAAGCCTATGCAAATATTCACATTTAAATGTAAATCCAATTCATCCATTCATTCAAAACTAAACCAACCACTTTTCATCGCCCACTTTTACGTCATCCAGCCACAGTGTTGGTTGGCCAAAGAGGGCAGATACACAGAAAAAAAGAGCAAAAAACGAAGTTAGTAGAGGAGAAGTTTTACTACTATTTGTTATTTTTGCGCTAATGTGAACTTGAAGATATGTATGTATGTAGGTGATTTGAGGCAATATGTTGCACGTGGTAAAGAAGACAGATTTGTGAACAAAATGAAATGCCTACCCATACACAGGTGCGTGCATGTGTGATTTCAGACTATAAAAGTGTATCTATTTCCTTACATACGCCACAATATGGTTGCTAAGGTAATCGATTCGTAAGCAAATCCATTTCCAGTTTGCTCTGCCCTTTCAAGGAGATGCAAATGAGCTTCCTCAAGCGCTTCGATTTCAACCAACCTTTACTTTGAAATTGAAATGAGAAAAGCAAGAGGAAAAAGATTGTCAATTCAGAAGCTCGTTCTGTTGATAAGAGGCGACTGGAAAAAGGCTTGTGGGTTGAAACTAATAAATGGAATAAAGTAAAATAAGAGCAGCAAACCGGCATTACAACGCGATTTTTGTTTATACAAGTCTGACTATACATATATATGCGGCTGCATTAATTTGATCAGTCGTGAGCCTTTTTTGCCTACTCGACCTATATTTGAATAGGAGTAAGTATATATGCCCATTAGGGTGGTCCAAAATAAGTAAAGTCGGAATTTCCTCTCACCCCTAGGATTGCTCTATAACGAAAAAATAAACTCCTATTTTTTATTTTGAAATCAAAAAATATTTAGAGGTCTCTCAAAGCGCTCAAAGTTTTCCATGTATTTTATATGGGGAAAAACCAAAAATCGATATTTTTCGATCGGAAAACTCAGTTTCTCTTCAGGAGACTTCCAATAACAATGGCCAATTGTTTATTTAACCATTTTTTAATAATAAAGATTTTTTATTTATCCTCCGAACCTATAAAAAATATAGTAACTATGAAAAAATGGTTTAAAAACAATTGGGTTTTACCGTCGAAAAATATTGATTTCCGAGAATTCTTTACCATTTCTACGAAAAGTTGTTTTTCTCCCATATAAAATACATGGAAAATTTTGAATGCTTTGAGTGACCTCTAGGTATTTTTTGATTTCAAAATAAAATATATGGGTATATTTTTTTTTGGTATAGGAACAATCCTAGGGAGTGAGAGCATAACAATTTCGAGTTTACTTTTTTTTCATGCATTTTTGCACCACCCTAATACCCATATACGCATATCTTTTCCTGTGACATACAATGTTGTCCACAAAGACAGGCGATTTGTCTTCGGTGCAAGAGGAGTTTTTTCCATATTTCGTACTTTTAATTTTTGGAAATATTGTAAACGTTTCTATGGTGACCTTGTACCTTCTTGTTAGGCTTCCATGCTATATTTGAAACTTAATACTTAAGCCCCAGGTTAGGTTTGCTTAGGCATGACTAGATGAAATGTAAAAAGGGGCAAGCGCTAAATGCCCCATTTGTTTTAGGAACACTTGGTGAGAGAATCAGTTAGCTCCGCTGTTTGCATAAGCATCCCGACTATTAGTGTGGCGGCAGTTAGGGTTGCCCTCATAGCCAGTTGAAAATTATTGGCAACGGAAACTTTCTTCATCAAAAACTTCTTTGACTGCGATATTAGACTGATCCATAATTACGGTAAATTGGAACAGCGATCAGTATATACTTGCGTTGAATATACCCCATACTTGTTCTTCTTCTTCTTATTTGGCGCTGTAACCGCTTTAACGATTTTGGCCGAGTTCAGCAAAGTACGCCAGTCGTTTTTCTTCTGTGTCAACTGACGCCAATTAGAAATGCCAAGTAAAGCTAAGTCCTTCTCCACCTGATCTTTCCATCGTAGTTGGGCGAAATCTTCCAACTAAAGGCCTCCAGTAGGCACGCATTAGTTCCAACCCTAACGGATCAATATAATACCTAACGGATCTATATAACTTTATTCCTGCTAGAAGTAAATACATTCATTATTTGTTTCCATTAAGACAAAATAATGTCAATAAGCAATATTTACATACATACATCCTACTGTTTTGTCGACCACTTGAAAACGCACAATTGCGAGCATCTAATAGATAACACTACGGCACATTAGTAGACAATTATTTGCTATGCATTTGTGGCATACAAAAAATAAAGACGTTTACAATTTCAACGTAAATTGGTACATACAACCTGATAATCTCGTTTTACTTTTACGATGCCTCAGCATCTTCTGTAAACATGGGCGCGAAATATAACACTTGTAACGCAACTCACTTGCTTTGAAATTATAGATCATTGCAATAACCTTGCTGCTGACGCCGCCTCCCGCCGCCGCATTTGGTGTCTTACTATGTTGCCTGCCTGTACAGGAGTTTGCTAGTAGCTATTAAGCATACAAATAGCTGTTCGAACTCACATTTATTCGTGTATATATACATATATATATATATATATATATATATAACAAATATGTAGATATAAAAATGTACACTAGGGTGGTCCAAAAATGCATGTGAAAAAGTAAAGTCGGAATTTTCTATGATTGTTCTATACCGAAAAAAATATACTATTATTTTTTTTATTTTGAAATCAAAAAATATTTAGAGGTCGCTCAAAGAGCTCAAAATTTTCCATGTATTTTATATGGGAGTAAAACAACTTTTCGTAGAAATGGTAAAGAATTCTTGAAAATCAGTAGATTCCCAATAATAATACCCAGTTATTTATTAAATAATATTTTCATAGCAACTATATTTTATAGGTCCGCCAAAACCCCAGAAAATGCAATGAAGGGATAAATAAAAAATCTTTAGTATTAAAAAATGGTTAAATAAACAATTGGGTAATGTTAGTGGAAGTCTTCTGAAGAGAACCAGAGTTTTCCGAACAAAAAATATTGATTTTCAAGAATTCTATACCATTTCTACGAAAAGTTGTTTTTCCACATATAAAATACATGTAAAACTTTGAACGCATTGAGCGACCTCTAACTATTTTTTAATTTCAAATTAAAAAATAGGGGTTTATTTTTTTAATATAGAACAATCCTAGGGGGTGGTAGCATTAAAATTTCGATTTTACTTATTTGGGCCACCCTAATGTACAGCCATACACACATTTAAGTTTATTTCGCATTTGTGCCACTGTTTGATCAATTTCTCATTTGTTTATTTATTTGTCGCCTCAACGCCATCAACCAACTAACTTGTTGTGTTGCCGACATTAGGCGTCGGCGATATCTGTGCGCTTTGTGCAGATTCATATCTCACACCGGTTCTATAATAACATAGCATCAATATGTACCTACATACATATGCACCTATGTATGTAGCTATGTACTATATATCTTGGCAGTTGTGTGTTTGGTCGCTGGTTGACATGATTAATCGATTTGTTCCTGTGGCAATATTACGCATCGTTAGATGCGTGTTGTCACCACTTGGCTTTATTGGCTCTTAGCTTGCTGCCAGTCAAGTGGAAATGCGTTTTCTTGTCGTCGTGTATTTACCTGCTACCCACATTCATTCATTCTATAACGTGTTTACAAATATTTACATAAGAGTGCCTCACGAAAAAAAGTTGCTGTTTTTCAAGGGATTTATAAAGCTTATTATATCATAAGATTCGCGCCAAAAATATTTCCGAAAAATATTAAGATTTTCGTGAGCTGGGCCGATTTTAAGAGAACTCCAAAAACAGATTTTTTTATAAATAATGTTATGATACTCTTTAAATATTTTTATAATAGCACAGTTCAAGCTTAAAAGGTCTGCATAAAAATGCTTAAAAATTAAATCAACAGAATAAAAATATATTCGGTTCAGCTCACGTTAATCTCAATATTTTTCCGAACAATTTTGGCAGAAGTCTTAAATTATATGTAATACCTTTTTTTTGTATGGAGAGCGATACACCCTAATGTGCATATATACCTAGATACATACAAATGCAGACGCATATATTTGGCTAATACAAGTATTACTGTTTGAGAGCTTCTTCTCTGGTGACACTTTCATGGTAAGTCAACACGTCCAACTGCAAATGAGTTAGCAAAGCAACAGAAAAAACTCCGTTCATGGTTTCGATTTCAATTTATGTCTATCATTGAATTTTAATCGGATGTCTTTTTAATGGGCGTAGAGACACTAGTTTGAAATATCGTTTGCTCTGTGCAGTTTTTTTTTACGCAAAATCTGATTTTCAGCTTAGTAGTTTAGACTATTGCCATTAATGGAGAAATCGCAGTGAACTTCCTCTGGCGACTTAAAAAAACAAATTTATAAATCAAATGAAAAAGAAGCAGGTAGTGACGGCCTTGCGTAGTCTAAGAGACTTCCTTCATACAATTCGTTTCTTGCCTTCCGTTTATTTTGTGCAAACCACCATTTAAGTCATATGCTCGAAATTAATATTTGCTTGACTTAATGAACATTTTCGAGAAAATGCGTACTGAAGTTAGTTAAGCTATAAAACATTTTGTGAGATAGCCCTTGCTCGAAGTAAAAGTGGATTTTTTCCAGAGTGCCTAGATTTTAAAACTTCTACCCATCAAAGACTGCTAGCAGTATTTAAAAACTCAACCTTTCAGCTGATATTTGTTAGCGGCAAAAGTGGTAGTAGTTTGTTGTTCACATATGAGTCTTCTGTATTTTTTCTCTAATTTAAAAAAGGATATAATTAAAAAAGTTTTGTCATAATTTGTTATTTTATCACATATATGATCGAAAATATTTGAATGGGACCCATTTATATTCAATTACTTTATTGTTATAAAGTAAAAACCTAGCATTTTTTATTGAAAAAATATACGCTTTTGCTACAATTTGATGTCGAAATCTATTGAACAGTTCAGAATTATAAAGGGATTTTCAATCGCCGCGGGTAGACTGTTGTCTGGCGGCAGGAGGTATTTTGTTTTGCCACCTTTTAACACCAGACACACGCGATTTGCTTCCCTATCTAATTCCGATATAGTCATTGGGTTTTACCGATGATGTCGATGTCGTCGGCATACGCCAGCAATTGTACCTTTTTATAAAGAATTGTGCCTGAGCGGTTCAGACCTGCGGCCTTCTCTGAAAAACTATTTGGAAACAAATGGCTTGCAGAGGACGTTCCCACTTCTGACGGAGCTGGTTGTATTGCTGAACGTCATTCTACACAGCCATATTAGTTTCGCGGGGGCACGAAATTCAGACATCGTGGTGTAGATATTACTTTTTCGTGCTGTCGAAAGCGGTTTTAAAATCAACAAATAGTTGGTGTAAGTCGATTATACATACTTTCTCGAACCTTCCATGTGTTGCATGGCATAAGGTAACCTTATCCCAGATCTAAAGCCACCCTAATAAGGCCCAATCAACTGACGGTGGGCTTCAGTCTTTCCCACAATAGCCTCGATAAGGCATTGTAATCTACATATGGTTAGAAGGCTGATACCGCGGTAGTCGGTGCATATAGTGGGGCCGCCTTTCTTGTGGATTGGGCAGAGCACACTTACAGTCGTTGGACATGCGTTCATCTGGCCATATTCTGCATAAGAGTTGATGCATGCACCTTATCGACTCCTTGCCGTCAAACTTGAATAGTTCAGCTGGTAGGCCGTCGTCCGCGTAATTGCTATTCGTACCTCGTCATACTCAAGCGGTGGGACATCGACTCCATCATCATCGACTTTTCCACAACTTTCCATGCTGCTACCATTCAGTTGGGTGGAAAAATGTTCCCGTCATAATTTAAGTACGTTCTGGACATCGGCCACTAGGTTATAGCCCCCAACATCGGTCCCAAATAGCGCCATCTGTTTCTGCTTATTTCTCAGTCACTAATTTAAACCATATTCCGCATGGATGATTTGAGGCTATGGTTACCTGAGGTTGCGTGAATTCACCACCAACATCAATATGGTTAGACCCCGCTATACTTTTTTGTGTCGGGTTGCCAATAAGCCATACGCGACCATGGAGGCATTTAAGCAGTGTTATATTCGTGTGTTGGTGTTGGTTGATTATTCCAACAGGGTGGTAAGATGATTTATTTTGGAACGAATTTCCGTCATTCCTTGTAAAGTTTGGTTGCAGTGTCATTTCGAACGAAAAATGATACTGAAGATGGCATAACGTCTGCAAACCAAACCTGACGAGGGATGACGGAAATTCGTTCCAAAGTAAATAATGTTATATTCCATATATCGTCACCTAAAGCTGAAAAGGTGCCAAGTCCATTTTTTGAAATTGTTCAGGAGAGACGAAAAGTCGATGTAGTTTCATATTACCTGCTGCATAAAAAAAAAAAAATTGGAAGAAATGGACTTGGTACCTCTTTACCTTTTTGGTAGCGATATAATGGCATTTGAGTCCTTTAAAAAAAGCACATTTTCGGTGATACTTCACACACAGCTTGTTCTAGTTATTCGATTACATTTCAACCTCTACGAGTACCAGTCCTTATGTAAAAACTTTTTATTCTCCGGTCTTCATCTTACCCTTTTTCACGCCAAGATGTCAATGACACCGTGTACAGCCCAAACACTTCCCCAAATTTATTTCAAAATTCTTAAGAAGTTCAGATGAACAAGAAGAATAAAACATTTTTGTGTGCATAGTGCGTGGTTTTACAACAGAATCTGATATCTTTTGCGAACGGCATTAAATATGAAAAAATTTCCGTAAACAAATAACTACATACAGTGACTCAAACAAATGAACACGTGTTGCTTTTTATAATATTCGTAATATTTTTCCAGCTAAATTTTTTTTTTGTTATTTTTATATAAAAATATCGTCTAAGCTTCAACCAAAACGCATACCCAAAAATTTTCTACAAAATCAGAATAAAAAGTTGAAATTTTGATGATTTCGAGTCACTGTATAGCAATGGAACATTAAATTGGCCGATTGCCTTTCCATGAAGTATGCATTAGTTTGTTATTGGTTGAATAGTATTTTTTTTTTTGCGATTAATAACAGCAATTAAAGCGAATTTTTGCAGTTAGGAGAATAATGGCGCCTCAACTGAAAGTTTAATAAACAATTTTAATTATGGCGATGAAAGTTGCTAAGCATTTGTTATATGTACCTCTGCATGTACGCATGCCAATTTTTGCATAACACGCAAAGGTGAGTCAAGTGCAAATGTTTGCCTAATGTAGTCAGTGAAAACTCGCAAGCAAAGAGAGTTGAGAATGAATTATTTGCGCCTCGCTTGCATAAAGCTTTTAATAAAATCTGATTTCAGACTATTCCCTTTTAACTTCTTTAATAAATAAACTTTCACTCTTTCAGCTCTACTTTGTAATGAAAATATTAACGATTCCTTCTGTGACAACATCTTAGCCTTTCATTGGACTAAACCGGGCGTAAACAAGTTAATCATTATCATTTCATATGCTTCAAAGGTGCGATTACAGATTAATTACATGACGTTTGCTAACAGATGTACGTATGTATAAAGACTTGTATATATGTATGTACAATTGTATATACAAAGTGCATGCAGAAACAAATGTTTTTGATTAAGACTCGGCCTTAACACGTAACAAACACAATGGCGTGCTTCTAATCACCGAACTACAACATCAAAGTCCTACTGAATAAATTAGCGCCAACATTTACTATGTAATTACTAGTAGTGTTGGGAAGTACCGAGTACTTTTGAGCATCGAGTTCTTTGGTGTCGGTTACTTTTTGAGAGTATTGAGTACTTTCTTTTAATATACAAATGTTGCTAACATTTCAATGCCTCGTGTAGAAATATCACATGCTGGCGGCACTTTATTAAAATGAATATATTAATCCTAAATTATGTACATCAATTGAACTGGGCACAAGTATTGTACTTTACTTTATTATTATTATACTTGAAATTGAGTACAATCATTTATGAATACCGCTCAATGTATTTTTAGGTATTTATTCGACACATAATAGTGAGTACCTTGAATCAATTGTGATCATTGGAACAAAGTGTTTTTAAGTACTGAGTACTTTCGAGTTCTTTTAAGTTCCGGGTACTTTCGAGTTTTTTTGTGAGTACTGAGTACTTTGGAGTACCAAGTATCAATACTTTTAAAAATCGCGTTCTTTCGATTCTTTTGAGAATAGAGTTCTCAGTATTTTTGGTATCGATACTGCCCAACACTAGTAATTACGTTAGTATATATGTCTACATATTTATATATATACATAAATATATGATCTAGGTATGCATGTAGATATGTGGTACTGTTCCTTGTGTAACAGCAACTGCTACTCAATTTATAATTAATGGACTACTCAGTAAGTAAGTACTTACATACGTCCCTTTTTATCATCTCACTGCCTTCCAACGAGTTGTTGCTACTATTATCGTTATTGCTTTTACACGTGCGGGCGTATCATTATGTGGCAGACATTTTGGCTGGACTCTTCATTAATTAATTCCACAAATTCCAATCCTTAGTTTATTATGTACATATATGTATATGTGTGAGATGGCTTTGTGCTATTTTATATGACAATTGGTCGTCAACTGGGATATTCATCTCCTGATGATACTTATTATTAAAAATGACTTTTTTGCAAAAATATTCAAGTCTAGTTTTAATATAGCAATCAGTAAGTATGCAGAATTGATTTAGTTATTCATGACTAGGCCTTGGAATCTCATGCAAATGCATGTTTTTATTGGGCATGCTAAAATCGAAATGGTTAAGTTATCTTTACGAAACATGAAATTTGCTTTAAAATGGCATTCAATCGTTAGTGCATGTTTCGCAGTAAATGCATGATTTTACATATTTTGCAAAAAAGACTTGTTTTTGCATACTTGTTGTGCATATTTTAGTAATTTTTACTGTTTTTGCATATTTTTTTTTAAATTTTTATTTTGAATTTTTTTTTATTTACAACCATTTAAATTTAGTGCGAAATCTCTTGCCAAAAAAATCCATATAATTTTTTCTTAAATGTTCTTCTACCTCTGTTATATGTCATTTTATTCGCAATAACAAAGACGAAGCTTTACTGACTGACTGTATTATCCTTTAAATCGAATTTGATTTTTCCAGAACTACTTTTGAAATAACCCTCTCTTAAGCTCCTTGTAAGCTTGCTGTAAGTAATACGTATTTTATTTAATTTATTCATTTAAATTATTAAATTGTACTTGATTTTTTTAAACAGTTGACAAATCTCTTTATAAATGATTTCGAGTTATAGATTTCTTAACTGTATATACATATAGTATTTCGTTTGATATCCACAATGTAGTATTTCTTAAAATTGAGCTTGACTACTGTGTATGTAGCTGAGTGGCAATTCTCTTCAAAAATCTTTTCGAAATTATTCCCTAAAATTCAATTTGACTTTTGAACGGGTGGCAACCTTTTTGAAAAAAATTTTCAAAATCAGTCCCTCTTCGAACTTTTTCATTTGACATTCATATTGTAATAAATATTTAATGTAACTAACTGCTGAATTTGAATTTGATTTTTAAACATTTGGTAACTCTCTTCAAAATATTTTCGAAATAAAGCTCTCCTCAACCTATTTCGTTTATTTTTTACGCATCATTTATCTTACAAATAAAACTGAACGTAGTCTTTGAAAAAGGTGGCAACCTCCTGCAAAAATGTTTCTGACACAAGTGTCTTTAAATCTAGTTTCATTGAAAACAACAGACTTCTATGTAGAAAATCCTCCCATTAATCATACGCCATGTAGTCCCACAGGTCTTTTGCCTTAAACAAACGTATACTAGGTAAAGCAAACAGCGCAAAATAAGAAATTTACTTAAGGACTGAAAGCAGATTTAAGTTTTTTCTTTTTTTAATTAAAAAAATCGCAAAAAAGGATGCAAATAAGAAGCAGTTAAAGATGTAAATTAGCACGAGTTAACGCCTTTGTACTTTGTCATTTTTCGTTTTTTTTGCAAAATTTTTTCAACTCTTTTTCTAACTACATTTTATATTTGATATTTCTTGCATAATATTTATAAAATTATGGTTGCTTTTGTTCTTGTTTTTGCTTTGTGATAAATGCACATTTAAGTCTTTTACAATAAATTAGTGCGATAATTTATTACAAAAACAACGTCAATAGAACAACGGCTGACTAGAAGTGCTAACTTGTTAAGAATGACGTTGGCGGTTCACTTATGAATTATTGAAAATGCTAATTATGAGTAAGCCCACTTAAGTAATACTCGTAGATTGGCGCTCGTTTGCATATTGAGGCTTTGTGGTATTGTGATATCGCAAATGAGTTGATGGGTGTGGTATTGGTTTCTACAAAATATTAACTTAGTGCGACTTGGAACTAAAAGACACTTATTATTTTTATTGTTTAGTTGTCAAATTTGAGTTTTGGCGAGTCAAAGAATAAGGAAGTAGATACTTTTCAATAGTTTGATTAGGAAGTCTACTTTTAACTTGAAAATTAATTTCTTGATCAGCTGTGAATTGGGTATATAGCATTCGCTGTGCAACTAATTGCAGCAGCGACAATGTCAAAATTTATTCTCATCACATTTTTTCACTCCCACCAAGTAACTAGTTAACACCTTAAAGCATTGCTCTAGCGCACATGTAGCTGGGAGTGTGTGAGAATTCTGTAAAAATTCTTTCAAAAACAACCTACACTTAAGCAGCTACATAATTGGCGGCACATTGGCGCCGTCGTATACAAAACTAACTAAGTAGAGTTGAATAATTCTGACTGTACACTGTAGGTTTATGAGTAGCAAACAGCTGCTTATGACTCCACCTAATTTTATGCCACCACAACTACTATGAATTAAGGTAAAAAAAAATATATATTAACTTGCATTGAGTGAATGGTAAATTGGTTGTCAATTTAACAAATTAACTAACCAGCTTCGAATGAATCAACGGCGTAATATTGGTGTTGGCGTTAGAGCTTTTATTTAAATTGAATTTACTTATTACCATTATGTGCGGTAACTGTGGTAAATGTTTGACAAAAAAACGTAAACCTTATATCGTAATCATCAGCATGTATGTACATTAGGTTTGTCCAAAAATACATGTGAAAAAGTAAAGTCGGAATTTTTATGCTTTCACCCCCTAGGATTGTTAAAATATATTTAGAGGTCAGTCAATGCTCTCAAAGATTTCTACGAACTTTATATGGAAAAAACAACTTTTCGTAGAAATGGTATAAAATTCTTGAAAATCAACATTTTTCGATGGGACTAAAATAAGTAAAGTCGGAATTTTTATGCTCTCAGCCCCTAGATTTGTTCTAAATCGGAAAAAATTAACCCCCATCAAATCAATCCATATTTTTCGATCAGAAAACTCTGTTTCTCTTCAGGAGGTTGCCAATAATAATACCCAATTATTTATTTAACCATTTTTTCATAGACAATGCAATGAGTGGATAAATAAAAAATCTTTAGTAGGGCAATGTAGATGATCATTTAAGGAAGGCGTTAACTGTCATTTATGGCTGTAAATTAGCTGTGTGGACAAATAGTGAGCCTTGAAGCTTCAGATTGCCCACTGGATGTACACAGTACTTGTACGACCCTTTTTGTTCTACGGCATCATCGTCTGGTGACCGCCTCTTATGGATAAATCGATAATAAGGAGTAAATTAGCCAACGTTCGGGGGTGGCGTACTCTCTACCTGCAGATTTGTATGGGAAGATAAAGGCAAGTTGCAATACATTTAGACTAAAGGCGTTGGTAAAACTTAAAGTGCTCACACTTCACAGTATCGTCTGTTATTCGAATGAAATAATTTCCACACAAGGAACCACTCTAGAAGCAAATGGGACGAAGACCAAATCTTGAAGCTGCATACACCAATGGCTCCAAATTAGAGCTCAAGTGGGGAAATGGGACACACGCGCATCACCTCTCACTCGGCCGCAGCTTTCTGTTAACGGAATTCTGCAGCGTTTTTCCAGCAGGGACATATCAGGAAACTGCATGGTGAATGAACTGAAAGGAAGGAATGCAACAGTTCTCCGACTGGTGCGATCACGGCATTGCTTAATGGAAACACATGCCAGCCAAATGGCCAACTTGATCTGAGGGGGATATACACAACCATACATAGTTAGTATTAAGAAATGTCTTTTAAATCATTGAAAATTTTAGGGTTTGGGAATGATTTATCATTAGAAAATTCATATAGGAAAGTACTAAGTGACTTTACATTACTGAATGCTTACGTTACTCATACGCCCTGGCGACCATGTAAGATATCCGTTAATATTGCAAAGTAGTTAAAATTTATTTTGCTACAGATATGCACATACACACATATGCCTGCTCGGGTGTAGTTATGTACACCCTTTTCTTTCGGCAAAAAAAAGCTAAAGCATTCTTCTTGCATTTATTTCAATTAATGGAGTTCCAGAAATAAGCACAATAAAAAATATATCAAGTATTTAGGCGAAAAAGTACCGAAATTACTCAGTTTTCCATAAATAGTTTTTTTCTAATAACTCTGGTACGTTTTCAGATAGAATGTTCATGTTTGAGGCAACTGACGTTGGCATCAAATACAACATATCTGTCAAGTTTCAAGAGTGCAACACGAAATTAAAAAAAAACAATGGCAGCATGCAGAATATTTGCCGCAGCTATTTTGTAATTTTAGAAATTTTAAGTTTTTTTTTTAATTTTAATAATTTTAATTACTTCAAAATGTTAAAATTAAACGATGAAAATATTCTTCTTTCCAAAAGGAATAAATTTAGTGCACTGAGACTAGTGTCTCACCAAATGAAAAAAAAACTACATTGAGTAAAAGATGATTACGATTTTAGAAACTAAAATTCCATTTTTACAATTTTGGTACACTCGAAACTACTATGTAAAAATCTTAAACGCCGATATTTAATCACTTTTCCCAGCAACGATATGTACTTATTGTAAGTGTATGCACTTACTTAGTAATCATAAAAGCCAAATAAGTTTTCTCAGTAGCAGCTGTCGAATGCATGCATGTTGCTAAGTTCATCAGTTACTAATTTAAATGAAAATGTATGCATATGCACATAATTATGTGTGATATTGCATAAAGTGATAGTAGTGCATTGAGAGAGAGAGAGTGTAGGTAAAAGTAGAATGCGGTGGCTGGCTGTAGGTGAGCTTAAATTTTGCATTACAAATTAGTTTAGTACGACACTAATGAGTGTAACGTCGGTATATGGGCGAGTTCTGGTAGTAAACTTACATATATCAGTGGTACACATTGTATGGAAATACATGTGAGCGCAAAATAACTGGGCTATTTCATGTACATGGAAGCTTCAAACGCACCAGAAAGTGCTACAAAATTTTGGATACATTATACTATATTATTAGCTGGCTTAAATTAAAGATTGGTTTTAGTGCAAGAAGTAATCGAAATTTTAGGCAATTCTCAAAATTTGGATTTCCATTAAATGGGGTGTGGCTATACACATTTACGTAAATTGGACATTTACGAAGTCTAGTAGGTTGTTTGGTGTAAGCTAGTACAAACCCTAGATTTGCCCTAGATTCAGGCTTCAGACTGAAGCATTTCTCTCGTCTTCTTTTCTTTCGAAGATCTAGTACTCAAAAATTTCACCAGGCTTGTTACAAAACGATAAAATCTTTGGACAGCTGATTATACATACATACTTATATAAAAAATTCCCTATAGCGTGTGAACAAAATTTAGTTTTTTACGGAAGAAACGGGCGGCAAGCACTGTCAAAAAAAAAAAGATCTATCAGAAGTCAACGGAAATTTTTAGCCACTTAAAACTTGCACTTCAATATTGAATCGGCTATAAAACTGCATAATCGAAAAATTGATGCGATAAAAAATTTGTAAAATTGTACAACTATTTTTCTTGAAGTTCGAAAATTTGAGTTATGTATGTATATGGTATTGGTTTTTAATATGAACTATATTTTTTTGGAAAAAATTTAACATAAAAATCATTGCAAATATTGGAAAAAATGTCTGTTCGACTTCATATTTGAGCCACCAAATATATACAGGCATTTTTACCAATGGTTTAAGCCGATTTCTTGTAAGTGGCATGATCAGGTTATCAATGAAATGCTTTCTTTGAAGTCTTCGAGAAATCATATAATTTTGTTGATAAAGTATACACAGGAAAAGTATGACTTTATCCTAAGACTTTCACGACATTGTAACACACCATCTCATACATTAAAGTAAGAGTGACGCAGAGTGAAGAATGTCTGGCATGTGATGAAGTAAATCCAAAGGCACAGTAAGTAGAGCATCTCACGTGTCACTGTCCTCATCTCTGAAGATCGCGAAAAGCTATCTAGGCTCTATTTTCTTCTCCTAACTGAAGCAAATTACAGACCAAAGGATTGGTAAATGGCTAAAATTCGCTGTAAAGTGCTTTATGTCTAAGTTTAACCCAAAGCTTTCAATTTCTTGTCAACACTAAGGACCAACTAGTGATTTGGGTGAGATTGCACGGATTAGCCTAACTAACCTAACTTAATCTATAACATATTTCCAGTATACTGGATAAAGTATAATGTGGTTGGCGACTTTGCAGGCGAAAATAATGGAGTTAGCCATCCTATGGCACACTGAGTGAATGATGCCTCTAATGTAGACTTATCAGCAAGCAAGCCAGTAAGAGCGGTTAGTGTCCTGAAAATAAATGAGGAAACAGAATGCTACAACACATCACGATATCTATTCGTAAACACCCAATTTCTACTGATCCATTTCCGTTTTCGTTTTATGTATCTATGTATGTATATTGTAGTTTGTGCGTGTGTGGTAATCAATTTTTTAGTAGCAAAATAACGCACTTTTGCAAAAAGATCAAAACAAAATTGTGTGGCAGTGCTAGCCGATGGCCATAAAATTCAAGAAGAAGTTCAACAAAAATTTGCGTTCAAAGTAAACAACAACAAAAGCAGGAAGGCAACTGTTGCGCTAAAAAGTTAAATATGTAAAATCAAACTAGTAATTATTAGCAAAAAAAAAACCGACTTCAACTCCCATATAAAAAAAATATATATATATATATATATCATGATCCGCTGATCGGATCTTAACCAGATTAGTATGGGACCACCTCTGAGACACTACCTTTTCCAAAGTTATGCGGTAACATACATAAAAAAAAAAAAAATATTCCGACGAACTGATAACCTCCTCCTTTTTTGGAAGTCGGTTAAAAATCAAAACAAAGCATGAACCAAAAATGAAAGACAACAGCAGCCAATTGAATTGAGTTGCCAAATGCGGAAAAGGCCAACTCAAAGCAACCTAAACGAATGAATCAATTAGCTGAAGCGTTTAATGTGCGCACAAAACGACACAATTGGTGCGCTGACGATGAAGACTGTCAACAGTCAGAAGCGGCAAAAGACGTTACAGAACTCCAGCAGCGGTGACGCTTGTTGCAATGCGCTGAGCCGATGCTACTTATTCATAAATCGATGTATACATTAGGGTTGTCCAAAAATGCATGCAAAAAAAATAAAGTCCAAAATGTAATGTTCTCATCCGTTAGGATTGTTCTGTATCGAAAAAATTTACCCCTGTTTCTTTTTTTAACCGACTTCCAAAAAAGGAGGAGGTTATCAGTTCGTCGGAATATTTTTTTTATGTTTTTTTTTTTATGTATGTTACCGCATAACTTTGGACCACGTCAACCGATTTCGATAATTTTCTTTTTTTTGGATCGGAAAGGTAGTGTCTCAGAGGTGGTCCCATACTAATCTGGTTAAGATCCGATCAGTGGATCATGAGATACATATATATATATATTTTTTTTTTATGAGAGTTGAAGTCGGTTTTTTTTTGCTAAAAATTACTTGTTTAAATTTCGAAATCAAAAGATATTTACAGGTCGCTTAAAGCGCTCAAGGCTTTCTATGTATTTTATATGGGGCAAAAAATTTTCGTGAAAATAGTAATGTTGCACTTCAGGAGACTTCAATAAAACACACAATTGCTTATTTTTACCATTTTTGAATACCAATGACCTCTAAATATTTTTTGATTTCAAAATAAAAAATACAGGGGTGTATTTCTTCGGTATAGAACTATACTAGGGGGTGACAGCATTAAAATTCCGACCTACATTTTTTTTGCGCCACCTTAGTATATATTCATACATCTGCACACTGCTCGCAGTGCCGTACATTTTTGTTTGTGTGTATTTAAAGAAGCCACAGCTAAGTTTTTACGACTTTCATGTTCCGCTGCATTGTTTATATTTCGGCGACTTTTTATGGATTTTTGTTACAAGTTGTGTTCACATGTTCTGCATTTCCAGTTGTTGTTGCTTGCTGTTGCCCTCTTTGCCGGCTGTTTATGTTGTATTTCGTACTCGTACTTGTGTATATTTTTCTTTAAAACATCAATGTTGGTAAGCTTATTTTAACGCGTACATGTTTACAAATTTGTTCAAGCAAATAAAATGCGAGTGTAAAATGCACAGACGCACTTAGTAGATATATGTACATATGTACATATGTATATGTACGGCTCCCCACAAGCTGAGCATAAACTAAAATAACCATTAAATCTCCCCCCAGGGCGGTTTGGCATACTGTTTCGCATCTGACGGCAATAAGCAGCCGCCATCTCAGCGACTACGTATGTAGTTAAATAAATACAAACCCCATGCAAAACTTGATGCGCACCGGAAGTTTTGAATTTCCAAAAGAATCAAACAAAAAACCAAAATAATTAAATTAAAAGAAGTGTTTGAAAATCCCAGAGCGACAGCATCAATACCACAACAACATAATTACTAACTTTTTTCAATTTTTATTTCCATCGGAAATCCATTCATTATGTACATATGTACATACAATCAATGCATTATGTTAAATGTGCTCATTTGTGCCCCAAGGGATGCTTTGTGTGGTTTTTGGGGCGTCGTACATACTACGTACTATGGGTACCTAATATGTACCTGTCTCGTGCTATTAGCTGTACGACTTGCTACGAGCTTGGAGCGTGCCGACAGAGGACGTACAAATGTAGATGTATGTATGTATGGGGAAATCTTTTGAGATGGGTACTGGCATATTGTTGCCGCCACAAAGCAGCTGCACTGCCCAGTGCGTTTTCTATACCTTCGTTAATAGTTATTCGAAACAAAACTCACCGTTTAAATAGCCAGTTTACTTGCTAAAATCCAAAAAAAATCAGGAAATTTCTAGTACAACTCGCACAAAATCTACTTTTTATTTAGGTATAACTTCGTGAGCGGTCAGACCTAAAGCTCGGCGTGTTCAGACATTTATTTGTAGATTCTGAGGAATAAAACGCTAAGTATTAAACAGTTTATCAGTTACCAAATGCGAGAAAAAAGGCTACTTACAACTGTAACTAAAATTCGCGAAGAATCCTAGGTGAAAGGACAATGTGCTACTTATCATTTCTGAAAAATCTTCTTGAGAAAACGCGTGATCAGTGCGTAGTTTTTTACTTAATATTGGTTTTTCTTTGAGCACAACCAACCAAGTACGGGATAATCCTTACTGATATAAATGGGAAAGGTTTGTTTGTTACGCTTTCACGCTTTAACTACTCAACCGATCTTAATGAAATTTCGCATACTGGTGTCATTTAGCAACTCCCATACAAACGCAATTTTTCATACTGCATACCTCTGGAAGTATTTGTGGTAGAGTACTGGCACTTGGTATGGAAATATATGAAATCATGAGAAAAATGTGGGTTCTTTGGAAAAGGACCCGTGGCACCTGCCATACGGACTGAATTTTTTATACTAATAATAATAATAATAATAATAGATTGGCGCTTACACATACGTTAGTGTTTGGCCGAGCTTCTCCTCCGACTTGGGGCGTGCGCCTTGATGTTGTCACACAAAGCGGAGGGACCTACAGTTTTACGCCGACTCCGAACAGCGATTGTATTTTTATGAGAAGCTGTTTTTCATTGCAGAAATACACTCGGAGGTTTTCCTGCAAAAAAATTCAACTAGGTGAGGTTTTAGAAGCATTTTCATGCGCCGCCAACTAATGTGGATATACAAATACACATTTGTGGTAAAAATATTTTAATAAGTAATACACTACATATTGCTTTACTCACGAACTTTTCATTTTGCAGATACATACGTAAATATAAAGTAGTTTCTGAATTTTACGCATACATACCTGAAAATAGAACAAAAGAGGTAATTTAATATGGGCATTATTTTACTAATTTTATGGTATGTATGTATATAGTCTGAATGAAAGCGTAAAATTCAGAGCTACAATTAACCAAATGAATAAATATTATTTTAATATATATTTAATTAAGGTTCTCATTTAATTTAATACTAACTTAATTAAGTGCAAATATGTCCAAAAGGGCATTTCACACAGCTCAATAAAAATTAAGTCATACGAAACTTGCGAAGGAGGAGGAATTTGGTGTTTGCTAAATGCAAGTACACACATACATACATGCATGCATAAGTGGCTCAAACAAATGACCACGAGTTGATTTTTTTTTTTAAATATTCGTTATGTTTTTCTAGCTAATATTTGTTTTTGCTATTTTTCTATAAAAAATACCGTCCAAGCTTTATTAACCAAAACCATATAAATACAGTTTCAAAGTTTAACAAATTTTCATCAAAATTTCAACTTTCTAATCTGAATCTTTAAAACATTTTTGGGTATGCAGTTTTATAGCCCATAAAATTTTTTTTTAGCTGGTTGAAACTTGCACTTCATTAGACTAAAATTGTAAAATTTTGATGAAAATGTGTTGAATTTTCCTAAATAGAGTTTGAAACTGTGATTTATATTTTTTTGGTTACAGCTTGGACGGTATTGTTATAGAAAAATAACAAAAAAATATAGCTCGAAAAACATTAAGAATATTAAAAAAGAAAAATTAACACATGGTCAATTGTTTGAGTCACTGTACAAACATATATGCATATAATCGAGACTAATATAATATCCATACACTGCATTTCAGCGTTTAAAATAAACTCCAAACTGTGCATACACAGGCACAGTGTTGCCAGGTTACTGCAGTAGGCATGCCATTTTCCCCAAGGTTTCCCTTTAGTACCCCTAAATTTATGTATTTGGAATTTATTGTAATTTTATTTTTTCAATGTCAATTGTACATAGATAATGTATTTTTATTGAGTACATATTTCAGAGGGATTACGTTTATCATTTCACTTAAACCTTAAGCTAACTCTAGTTGTTCTTGCACGGAGCACAGATTGCACGGTAAAAGCCGGTTTTTGTATGGGACAGCTGCAAGGGCTTTGCAAGACTCGGAGAATACTCCTAATGACGTATTTACATATATGTATATAAATGCATAGGTTTACGTTGGCGTTGGTAGCTGAATTTGAAGATATGCTTTTATGTATATTAAACTGTTTACATAGACAACGGATTACTCCCAAAATGCTTTTTGAATTTCCCCTGGACGCATTTTCTTCCGTCTAAAGCTTTCCTCTAAATATTTGGTACCCCTAACTTTACCCCTATGGCAGTCAAAAGTCTCTAAATCTAGGGGATCTAGAGCAAAAGCTCGTATGAGTGTACTAGCACTTGTGTCAACAAGTTGGTACACAAATTAAAACAAATAATAAATTTAATTAAGCAGTTGAAGTTGTTTGGCTTTGCATTGTAGAGCAACAACCATAACCACAGAATGTGGCCAGCTGCTGTTTCAAATGCAATGGCAATTGCGAAATTGGGTTAACCGAGGAGAGACCGAGTGACAGGAAACTAACTGCCTTGTTGCTATCAACAGTCTACTACTTAATGAAATTGCACTTCAGCGAAATATACATACATATATACATACATAGATATGTGTTTAAGTATGTGCGCAAAATATCCCACTCAGCAAAATTGGCAAGAAAGAGGACTCCAAGAAGCCCATATTTATCTATGGTCAAGCATTGCTTTATATTTTTATATATCTATATATTTTATATAAATTCTACATATAATCATTTTGTGAGTATACAATTTATCGAGTGCTTACTTTAAAAAGGTCAAAGGAAGCGAACTGAATTGGTCTTAGGGCAAGTAAACACTAAGTATGAGTGTCATATTTGAAATACTTCCGGCTGCGAGGAACTGGGAGTTCAACTTCTATTGTCCTTTTTATAGACACAGTTTCTGTAACATTTGTTTAATTTTTATTGTATAGCTGAAGGAAAGGCCACTGTTATGTATATAAAGTAAATAAATAGTATGCAAAAAATTTAAATGGAAGAGGGCGTAGATATTCATGACTCGCGAATCTATTAATTATATTCAGCATTCAGCCCAACGTGGACGCTTTTCTCGACAAGATCCGTTTTTGATGGAAAAAGTCTTGATTGCCTTAGCTCAGCTGTTGTTGTATAAAATGTAGGTAAAATTGAAAGTTTCAGTGCAATTACATACCATGCAAAAAATTTAAATAGTATGCATGACCTGCATTGCAGTTAGTATTTTTAAATATTTTATTTTTGTCATTTTTAAAAGAAACAAATGGAAACTGCATTAGAAATAAAATAAATATGTTTGTTAATTTCTCTCTAAATTCATAAGATTTAGTACTTGGAGCCAAAAACGTTTTGCAGGAGATGAGCGTCATAGTGAGAAACCCTTAATTATCTTCCAAATTAGAAAACTTGCCGTAAACGAGCAGGGTACATAAAATTTCATCAAAATATAATTTTTTAATATTTACGCCTATTTTAGTTTATTTTTTTTTTTGAGTTGTATTATCCGAATTTTACGTTCTTTCAGATTTACGCTGCTTTGGCTAAAACCATCATCTGAATTCAATCGAAAGTGGGCGTGGCAGTGCGTCAACCTTTACCATTTCAACATTTCTTCATTCCTAAATGAATAGAGGCTTTAAAAAATTTCTGCAAATTTGTATTACGGTTACTACTTTTGCAAAACCACCCATCGACCAGTTGCAAAACCCTCTAATCGCCGTTGTGGCAAAAATGAGATTTGGTAACCCTGAAATCCAGGCATCGAGATTTATGCATAAAAATCATAAAATCGTTAATAAACCAACAAATTTGTAAAGTAATTGCTAGAGAAAACACCGCCTCTCAAGGCAATGCCTTCAAAGAAACCCCGTTTTTCGCTCTTCTGTAAAATTTGAGTGCCGTAAGAAAAGCGGTTTTGCATTTGGTCGATAGGCGGTTTTGCAAAAACATCGACACATCTACTGCGATGTTTTCTTGTATTCTTTATTAACTTTCGTTGCCTTGGAAACGCCCCTTCTAGGCTGTCTACGACTGGCAGGGCTATTGGAGGATCTTCTAAATAATATAGCTTCCAAAGAGAAAAAAGATGTTATTGAAAAAGTACTTTCTTAAGGCGTTTGTGTATTTAGAAGCGCCGCTCGTTTTGGCAACTGGTATACGCTGTATGTATGTATACGTAGATGTATAACTACATACACACAGCTATTGCTATTTGAATATGCTGATAAGTATGTACGCATCTAACTAAATTCCGAGAAATGCACTTTCGAAATTGGGATTTGTAGTGTGAAAATAGCAGAGCAAGTTGCTGACTGTTCCCAGCATTTCACAGATAGTAAAAATTAACACTTGCAAAAGTGCTAAGAAATACATATGTATGTATGTTTGTATGAAAGAGCTTTGAATTTTGCCTGCAGGGAAATTTATCACTTCGGAAATGATATTTGAATTGGAGATATACTATAAAATATTTTGCAAATCTCTGCACTAAAATATTTGCCTAATAGCAATTGCAGAATTTATTTCAAAATTTGATTGATTTAGACTTGTCAAAAATCATACATACATATTGACTTCCTCCTGCGCAGCCCAAATAAGAGATTCTGATTTGAAATTCATTAGAATTGGATAAATTTGACAAAACTACTTTGCTCTGCAGTGCTAGTGCGAGTTCTATGAAGCATATCGATTTTTTGTTGCAAGACTTTATGCAATTCAATTAAAATGTGCGAAGAAAATACGTATTTTTAGAACAGATACGCTAATATCTAGTGCAACTCACATCACGTATTATGCAAGTATTTAATTGCTGTTAAAAATAGGTGTGAAAGTAATCTAAATATACATAGCTGTCTATTTATGTATGTACATTAGATTGGGCTGAAAATTCGATTTTTTTAGAACTTTGGTTGCTCTAAAAACTCTGTGTGAACTATACAAATTTATGGTCAATATCTTAGGCTCGCTGAAGTTAATCAAAGTTCAAAGTGTTGAGAAATTTGTTTTCGTAGCTTACCTTCATTGCAAATTTAATTCTCTACAAAAAAGGTACGAAAACAAAATTATTGAAGACTAATATCCAGTTTCGAAGATAATTGAAATTAATGTATGTAAAAGCCGGTGTCACCAGTAATTTAAATGGAAAATGATTTTTTATTTTCTGTCAATTTCCACATAAAATTCAAAAAATTAAAATCATTTTTCACTTTAATTGCTTTCGAGAACTTGGCTGTAAGTATAAAACAATTGAAATGTTTGTAAAAAACACAGTAACAGTTTTTTTTTAAATTGGATTTCTGCCCACACTAATGCACATACATACGTACATATGTACATATAAGTGTGCATGTTTTTAGTGCAGACATAAGAAGTGCAAATTATTATACAAGTACGTCGGTTAGGATGGAATTTTGCACCATATACATATATACATTATGATGTCTTACCAGAAAGAGTTGCGGTTTTTCTACCGGAATTATAAAATTTATTATATTTTAAGACTTCCGTCAAAATAGTTCGCAAATATATTAAGATTTACAAAAGTTGAAAAATACCTCCGAAAATCGCATTATGTATTTTGTTCCCGTTGATAGAACGTTTAGACAATCAATTTTATGCAGATTCTTTAAGTTTAAACTTTTCTGTCATGTGAGGTGATTTTTTGGAAAAAAATATGTTTAAAAACTTATTTTATTTAGAAAAAACTCGACTTTTGCAAGTATTTTCAAATCGGTTCAGCTTAGGTAAACCTTAATATTTTCACGAAATATTTTCTTGGAAGTCTTAGAAAATAATAAATTGTATGATACCGTTGGAAAACAGTACCGATTTTTTTGTTTGTTTGGTGAATGATGCACCCTAATCTACACACTAACGTAAGTAAAATGGAGCGTGCTATAAATTAGTTCTTGAGAAATTGTGAAATTACGTTGAAAATGAAATGGCTTTCGAAATGAAATTTCCGAAGTATTGTGGTAAGCTTTTCCCAGAGAATGATAGATGCTTTTATGAGTAGCTGTTTTCATAGGAAAGTAATAAGCTTGGATATAGTTAGATTATATCTACTTGGTGGTATGCTATTTTAAAACAAGTAAACAGTTGTGCGAGCTTCATTAACTAACATTGTATTTTCCATAAGTTTATTAATTTTGGCGATGAGAAAATTTTCAAAGATATCAAAAGAATGCTATCCGTGAAAAGACCGCGCTTTTTAAATCCTTCATCATGTCCGTGCTTTTGTATGACGCAGATGTGTGACAGGCGGTCCCGGTACGTAGAATCGGTTGTCGGTACAATGCAAATGGCATATATCTATATATGTGGGTATTATTGATGCCAATACTTTACCAGCATCCCAGGCAAATGTCTACATAATATAAAAAAAGAAAATATTTTCATGAATGAGTCCCAAATGGTTTTTCATTGAAATTCTCTGCGTTTGTTCGAAGATTTATGTATGTAAATTTTTTGCTACCAATTTCCCGTCGATATTTTGCCAAATTCCATGCTTAAGCTTTTTATTTATCTTACAACAGCCGTAAGAATTTTAGAATTTCTGTTAATACAGGAACATTTTAATTAATTAAGCAAAACAAGCCAAAATATGCTGATTGAGCCCAAAGTACACTTGCGTTTGCCGATTTTTGTCCCTTCTTTTTGGAAAGCATACAACAATGTACTAACTTGCCGAAATTCAAATCAAATTCATTGATCTATTTGTGTGGCATTTTGATAAAACAACTTATGTCAAGTAAGAGCGTTTTCTTCTTAAAGCAATATTTCATTGGGTTGCCAAACAATATTTTAACGATTAGCTAGCCACAGGTGTAGCTTAAGT